>NC_046986.1:22114455-22419455 GCF_009769545.1 Cyclopterus lumpus | reverse complement strand
TTATGGAGTATCAGCAACAGTCAGTTCTGCCAGAAGGTAAAGAAGTTTCCTGGATCAGCGCCTGAGCAGGCGGCTGAATAAAAGAAACCAAAGTACCAACACAGTGCCATGTTGTTCCCAGCTCTTTAATCCCACATGGAATGAAATAAGAAGAGGCAACCAGACAGCATTGTGTAGGTACTTTTTGTCAGCTTTTAGTGCATATCATTACATTACACAATTAATGTTGTACATGTGCTTCTTGGAGATTTTTGATAGTATCCTGAATGAAAGGTTTTTTTAAATGTATGTGACAGTAAAATGTTAACGACTGAATACTTAATTTAGCTTTAGTTTATTTACAAAAGAATAAATATAATAATAATAATAATTTCTTCCCTTCGAGAACACAGCGGGACACTAAATAAATGCTAGCTTGTGTTTTTAAACTGGTATTTTGTTGTTTCAACCAATGGGGAAAAAGTTGGGGAAAAAAGATCCATTAGTTTTTATTTTATAGCAGTGAGCCCTGCCTGAAGCCCACATAGGCTTTGGGTGAAAAGTGTAACTTACACACACACACACACACCTGTGTTCTGCAGGGGTGGGAGGGGGCCACACCGCTGGATCCTCGGGCCTCTCCTCCCACTGAGGAGCGAGAACGTCAGCCGGCTTCTCGGACCTGAAGCTCTCGAGCGTTCCCATGATGCCTTTCACCTGCTCATACTCCTCCGCCAGTTCCTGCCTGACCTGCGGTCACGAAGGGAGCAGAGCGTCGTGTCAGCGTCGCGTGACAGAACAGTGAAACATGGTTTTGGAGGACCGGGGACCTCACCTGGTGCCATTTGGCCTTGAGTGCGGGGTCTCTGAGCGACTGGCAGTGCTTGTGTATCTGCTGAATGACGCCTTGGTAGTACACTACGGAGGACTCGTAGTTCCCCAGCAAAGCGTACTCCCGACCCTTCTTGGCGTTGTCGCATATCTCTGCCAGGTTCATGCTGAATACGAGCTAGGGGGAGAGGGTGGACACACTTAGTACTGTTAGATAACTGGTCGGCTAGGTCTGGCGTGTAGAAACCGTCTGGTAGTAGTTCGAAACCACATTTCCAACAGCACGCGCCATGAGTTATTATTAATCCCACGTTACTTATTGACAGGACGGTGGGGTTCTGACGTCGGTCGCCTTGTCGGATAGAAGAGCGCTGCTAGCATACACCCGGCACAGCGTGTTGGGTGAAGCTAGCTGATATAAGGGCGATTTTAAATGACCTTTTTAAATTTTATTTTATATTGCAGACAGTACCCCTCCGTTTGAATCAAGGAATTAAAAGAATTAAAATAGCTTAATTTCTACATCATTATACATTTGCGACGTTAGCTTATGCTAGCAAGCTGCTAGGCCACAGACAGAAAACTCACCAAAACAAATCGTGTGCCAATGAATAACGTAAACGCTACTTAATCACCCCACCCCCCTTAATATAGGTTGAATATGCATGGAGACAAAAACAAACCTACATCATATTCTTAAACTGCATAAAGAGCCTGAACAGAATTCACAAACCTGCATGAAAAGCACTTGTTTGTGTTTCTTTTTTTTAATCAGAGGTCCAGTGGAGAGGAAAGTGTTACCATGGCCGCAGAGAGACGCCGTGTGAAGAATAAAGGCGGCTCGATTACTGTGCTGCGTTCACGGATTTATTGCAAGCTGGTAAATATCACACTCTAAGTGATAAGCGACCACGGTTAAATTACTCCAACGAAGCCTCGCAATCAAATGAGTTATGTTGATGCAGTATGGAATTTAATCTCATTGCGGATGTTGCTTTAGTTTTTGTATTTCATAAATACCATTAACGGTTGGCGTAGATGAACTAGATCGTGAAGCTAGTTTACAGGATTTATCGAACACATCATCGGAGCCAGACCTATGGAAACGTGGACCACTAGTCGTCGCTAAAATCCAATCACATATTGCAAACTGGGACGAAGCCGTAGATGAAGCTGAGGCAACGATCTCGAGGTCACATTAATGGCTGTACTGGAGCTTTCAAACATATCCCATGATCTTCACAAGCAGATGATTGCAGATGTTCCCATTTCCACCTCAAGGACTTCTTGTCCATGGTGATCGAATGGGAGGAAGAAAGAGTTTGACTGTTTTTCAGACATTTTTAATAAGTTTTAATTAAATACAGTAGTATATTGTATCCTTGGTTATGTATAAGTATTGAGTACAATATGAACTTGAGATGACAGCCGCATTATCGCACCAAACAACACCGACACACCAGAAATCTCAAACATTTCAGATCATCCTGATGAAACCTCTTTTATTGATTTGCAGCAGAACATTGTCACAGATCTCCATACTTGTGTTTGCATTATTGTACACATGCAAAAAAACCCAGTATCAGTTAGTTGTGATTTTTAATCTTATCTTATCTCATCCCATCTACACCTTACATACAGCCTAACGATTTTCAAAAGACAGCTGAGCGTGTGTTCACTGATACTTTTCAAGTGGAACACATGGATTTGAATTTCGTCCAGAAACACGGCTACTGGTGAACTCGTAACAGAACTGTGTGGGCCGATGAGCTGACACAAAGCTGGTTATGTTCACGTTTATATTTGAGAAACACACATTCAGCGACAGCACCAAAACTCATGCAACACATAACTTAAAAAGGATTGCACGGTTTTCTTCACAGCTTCAACTGACCTTGTTGGTCCACTTCTTCACACTGGAATTTTTTTCCCCCCCAATTTACCATCTGCATTGGATAGTGTGGATACGTTGTAGTGCTACTGGACAGCTGATTGCATATGATTTTGTCTACTTATTAAAATGCACTCACTCTGCAATTTAACTTTGACTCAAAGTGATTTTGTCTGCAGTCACAGATATTTGGCTTACCCCCACCCACCCCCATTTCCATTCATGCTTCTCATTGAAATGTTGAATAATATTGTGCAAACTTAAAGGCCCCTCCTGTCACAAGCCGTGCCTTTGCATCAGGCAGGGGAAAAGTGTGAAGCCGTTTCCCCCGTCTCATAATCACAAGAGGCCTTTTGGAATTCCGTCTCAGGCTTTCCCGCAGCACCATTACCGATGAGTACATCCACACGGGATGGAGGGTCACCCTCAGCACTGACACGTACCCGCTTCCCGCCTTCGCTGGTCCCACGGACGCCCGCCGCTGCTCTCGCTCGGCTGCTTCAGCCGCAGCTGTTTGTGGCTCTTCAGTCTGTACGCCAGAGTCAGAAAGATGGCGTCCACGTGCTCCTTCTCGCCGGGTTCCTTGGCCGAGGTCTCGAACAGCGGGAAGTTGTAGCTGTCAGCGAGGCACTGCGCCGCCGTGGTGGGGACCTCCCGGCGGTCCCTCAGGTCGCACTTGTTGCCCACCATGATGCGGGGCACCAGGGGCCCCACGCAGTGCCGGCTGCACTCCTCGATCCACTCGGGGACGCTCTCGAAGGAGGAGAGGCTGGTCACGTCGTACACGAAGATGACGGCGTGGACGCTGCGGTAGTAGTGCTCCACCATGCTCTTCCTGAAGCGCTCCTGACCCGCCGTGTCCCAGATCTGCAGCTGGCAGTGGAAAAAAAACACCTTAATATTAATAAGGCAGGACAGGAATAAAGCAAAAACATGTATTAGTCCCTCTCTTAATACGCAGACTTCTCTTCACCGTTTGGGGCCCACGACTGAAGATATTTATCCTTTAGTGTGTCACATATGGATAGAAGGCCTCAGTCATTTCCTAAAACAACAGAATGTTGGATAGTTTCTTAAATTACGCATTTTCCGGGAGTGGGATTATTTCCTGCAACAGATTAATACGAATGTGATACGTTAGTGAGTATGTTTTAAAATAGGATAAATAGTGTGTAGTGAAGGAAACCCTCCTGCAATGATCCTCAGCATGATGGACCGTTGATGGATGTGAAAGTCGAACATGTAAACACGCATAGATCCATAATTATATCTTCATTTTTCATTCTCGTCATTTAGGATTACATACACTTGCACATCACTGTTGTAACAACGTTGGCTCAGCGGTATGTCGTTTTTGGGCATCAATAAAAGCCCAATAGCATAGGTACGACACGGACTGGGAGTGAGACCAAGTCATTGTTGGTGCTGGTGGTCCAATGGGATTGGTTGACAAGGATAAACATAGAATATCACTTGTTACAGTCCATGTAAGAGATCTTAAAAGAAGGCAACATGTCACGCACACACGCACACACACACACCAAAGAATATATACCTGCCTTTTCATTAGGGATAAACGCGTGTGCCTCGCGGGTTAAAGGGGTTATATCGTGTTTATAGATGTATATACAAAAGTAGAGACCGTGATTATGTATCTTATTGGGAGACGTAAGGCTCGCTCGGCCTGTAGTTGTGTAGTGCACAGCCCGGACTCATCTGGACTTAAGAGGGGCTCCGGGTCAGGCTGCGTCCCCTTAAGAACCGGAGCTCGACCGGCCGCTTTAACGTCGGAGGACAATGCGAGCGTGCGCGTCTGTGCGTTTGACATCATGCATGTGCGCGAGAGTCCGATGGTCCTCCTTACCTTGATGCTCTCGCCGTCGAGCTCCAGCGTCCTCTCTCGGAAATCGACCCCGATCGTCGCCTCCGGGTTTTTCAGGAAAGTGCCCCCGCAGAACCGGTAAGTCAAACACGTCTTCCCCACGTTCGAGTCCCCGATGACGATGATCTTGAAGATGCGAGCCGGCGCGGTGTCATACTCGCGTCGCGAGGAGGGTTCCAAGGAGTCACTTTGACCGAAAACTGTGTCAAATTCGTCCCCAGGTTTGTTTTCTATTGCCATCGCTCATCTTCTCGCGGTCTGGATGTGAGCGGCACTGAAACCTCGCGAGATAAACGTCACTGGACAACAAAAGTAGCAGGTTGTTCAAATAATATAGAAATGTATTTGAGGAAACACATTTGATTTATTATATATTTAATGATTTATCTTTCATTTATTTAATTAATGTTATTTATTTGGTTTGTTGTGGATTAATTTTATTTTCCTGCCTGGTCATTTACATTAAGATATTATACTGCAACCTAGGTATCCAAGAATGGAAATAAATACAGTATGAACACAAACAAAATATGTGTGTGCTATCTCAGATTCAGTTTGTCTGTAATGCACATCAAATGAGGCTTTTGTTGTTCTCCTACTCCACGCTGTGAATAGTCAGAACACAAAGAGAGCTTCGTTAAAACTCTCTAATCAAATCTGAATGAGTGGAACTTGAACTTTCTAAAACAATATTTGCGAACCATAAAATGGATATGTCATCATATATCATAGTCATCTTCACCTATCCAACAGTAGCCTTTAGTTTCAACATGGAGCGGCGGCATAAATACTTTTATACTACAATACTCCTGAATTAATGTATTGTGTGTTTGTGTTCACTAACATTTTGGAGAAGGAACAAGAAAACACACATTTGTTTCTGCGTCGTGTTTATTTGACACAAAACAAAACGTTTTTCTAATCCAGAACATGTGTTACCATTCTCACACTCTCTCACACACACACACACACACAAAATGGAACACTTCAACTATCCATCAGAAAAAGGGACTACATTGAGAACTGCACACATTTACCAGTTTATTAGGAACAGCTAGCAGAAACTTCGTACGACACCCCTGTAATTAATCGTTGCAATAACTGTTTTACACACATGTTGATTCAACTGGATGGTCAGTTTGTTTACAATACTGCATTACACTGAGGAGGTTCTAACATTTAGTCTACGGCCTTCAGTCACACTAGAAACGGTTCTAATAAACTGGTAACTTAGTTTGTGGGCTGGTTGGGGGACACAATGGCTTTGCAACAGTTCAAGTAGAACATCATTGATAAGAAAACACATTCACAGGATCCATAAAATAGTTTGAATAAAATGTATACCACCAACTTTTTTTACTACGTTTAAAAAAAAAGAAGGAGAAATCATGGAATATACGGGCTTGTGCTGAAGCCTAAACCTGAGTGAGCGTACAAAACATTGGCTTCAGTGGTGTCCACAACACCGGGTGTGTTCTCGTCTTGACAACATAAAACAAAAAGGACAGGAAGTTTTAAAGCCCTGTAAATGACCTCGCTGCGTTAAAAGTCATAAACGTGAGGCACTTGAGCTGCTGGATGTCCCAAAAAGAAAAAAAGAAAATAAATCACGATTCTGCACTAATCACAAGTGTGCTAATTTATTCACGCTAAATAAAATCTATATTTCAGTCACAAACATGCGTCTTTACACAGCACATCGCAAGACCTTTCTGAAACCAACTCTGCTCGGTTTCCTCCCTCCGTCAGTAAATGACCGGAGACGAGAAAAAAAACGTCCATCCGAAGTCAAGATTTTTTGATGGAGCCGGGCTTCTACTGTTAAAAGTTGGCTTCTGTGACCTCTACTGGCAGACAGAACCCTGTTCAATCCGTAAATTCATAAATAAGTTAAACTTTTCTTTGACGCAGCGACTACCAGTTCTCGTCCGAGAAAGAGCTGGAGCTGCCGGAGTCAGAGTCGGCGTCCGTCAACTCGTCAAAGTCCCAGTCGGCGCTGGAGCCACTGTCGTCGTCCTCCTCCGTGGAGAAGCTGTGCGCGGAGCCCAGGCACGTCGGGTACACGCGCGTCGATACGCAGACGGGCCCAAGGGTGGACACGTACACCGCCATGATGTTCTTCCAAGCGTCCCGGGCGGGGTCGTACTCGTGGATGAGGACCCGGTTTTTGTTGTGCTGCAGCAGAGTCTGAGTGAGGAGGAGCAGCTTGCCGCTGTGCTGGATCACCTGGTAATTCAGGGCACGGCTGTCGATGGGTATGTCGCCCAGCCTCTTCCACTCCCCCCGGGCGGGGCTGTAGGCCTTCACCACCGGGATGTCGCACACGCACACAATCTGCTCCTGGTACACGCAGGCCTTGTGGAGCTTGTCCCTCCTCAGCGACCCGCAGTGGCGCCAGCGGTTCCTCTTGGCGTCGTAGCAGAGCATCCTCCGCTTGTTCACCACGTACAGGTGGTCGTTGAGCGCCACCACCTGCATTTTGCCCAAAGAGTGAGGCAGAGGGGCCACAAACGTCCACTGGTCCCTCTGAACACTATAGCACTCCACCTCCTTCAGTCGGGCATCCGTCACGGGATTCCGTCCCCCCAGGAGGTACACATGGCCATTGAGGTAGCCCATCCCGGAGTGTATCCTCCCCAGCGGCCTCTCCGCCAGCTCCTGCCAGCTGTTGAGCACAGGGTTGTACAGCCAGAAGTGCTTCGAGAGGTGGGAGGCCAGGTACAAGTTGTTATCGGGAGCGGCACAGGCGATCAGGGACTCCATGGTGGAGCGCTTGTAATCCTGACTGCTGAGGTTCTCTAAAGGGGGAGCCATGAAATACAGGTCCGCCGAGTATGGGTCACAGCACATGATGTTGTCGTTGGGTAGGCCGAAGAAGAGGATCATCTCCTTTGCGCTCACGCCCACCCTGTGTTTGGGCGCGTCCGGGGCCGCGGGTATCCCGCAGCCGTCCTCGGCCGACCCATTGTAGAAAGATGCAAGGTATTTCTCAATCAAAGGCCTGGCCATGAGGCCCTCCAGGTAGCACTTATCCTGATCCGTGAACAAGTTCCAGCGCACACACTTCAGCGCCAGCAGCGCGTCCTCCCGCCTCAGCGGCGCGTTCGCCTCTATCCACTGCAGGGCGGCGGAGCACACCTTCCTCTCGCACTCCACGTCCAGGGTGTCCAGGGACAACATCTCCCTCAGCTGGGTCAGATCCAGCTCGCAGAGCTCCCCTCCATGGCACACCTGGCCAAAGTTCCTGGCTATGAACGCCTGCGCGTTCTCCTTCAGTCCAGGGTTGTCGTAGGTGTCGGCGAACTTCAGGATCCCTACGCAGTTGGAGAGGTCCAGCCTTCTCTTCAGGAAGCTGGAGCAGGCTTTCCTGATGTACTCCAGCTGGAGCATGTTGGCAGCCGCATACAGCCGCTGGACGTTGCCCTCGGTGATGGTCACCCGGCCCGTGTAGCAGTAGTCGATGATGACAGACATGGACTCGGAGTCCACTCCGCGGATGACCACCCTCTCTTGCACGCTCTCGTTCAACCCCCCGGTGAACATGCTTTTGAAGTACGGGCTAGCAGCGGCGAGGACGTTGCGGCTGCACAGGAAGAGTTGGTCGACGTCACCTCCGGCAGACCCCCCGCCGTGCTCCAGCGGCTCCTCGTCACACTCGACCCGGATGGTAACGTCGCCGAGCAGCCGGCAGTCGTACAGCAGCTTCAGCTCGTCCATCAAACCCCGCGCGTGAGTGACGTCCTCCAACACCTCGGGACCGCCGAAGCAACCCAGCGCCGAAGCCATTGCTGCAACTCCGGCGGGTGCGATTTGCTATTTTACGTCGGCCCCCAAAAAAAGTGTCAAATAGAACGCGGCCATGCGGTTGACATACTCAACAGCGCGGAGGAGTCTGTGCGCTGACAACGACGCACACCCGTTTATACAAGAAAATCAAACGTATGGTGAGAAAATATATTACCAGCTGAACGGTCGCCCGTGTGTCTGAACGAGCCGACAGTTCTCGGCCCCCAACTGGTCATAATGTCGCGTTTATTTATACATATTATTCACCGAGGGTCGCCGTGACAGTAGTGTCCACTGGCCTTTGGTTGTTCCTGTCAACGCTGATGTGTGTTTTGGGTGTAGGAGATGGTCGGGCTCTTGTGTCAAACGGTCTGGGGGTTGGAACCACATAGAAGTCCACGGTTGGAACTACAGTTTCCGGGAGAAGTTGCCAAAATAAAACACCCATTTCGTGTATGCGTTGCACGATATTTTGTTTGTTTATGTATATATCCTGTTCAATAAGTGTGAACTTATTATGGCAACAGAAAGCAACGCTTGTCACTCTCTACTAATGAATGTAGTCTTTTGAACCCAAAGATAGAAATATTGTATCTCTTACTTTGAAAGCCATTTTACCAGGTTTCCGCTCTGGCTCCATGCTCGTCACACAACCTTGCTAAGAAAGGCTTCGCCACTCCGATTGGTTTGTGTAACTGGGTCGATTGGGATTTATTCAAAAATGATTACAGTTCAGAATAATAACTATAATAATAATAATAACAAAAATAATAACAATTATTATTAAAACGACTGCTATTACTACTATTAATAATGATTATAAAATAGCCTTATTTCTTGCTACACTATGTAGGCTACAATGATAAAAATACCCCTTTCCTGTCAGATGTTTGTTTAAGCAGACCGAGTTTCTATATCGATAGATGCACATACACCTCCTCTATATAGAGTAACTAATAACATTAGCCGTACAATACTATCCAGTGTTCTTTGGCTGGCCCTGCACACCTGCATTACTTGTAGCAGACACAGTTCAGAAAACGCACCTATGCTTGTAGCCAATATAAAGTAGCAACCTTCTTTACCAGTAGTAACAGTTGACTTGCATATTGTATGTTTGTTGTTCATTGCTGTTTATATATTTGTATTCTTATAGTTCCTGATTGCATGCAGCTTCTCAGATTTGAGAACATACTGCCCTTTCTCTCTTTTTGTTAATAACTGCAAATTAAAAAGCTCTCGGTTTTGTACTGTTCCTCGGAAAAAACAAGTCATTTGAAGAGTAGAATATAATAAAAGGCATTTTGATCGAATAAAAGATTTTAAAGATGGAAAAAACAGCAACGCTTTCATTTTTTTGCAAGACATGGCTCTATGCACACGGTCCATGCTTCTCATTAGTTTCTTCAGTGACATGCAGTATATTTATTTCAGATTACACTGTGCCGTATAGCCCACAGTCACGTAAAATAATGAACAATGGGCGCAGGCACAGCTGTGTGTGCGTTCCCCCAGCTTTAAGTGAATCTGCGGTTGAGGTCATTGATCCTGCGCAGTCCGTCCTGGTTGTGGATGGTCTTGTGGACTGTGATGAGGAAGGGGAAGGCCGAGGGCAACTCGACCCTCTTGCTCAGCTTCTGGTGGCCCCAGTGGAGGCAGCGCAGCCTCTCAGCCAGGTCCCGTCTGCCCGCCCGCTCCAGCCCGTCCTGCAGCAGCTTGGTCTTATTGGGCTTGTCCCATGACTTCTCATACCTGTGAAGAAAGATGGACGCCTGAGCGGAGCTGCAACGGTCAGTCAACAGAAATAAATAACCGCCAATTGTTTTGATAATCGATTAATCGTTTATGCAAGTAAGACGCCGTTTCCAGCCTCTCAACTATGAAGATTGCCTGCTTTTGTATCATATTAAAGTGAATATCTGACAACATTTCTTAGTATTTTCTGAAATGTTATCACCCAAACCATTAATCAAGCGAACAATTGTCAGATTGATGGTTAATGAAAATAATCTTTCGTTGCAGCCCCACCTGAGAAACATCAATGATATATATAGTACTATCGATATCTTATAACTCATAATAAAATACGACATGAGAAGTCCTGATCACCTGTATGATCCATTCCTGTCGCCTTGAAAGGTCAAATTTGGAGCAAACGTAGCCCATGGTCATAATATTAATAATCTCCGGGAACACCTCCCGGAGATTAAAAAACCTCCCGGAGGTTAAAGTATAGTAAAGTTAGCAATATCTGCACACCCTAAAGTGACTAAATCTGACACACAACATCCAAGTCACACACATTCACACACACACTCTCTGTACCAGCTTTCCAACATGGTCCGAGCCTGGACGCTCCTCTCCGCAGATTTGGTGTGGAAGCGCCCGACCTCGGTTCTGTTGAAGCCAAGCTCATACGCCAGAACTGTCCACTCAAAGCCAAGCTGCCTGGACATCTCCTGCAGTGTCTTCAGGTTGATGACGGCATCCTAGCGGGCGAAATAAAGTGACAACATTGAGGCGTTGGTGATACATGTGATTGAAGGTACATGAGAGTGAAAACGGATGACACGTACCTCTTGAGCTTTGTTGGGCATGATCTCAAACTCCAAAAGGTCAGCGGTGCGAGTCCCACTCTGAGCAACTGTTCATAAACTTAATTCAACAAAGTGATCAAAACAGTCTCTCTGCATAAATATCGGCGGTGGCTTGATGGTAAACAATAAATGCACCGTCCCGATTTCCAAATGGCAGGCGCTCCCCCGACAGCATGCCAAAACATGAGCGTGATGCGAGTGTTACTGGGGAGATTCATCACCAACACACTGCACTCTGTTAAACATTAGTCCCATTAGCTCCAGGGTCCAGGGACAATCATCCGATGGTCTTTGGCTTCTAAACTGTGTGTGGCTGAACGTTAAAGAATTTGCCTCTGGATTTATGTATTTTCAGTTAAGCGAAAGACGGACCAAAATTCAAGAAATTTCCCCCTGGGGATGAATAAAGTATAATCTAATCTAATCTAAAATCGTTGCGACGAAATGTTCTGATGTCAGTCACAAATTTGAATTTTAGGTAATCTCTGCAAGATTTACAGCGATACTTTTTTAAACCATTGTTTTTTTTTTAGTTTTTACCTAAAACAAAAGCTGCAAAAACACTCAAAACTGACAAATAGTCATACAGAATGTCCGCCTGTGGCTGTGGACAGTGGAGTAACAATGCCCTCTACAGTTGATCACTGGAGCTAATCCCTTTGAGGAATTCATATTCTCTCATACTTTAAACTACCAAGTGAACTCACTTTATGCAAGACAGACTTGGAATAGTTTTTTTTGAAAGTCTTTTATTCACTTTAAAAATTCACCTCCTCTTTAAGGTCTTATCACCCACAAAAAGCATCAGGGTCCTTTGTGCAATGTCATTGCAGCGATTATGTTCCTCAAAGAGCATTACAAATCTCAGCTCTTATGTAAACAATAAGGAAAGGAAAAGATAATATGTGCACACTTACTTTAACCAATATCATACACTCTGATGTGTCAATCATAGTTCTGATCAAAAGTGCTGCGAGGTCCAGCCAATAAATATTATATGAAATACACTACTTTTTAACAGGCACAGGATGTAACAAAACCCCAGGTTCAACTTCGGTCTGACAAAAATCAATAGTTGCTAAATTAGTGGTATGAAATCATTAAAAGCATGAAATAATTAAAGGCTGTCTTTCCCCTAAGCTTTACTGTAACTATCCACAATGACAAATAATAATACAAAAACCAACACATATCAAAGAAGATCCAGTTCACACTGAACAACTGATTCTCAGAATATTGCCAGGTTGTTCCATCGTGTGTCAGTCTGTGTTTCAGCAGGTAGTAACGTGACGGTCCAGCCCGCTGGACCCGTTCTGTTCCCCGTCCTTCCGTGAAGAGCGGTGCCCTTTTACAAATGCTAACAGTCACTGTCTCTCTTGGGTCACAGCCCAAGAATAGGCCCCTCCTGACGGCAACATTTGAAATCGACGCGTCACCCCGTGATCCCTCCTCAGCTTCCGTTCCATTTGGGTTCAGTAGCAGCCGTCTTTCCAGCTGCCGTCCCTCAGGGCCGTCAGGGCGGCGAGGCTCTTTGGAGGAGTCAGCATGCTGCGGACGGGGAGAAATGAGACGGATGAAAAGGTGCTTCGTCATCCTCCGGCATCGTGACTAACAGGTTGGTAAAGTTTGACCTTTAACTATATCAGTATGACGTTTAAATATGTATAGAGTCGGGGACACCTGCCCTGTGTCCCGACTCTATACATATTTACTGCTTGGTCTGTAAAACGTGGTAAACGGTATTAAAAAAAAAAGCCCATCTCAATATCCTATAGAGCACAAGATGAGACCATTAAATATCTTGTTTTGGTCGACCAATAGCTCGAAACTTAATTAAATGTACTATAGTGTAAGACCAAGAAAAGTTCTATATATACGCATATATGAAAAAGCTCCATGCGTCCAAGCGTTACCATATGGATGGAGATGTGTCAAACCTGCGTGTGGGGATTTTGCCTGCGCGTGGAACTCCGCTCGCTCCCACAAAGGAGGCCGGGCGAGGGAGGGAGCTGCGAGTGACGGCCGGCTGGTTGCCGCCGGCTTTCAGGGGCAGCGGCACCAAACTGCTGCTCGGTTTGAGGGGCTGAGGCGGCGCCGCGCTGCCAAGGATGGAGTGTAGACTGATGGAGGTGGACAGGGAGGTGGAGGTGGGGCCCTGCTGCACCGTGGGGCTCACGTAGGCCGTGGCTTTTAGTGGGTGTCGGGAGGTGGTGGGGAAGTTGCCCACGCTCTGCACCCGCTGGGTGAGCTGGCCTGGGGAGGGAACTGAGGCACAGCAGGAGAGCAAGTTACATGACAGTGAGTCTGACGTCGGGATTGCAGTCACTGCGTTTGAAACTTCGTGATTACATTCAGAAAACAGCGCTCAACATACGCTCATGAATAGAAATGAGCGGCGAGCGGATCATTTATATTCATGTGCTTGAAGCAAAAGTGTCTTACTGGAGGACTGGAGTCGTGCAAGCCCACTGGAGGAGTCAAAGCTCTGGCTGCTCCGCAGGGAGGATATCGTTGTCAAGGAGGAGGGGCCGTGGGGGGGTGGGTTGACAGGGGAAGCCAGGCATGGAATGCTGGGAACACTGGGCATGCTGGGAGCTCGGATCAGGTTGGGCATGCTTCTCCGTAGCTTGTCTAAGCAACCAGATGAGACATTGTGGGTGTCGGACCGAAGCGTGGGAACTTTTCACTCAATATTAAAGGAATAGTTAGATAAGTCACTGCTTTTGGCCAAAATAATAATCCTGCACATAACCTCCCGTGAAAGCACAACTCATTAGTTTTTGTACAATTGAAACCAAAAAATATATTTGATCTAGTTGTTAATAAGTGAGATTTGGAGATCTGGTAGCCGGATTCTGTTAGCTTTCAAGTCACTATGCTAAGCTAAACTAACCCACTGCTGGCTGCAGACTTTATTTACTTTACAAACATGATTGGGATCAATATTCTCATCTCACATTTGTCAGAATGAATTCCAATTCCTGAAATTTCCAAAATGATGCCTCTTATTGCTTCTGACGCAATGAAAACCCCAAAATATTCATGCATGCTTGCTCCTCGATGAGAAAATCGGTCATTTAATTGATGACACAGAGTACATCACATCCTGTGAGAGCACTCTTTAAATCTCGGAAATGTTCTGGTTAGTAATTACGGATAAGTTGAATGTGGGTAATTCTGTCAGTTCGTATTTGGAACATTTATAATAATTTCACCGAAAAAGCAAAAAGGTTCAGCTTCGTGGTATTGGTGAAACACTCACCTGTGCTATTCCTGTATGCTGTGTGTGTTTCCGTGGTCAGACTGAGGGGTCCAGAGTACTGGGAGAGTCCGCTGAGTGAGAACTGAGGTGCCATTGAGCTGCGTCTGCAGTCTCTGATGCTGGAGAAGGTGTGAGAGTGGGGCAGGCCGCCCCGCTGCATAGAGCCTGTGCCGAACAGTCGAGGCTGGGGAGGCGGAAGCTGGTCGTAACCCTCGTCCTCCTCCTCGTCCTCCTCCTCGTCCTCCTCCTCCAGGTCCATCTCGCTGCGTCGGAGGGAGTGCAAGGAGAAGCTGGATCTGCGGTGGACGGCGGTGGCGGTGGCGGTGGCGGTGTGCGAGGTAGAGGCGTAGTCCTGTCGGAGACCTACGGGGTGACAGATCAACGCTTTTATCCGTGGAAAATCTGAACCTGAACCTCATTTAAGATATGATGCATTTCATCCTGCAAGAACCCCCTCGCCCGTTATTCAGGGATTCAACCGGTGAACCAGACCAATACGTTCACTCTGAAATCTCCTGCATAATTTCTAACAGACAAAAAGATATTACTGTCAACTCAAAGCCCTTTGATATGCTAAATATCAAAGCAACATTCAAACTTCAAAACATCAGGCTGTTTTTCACGATGGGTATATTTAGTCTTTCACAACTGCAGTTTGCCCCGCAACACATTTCATTGGTGGACTCACTCTCTTCCTGAAGCCGCGCCATGACCTCCACGTCCGTCATGTCCTGCAGTTTGTAGCTCATAGAGATGGAGTCATCCTCCAGCTCGGACACACCCACCTCACTGTCCAGGGAAGACTGGGGGCTGATTGCTGCTTGTCGGCGGCCCACGTCTAATAAAACACACACACACACACATGAGAATCACATGGAGACTTCGCTTGGCTGCACGTGGTACAGCTGAGTGTTGAAACGTCAGTGAGTGGCGGAGCGGAGAAGACGTCTTACTGTGGAGAGTGGAGTTTGACAGGAAGGTGGGCGCTCGGTCACTGATGCCGGCCCTGAGTGGCTGGAGGAAAGACTGAGCGCAGGATGGCAACGGAGCTGCGAAGGAGAGACATGCAAATCACAGCTCAACTCACTGACATTTGTGTTAATATAAAATATGGATCATCAGGCAGGAGCTTTTTTTTTTTCTAGTGGAGTTTGAGCTTGCTTGTCTCCATCTGTCCGAGGGAATGGCCGGATAATCTCCTCCCCGGGAATCTGCTGTAATCTGATCGTAAACTGCAAATAACAGGCTGTTTAGGAATCTGGGTTATGTTCACGCAGTGAGCTCCAAAAGTATTTGGGAAGCGACACACACTTTTGGCTCCGCGTTCTTATTACTTTGGATTTGAAAACGGAGCAATGAGGTTAAAAGTGAAAGTTGGTAGTTCTGTATTAAATCTGATGACTTTAAATGTCATGCCAAATTGTAAGCTAATTAGCCCTCATTTGCACATCCTATGATTTGGTAGTTTCCAGGTGTGACTGTGAATGTGGGGGGAGGTCAACAGCCATACTAGGGGCTGTGTGAGGCTGCACACCGGTGCTTTGAGCTAAATGCTAACATGCTCATATCCAACAAGTAATCTGTTTCATTCTCACCATCTTAGTTTGGCATGTTAGCATGCTAACGCTCGCAAAATGTTGGGCCAATCCATCAAATAGCTATCGAGACGCTTAACTTAAAAAACAATCCTGCACATCCTAATGGCAGCAATAAGGTCCAAGTCAGCAGATAAACCAAAGTTATTAAGACACACCATCCGGAGACCATGATTTGTGGTCCAATCCAACTCGTAGATTCTCAAACCTATTTTACAGGATAAGTAAATCATGCTGATGGCGCCAGGGGGAAAGATCACCTAATTCATCAGGATTCATACAAAATGTCACCGCAATAAATGTAATCATTCTTTTAGATATTTCAGTCTGGGCCAAAGAGGTGGACCAACTAGCAGGCCCATATTGCCATCTGTAGTGCTGAACTACCGGCCTAAATGATAAGACGGTGTGTATGAAACATGAAACGGACAGTCCATAAATCAATCGGCCGATCGATCCATTGCGTGTCAGAGTGGCTCCTTTGTGGTGAGCAGGAGTTATATGCCCGTGTCGTATCTGTGCGTGTTACCTGGGGCCTCGGGGGGCGCAGCAAGTTTGGTGTAAGGCAGCACGGGGCAGCTGAGGGCGAACAGTCCCTCTATGCAGCTGTATGGACGGACCGGGGAGCGTCCTCGCCACCGCTTAGCTGGACACAAGATTGCAGCAAAGGACATGTTAGACTGATTGCTTTACCTCGGAACATGCACACACAAACCACACACGGGGAGTGTATATTGATTAGATTCTGACGCACTCCGGCCAAAAATGTTAATCTGCTTTTTACAGATCAGTATTGGTGTTTCAAATGATCGGGTCACGGCTCGGACAGAAAAGGCTGATACGGTAAGACGAGGTTCAGCTTACCACTGCGGCTTATTGGGCTAAACTGCAGATCTTTTTTTTTTTTTTTTGGAGGGATCTTAGGGCTGATACGGTAAGACGTGGTTCAGCTTACCACTGCGGCTTATTGGGCTAAACTGCAGATCTTTTTTTTTTTTTTTTGGAGGGATCTTAGGATAAGCAGGGATTGTGCATGTAGGCTACGTAGCATTCCCAAAATCAGAATTAGATCTACTTTGGGGGTGTGGAGGTTACATTAATACTGCTTCAGATGTCTCCCGCTTTATTCATTTCATGGTACACGCTTTCGTCACATTTACTTCAATGAGGTTTAGAAGCTGTAACTAACGGCTAGAACATAATTAATTAGGTGTAGAGATCAGTCATAAACCACTCATATGGCAAGCTTGACAGGCTCAAATATTGTCCATACGAAAGGCTTAGTCACTATCTATTAAGCAATTAGTTACAACTCTTAATGCCTTATTAGAAAGTGGTACTCGTCTCTGACACTGATCAATGCTCCCCCCACCCCTGATTGGTAGTCAGAGGCACACACCTGACGGAGCGGAGCGCTTTGGCATTCCTGACCCAATTAGGCTCAACTGCTAATGGACGAAACTAGCATTCACAGCATGGTACACAAAACAACAGCTACTGGGGCTCAGAGACAAGGATGCATTCATGACCCAGAGGAGGCGAGCCAACCTCCACTGAATGCAGCTTCTAGAGAAGAGGGCCGCCGTGAACCGTAACGCAGCACTGCACCGCACCAACACAAACACACACACACGCACACACATACACACACGCGTGCACACACACACACACACACACACACACACACACACACACACACACACACACACACATAAACATAAACATCCAAACAGACAAGAAAATCTATTGAATCACAGTCTGGACACGTGAGGGTGACTGATCTGAGAAAACCCTTAATATATTAAAAATCAAAGCACACACACACACTTGGGCAAGTTCACATAGCATATATTCATGCACGCAACAGCACACAAGTCTCTTGTGCGAGCGTTTTGAGCTGCGAGCGCCGAGCAAATCAGCCTCAAAACCCCAGTTAATATGAGGATGGTTTCCATGGCAACCATATCCCCGCTCGTGAGTGTAGAAACTGTAAAGCCTCGATTCCAAAAGAAGTGTGTCAAGCAGCAAATGTCCTTCAGTAGCCGGCTAGAAGGGATTCTGAAGTATCCTGGTTTTGTGTTACCTGCACATGACCATCATAAGGTCGCCTCCAGGTCTGCCACGAGCGCAGCCTCAGCTGGAGGATAACATGATGTAACAATAGTCTACATGATGAAATGAAATTCAAACGCTGTGACGCAGTATCTTAACTCACAGCAGCCGCAACTGATGATTAGATGGAGAAGCTTAATCCACCTGCTCTCTTGCTGAGAGTTTGATGAGAAGGTCGATAACCACTTCCATATCCGTAAATGGAAAACGGTGCTGCAGCTAGCAGCCGTTAGCTTAGCTTAGCATAAATTCACACAACAGCAGAAAGCAGCTATGGCTTGGCTCTGTACATGGTAATGACCCTGTACTTGTACAGCGCTTTTCTAGTCTTCCGACCACTCAAAGCGCTTTAACACTACATGACATCGTTCACCCATTCACACCCATTCATACACTGATGGGAGGAGCTAAGGTTCAACCTGGCCATCAGGACTAACTAACATTCACACACATTCACACATCGTAGGCCCAGCTACAGGAGAAATGTTGGGTTAAGAGTCTTGCCCAAGGACACATCGACATGGACTGGTGGAGTCGGGGAATCGAACTGCCGATCCTCTGATTGAAGGACGACCCTGCTCACTACTGATCCACAGTCGCCCACAGAACCTCTATAGCTACGACAACCGGAGTGTAAACATGAACATGGGTGGCTTTAGAGGCAACTATGCAGACTTAAAAAGTCGCAGATGTACAATATGTGTATGTAAAACCACTTGTTGGTGGTGTATCACTGTAATGGTGTTACTGCAGCCTCATAGTCCCCTCTGCTGTTTTTCACCTGACACAGTGTAATGCCATTCAGCAGCACAGCAGGACTTCCTCTAAATGGAATATTTTATAGACATATCAGCAGAGTGGCAAATCCCTTAAAGTGATCTTAATTGTTCTCTGGCGATACTGCAATGTGTAAATGGGAGACCTTCCAGCTACCACAGAAAATAATCACTCTGTTGGAAGTCGGCTGAGGTACTTAAAAACCCATAACTTTAAAGAGAGAGAGTTAAATGGTTCGAAGCGATTGAGCGGTGTGCAGGGAAACGCTCCCACGGCTCGGCCGCTGAAATACGGTTGCACGGGGAGACGTTGCGTGGGCGAAAAAGCGTGTCAGAGCTTATGATTGCATGTCAGCAGCTGGAGGGACAGATGTCCAGATGTGGCCGCAGTCAATGGCTGTTAATCTGAGTGGTAAAGTACCTTGGTCCAGCCTGTGGCAGAGGGTCATCTTGGCCAGCTCCACCTCGGGCCCCGGGTGGTCCAGTACCTGCCTGCACCACTGGAGAGGGCTGAGGACACTCCTGCCTTTGGCTTTGGGACTAACATATAGCCTGCAACGACACAGCACAACCCACAATTCAGTCCTGACACCTTTACAGCGAAGCTCATATTGTTACTGTCTGGAGAGAGCGGAGGGTAAATAAACTAGAGGCTGCTTTATTGTACAGACTCGAGATCTGTAGGGACGCGTTTTACAGCGCCGATATTTCTCAGCATGGCATGACTTTGCTGAGGTAAAACCTGTGGCTGTGTAAAGGGAGCGATTTTCATAAAAGTCCGACAGCCGGCAAACCGTAAAAGATCAAAAAGCAATTGGCATTTTACTGGCGGCAACATAAACTGTGAAAGCAACAGTGTGCACTAAAAGTTCAAATGGCGACATCCTCATTCTGCGCAGGTTGTAGACGCTTGAAGCACAGAAACAATCAGTCAATAAACAGATTAGAACATCAACACAGGATTAATCACCATTTGGATAACAGATTCATCATTACAGTGATTTAAAAACAACAACAATAATGCCAAATATTCCACATAATTCCTTATCAAGAATGACAGTGAGCTGATAGTTGTGGGGTTTGGGTTTGAAAAATGAATCTGAAGATGCCACCTCGTCATTATACAAGACATTTTCCACAAACCAAATGGTAAATCAATTGTAAATCAAAGTATGTTGGCCCAGACAAAACCCAAAAGAAATGGAAACTGGTTCCCTGGATCGAGTTGCTATCAGTTGAACGTATTAAAAACAAGCTGATTCTGAACTTTGCTTATATTGACAAGACTATAAAACAAATCCATAAACTAAATATGTAGGCGTGTGTGACAGTGATACACAGGAATGATAGATTCCTGGGCGATGATTCAACATGATAACGCATCGCCTTTCGTTTCGCCACGAAATCATCGAGATATCGTGACTCACAATCACATCGTCTCAGCTAATCACAACAAGCCCGGGTACTAATTAATCCAAACAATCTGAATTGATGAAAATGAATCCGTATTTGTGTGTAATGTCACTGTAACTGGAAATATTTAGGGCTATTTTCTCTATGCCGTTCTTTTCATTTTGCCATTTTCATGTTCTTAATTTAATGAAAGTGTCAGCACTTTCTTTATTAGTTATATTTAAAAAAAAGACTATTTATTTATGAAATGATCCGAATACGATAACTAACACATACTATTAAATAAGAAACTATTCAGTACTTTTCAGTTGTATAAAACATGTACAATTATTTACTGAATTACCAGAAAACTATATCCTTACTAATAGTAGTAATATACACTATAATATATATTGGTATTGTGGTAGATGATTTTGGTTTTGGAGGTGATGTGTCACCTATACAAACCGAGCAGAACCGACTCTTCACTACAACTGGGCCTCGGGGGTTCATTAGTCCCGTTAGACGGGGCGAGGGGACGCGGATCTTCCACATCACCACGTCGGGGACAAAGAGCCGGAGAGACGGCTCGGCAGTCGGCGTGTGAGCTGCCTCTCAGTCAGCGGACCGACAGGAGCTACAAAGGGGCACAAAGCCGGGCTGTGTGATCACGGAGCGGAGCTTTGTGCTCTCATCCCGGTGCTGTCTTACTCTGAGAAAGACACCTACGCTGCACGCTCGGTGCATTCTGGGATGCCCACTTGCTTGTGTCAAATCAGGTTTTTTGTGTGTACAAAAACTAAAATAAGTCACTCTCTGTGGTGGAGTCTGCAAGTCTGTTCCTCCAGGAGAGGAATCAATAATGTAATCGATGAGAGAATAGCATTACATATAATGTGAAAAATAAATAAATAAGTGCTTGTTGACAATGTTGTGGCCTATGAAGCATCACAACAGTACTTATTAAAAACTGTATATATATATATATATATATATATATATATATATATATATATATATATAATATATATATAATATATATATATATATATATATAATATATATGTGTGTGTGTGTAAAACAGAGCGGGTTACCAGCTATCGGGCTCTCCGACCGGGAGCGCGGCGTCGAGGTCCAACACATCCACCTCATCCAGAACCGTGGCGGTGGCTCCGGTGGCGGCGCCAGGAGACACCGAGCTCGGCTGAAAATACGCGAACGGCTCCTCCGCCGATCCGCGTGCTCCGGGGGGACACGGATGCGACTGTGTCGGACTCGGAAGGCCATTTTTACCCGGACACGCCGTGCCTCCGCGCAGACACGACAGCGGAGCCTGGAGATGGGGAGGGCCGCCGGAGCAATTGTTTACAGCGTTCGCTCTGGTCCGCAATTGTTCGTTTTGCCGCTCCAGTTTTCGGACCAATTCCTGCAGCTTCAGCACCTCCAGCTCCGCGTTTGTGATTTTGTTGTTGCCGTTGACGTCTGCCATCCTCTGCGGGTTCAACACCTCTGCTTCCATTTGGTAAAGAGCACATTGAGAAGGGGCAGAGAGAAAGCACGGCCTGCCTGCAGAGGGTCCTATTCAATTCAGAGAGGGTGTCCAGATTCCCCCGTTTACTACTACACACTCTCTCTCTCTCACACACACACACACACACACACACACACGCACACACACACACACACGCACACACACACACACACACACACACACACACACACAATGATGCTGCTGCTGGGATGATTGCAAAGCCTCCATCTCATTGGTCAGCAGCTTGGAATTCAACTCCCATCACACCACTGCTGAGGAAGTCTTTACTATGGACACGCACACACACACACACACACACACACACAAACACACAATCAAAGTTTTATGTATTCAAGCATGTCTTTTTGAAATTGTGTAATAATATAAAAATATAAAAATATTTAAAATGTATAGCATGATTGGTAGTACAAACATGAAAACAACACATATCAAAATATTTTTTTAGCCTGCCAGACATAATTTTGAATAGCATGTCCAATCAACATTATCCCCTAGACATTAACAAGAAGTTTTTTTTTTTTTTTGTTACTATACATTTAATTGTTTGTATTTCCCTCCCTAATTAAACATCCAAATGCTCTTTCAAGGACATTTTTTATGGAGTAATATGCAATAATGTATTCATTTCCTCAAGTAGCCAAAAGGTAGTTTACCTTATAGACAGTAGTTTACCGAAAAGACGGCAATAAACACCAAATGAACACATTTTCAGATTTATTGATTGACCTTTATTGCACACAGAAAAAGCCCCCGGCCCTAAATATTGCTATATATTTATATTATATAATATACTTCATATCACACAATCCCAATAAAGTCTGAAGACTTAAGAGAATATCACAAGTGCTGTCTCAAGTTTGTGAGAAGCATTGAGACAGCAACAGCACAGTTACAGCGAGCTGCAATGGTATTTCAAACTAGAATATATTCATAATGTAATTGTCATCATTTTTCAAAACACCCAGATTTGACCCTTTGTCAGCTTGTAGAATCATAAGTACATGATACTGTGTCACCCAAAACACATCGATGGACAACAATCCATTTGATCTTAAATCACATGCGCTTGTTCTCGGGTTCTGGAGAAACTCAGCGGTGCCATTTGTCTGTGGAAGGAAAAAATATGAATATTACCTGTTTCATCTTTTTTTCAGCATGCAAAATAAACAAACACATATAAACCTTTGACATTCATCGTTCATTAATTAATTAATTAAATATTTTTTTTTACCTCTGGTGACCTCAAAGCAGTTCTCACAGTGCACCATGCGCTTGTAGATCCACATGCTGTCCCCAGCTTTCATATGACCCAGCGAGTTGTTACACACCTCGCACTGCCCAAACACAAACACACGTACTAGTAAGAAAGATGTTTGGACCTGTCCCAGTAGGGAAAAGCCAGGGTGTAAAGATACAAAGTAATGATGGTAGTTGCAGAGCACTTTTTCTTAAATGAAGAAGCTCAATGCTTCTTCTTCAACCACTGCTTCTTACAGACTTTCATGGAATGAGAGACGAGAGCGGACCGCTCACCTTGAAGCAGGAGGCGTGGCAGTTGA
The DNA here is from genome assembly GCF_009769545.1 of Cyclopterus lumpus. NCBI lineage: Eukaryota > Metazoa > Chordata > Actinopteri > Perciformes > Cyclopteridae > Cyclopterus > Cyclopterus lumpus. The sequence continues at coordinate 22,396,241 of NC_046986.1, read as the reverse complement.
TTTTCATGTCATCCAGGACCATCTTGGCGTCCCCGATGAAGGGCTTACGGCAGTAGGTGCACAGGTCTTTCTGAAGCACTGTCCTGCTCGGGACAGAAAGAAACAACAACATATAAGTGTATTCATGACCTTGGCAACAGGAGCTTGGTAGAAACAAATCTTAGCCCATGCTCTGTACTATATTGACTTCAAACGGACGCACAGCCGGTTTATATTTCTGGCTTTTGGTGAAACAGCTTTTGGACGGATTGGTACGGGACAGTGACGGTTCCCAGACGAGGAATCCCAAATACATTGGTGTTCCTGTGACATTTGGGAACTGTCTCAACCGCTGTTGGGTGCATTGCCATGAAACATGGAGGAATTTCAAATAACTCCGGTGCTCCTTCAACTTCTCACGTAGCACCTCCATCATGTCAGTAATTCCAATAGTTTATGACCAAATACTGGCAGAACTAATTCCCATCGGCCTCGGTTACATTTGTGCGACTTGGCAAATGCTAGCATGCTAAACGGCGGCAGTGGGCATTGCAAACATTTGACCTATCAGCATGTCGGGACGGCCGTCATTGTGAGCAGGCTGGTGCACTTTTCCTACCTCTCAGGGGCTGCATACACACTCTTTGTGGAGGATGAGTAGATTGAATCAGTGTCATCCGACCTGCTGTGAAAGTTAAACAGATATCATATCATAAACCGTCATATAATACCAATATCAAAGCAAGCGGTGATTGACGTCATGGAATACCTGTTGCTCCTGTACGACTTTGAGTCGTAGGTGGTGGGACTGGTGATGCTGCTGTACTCATAACTACACAAAGACACAAATTAAATTAACCACGCTTGACGTGACATTTCGTGATATTTCTTAATCTCACTCGGAGAAATGAAAGAGAAATCATCATGCGAGAGCTTAGTTTGCTCTGCTTCCTACCTGGAGTCCGGCCTGGAGTAAGAGTAGCTTCTTTGGTTGCTGCTGTAGTCGTCGCTGCGTGTGCAAACACGGAACAGATTAGTGACGACAGAGAGTTTTAAGACAACAGGTGGGTGTCTGAGTGTGAGAGGATGTTGACGATGGTAAAAATGATTACCTGGGGCTGGAGCTTATGGTGTAGGAGGAGGTGCGGGTGGAGGGCAGATCCTCGTTGTACGAGCTGTAGCTGTCAAAGAGGCACGGATGAGTTGGACAGGGTCGCAACGGAACAATGCTTTTATTGATGTATTCATTTGGTTCTTTAAAGTCAGACATTACATCATAATTGAAAAATATTTTGGCCTTTTTTTAAAAATATTTGTTTTAGCCAGTGTAGGCTGAATCAAATAGCATTTATAATAATAATACATTTTATTTGTAAAGTGCTACAGAGCCAGTAGATAGTTAAAAACACAGAAAATAGCTGGCAGTGGTTTAACACAAAGTCAAAAACGCCTTCCTGAATCAAAAGGGTTTTAGCTTTTATGTATCAGTCTATAAAATCTGCAGTTAGTTCAAATACAAATTATATGTTAGGTTTGACCACTACATTTAATAATCTGCCAACCCATTACCAGGTGATCTAGCGTGGTTTATAAATCATAGTACCTGGTGCTTCTGATGGAGGCCGGAGTTGAGCTCTCAACCCTGAATGGCACAAGAGACAACGTCAGAGGAATCCGGTAACGGTATCGTACGGAACCGTTGCACAAACTGGGCCGTTCAGATCCAGCACTCACCCTCTGCTGCTCTCCACTGTGATGATCTCTCTCTTTGTGGTGATGCTGCTGCTCCTGCTGCTGTTGCTGCTGCTGCTGCTGCTGTCCAGAAAAGGACGACGGGTTCATTTGAAACGACGGGATAATTAAGACGGTTGCGTGTTTTGAGAATAATTATTCAGGGAGACATCTCACCTGATGGAAGACGTGCGGTCAGATACCGAGGTAATGGATCGAGGCAGCAGGGTGCCGTACAGGTCATCTTCAGCCCTGCAAAGCAACAGCATTATAAATATATTGCAATCATGAGTGCATTAAGTATATTTATCAAACTATATATATATATATATTGATGAAGGTTTATCTTACATAGAGGAAGACCTTATTGTGGTTGGGGTTGTAATGCTGGAAAAAGAAGACAAGATCACAAATTTGATGTCAATGTTGATGTTGAATTAGTGTCAAAGTAGAAAAAAGGTTGTCCTGCAGCAACTCGGTCATCTGTGCTTTCAGAAAATATACCTGGTGACAGAATACAAGTATTACATCTATTGCTTCTGTCCATCCGGGGACAGGGATCCTCCTCTGTTGCTCTCCTGAAGGGTTTCCCCCTTTTTTTTTCAATTTTTCAGTTCTTTTTTCCTGATCCAATGTGAGGACAGGGATGTTGTAAAGCCCTCTGAGGCACATTTGAAAGTTGTGATTCTGGGCTACACAAAATAAACTGAATTGAAGTGAATTGAATTCCTGCTGTTAATATATATATATTATATATATATATATATATATATATATATATATATATATATATATATATATAATTAACTCCCTTGGCTTGATGAATGAAAATATCACCTGTCTGTGGATGAGTAATCCTCCTTGCCAGATGACGGGATGAGTGTCGAGAAAAGTTTGTCCTCCGTACTGCACAGAAATACAGGTTACATTGAAATTAGATTGTAGTGCATTGAAGGGAGAGAGGGAGCCTTTTTATTTTTGCTTGTGAATTCAACTTTTCTTTTCTGAGAGGAATATCTTGTAATCTATTCTTTCAAAAAGTGTCATATCGCAAAAGATGTCTTGTTTGTTGTATCATAACCATGAAGACAGATATTGGCACTCAGCCTCAAGCCTATTGGTAACTAAGATATTCCTATTATTTAATTTGTGGAGAAAGAAAAAGGCTCAATAATTTTCCTTAGTCAGCTGGGCACTAAAGTGTTGAGGAAACATTACTCAAACAGGAGTAAAGATCATTTGTTGGGGACTACTTTCAGTGGCGGACTAATACCCATTGGGTGCTCCACTGAATATTTACAGCAGCACTACAACGGCCATGTTCTTTGATAAGGCTCCACTCGTTCTACTTGTTTTCACACAGGAGTTAGACATGTGGTTGGATACGGGCCTCGGCTCCACAGCCAACACTAGTCAGCGTCATCAGGTCATTGATGGCACACGCAGCCTCCCCTGCATTGGGCCCACGATGGGAAGAAAACTCACTCAGGGCTGCTTTTCGCCATCACAGTCTCGGTCGTGAAGACGGTTGTTTTGCTGTAAAGAAAAAAATAACACCTCATTAACACAATTACATCATGGTCAACATAATTAATTTCAAAGGCTTTATTGAATAAATAAAAAAAAAAACGTTACCTGTCAGTGGGCGAGTAATTGTCCTCGATAGCCGAGGGGACGGAAGCGTCGAAGGGTTTGTTCTCGGCGCTGCAGAGAAACAGAGGACGGAGTGTGAGCGATGCAGGGATGCAAAGGGCCGTGACTCACTCACAGGTTTCTAATCGTGTCAGAGATCTGTGATATCTGGGTCTCACTCGTTACTGCTGGAGACTGCTTTGGTGGTTCTGGTGGGCGAGTAGCTGGAGTACTGTGGCCTGTGTGATAAGACGTCAAGTAAATCAGTTTCTAAGTACATTCACTCAAGTACTGGAGTTGAGTTCAATTTTGAGGTACTTGTACTGGACAGATTTAACATTGAGAACTTTGGACTGGTTTTTATCACACAATGATTTGTTAAATATGAAACCAGTGGCACCCGAACAGGTAAATCTATCACATATGAATATATAGTACTTTTCTGTACTTTTACCGATGTTCAATGGAGGGCTTTTTTTGTGTGGTAATGGGGTATTTTTTACATTGTTGTACTGGTACTTAAGTGAAGGATCCGAGTACTTCTTCCACCCAACAGCGGTATTCATATTTTACCCCTTGCTTGAAGACTTGACGCGCTCGGTGAACGTCTCGGTCTTGGTGGGACTTTTGATCACAGTGGAGCTGCAAGAAAACACAGCCGCCATTCACACCGACTCAGACTCAAGGTGACACGGTAACAAGGTGACAAGGTGACAAGGTGACAAGGTGACAAGGTGACAAGGTGATACGGTGGAGTTCTCTACCTCACAGTCTGGGAGGTGGTGATGGTGGTCTCACTGGTTGTGCCGTTACTGGACTTCCTGGTGGTCCTGGTGCTGAAGGAGGAGTCAAATGAAACAAATTCACAACAATGCTCAGGCGTTGTATTTTTCCTTGTTTGGTTGCATAGGAGGCATTAGTCTTGTACCTGGTCTTAGGTTCCTCTCTGACAGTTGTCTTCTGCGTGGGGATTGTGCTGTGATGCAACAACAACAACAACAATCACACATTATATTGATGTTTCTCTGTCGATGTTTGCTTCATGTGTGTCGAAGACTGAGCTATACACACCTGCTGGGAGAATCGGGCTTCGGGGTTGAGTATGTGCTGCAAAAAAAAAGAGGCAGATTATTCAGAGGATTTCGTATCCCATCCCGGTCCCCAATAAATCCTCCATCACAGGATTAATTGACTAAAGGCCCGTCGCCATGACGCCTGTGGTCATGAAATCCTTTGAAAGACTGGTGATGACCCATCTGAAGGACATCACAGGGCCCCTGCTGGACCCCCTGCAGTCAAAGCTGGGAAAAATGCCATCCAGCACCCAGACTATCAGCACTGGCCCCCCCAGGGATGTGCGCTCTCCCCACTGCTCTTCTCCCTCTACACAAACAACTGCACCTCAGTCTGTTAAACTCCTGAAGTTCCCAGACGACACAACGGTCATCGGCCTCATCAGGACCGGGATGAGTCTGCGTACAGACGGGAGGTTCAGAGACAGACTACAACGGATAGTCAGGTCTGCAGAGAGAACTATTGGTTCCAGCCTGCCCTCCATCTTGGACTTGTACACCTCCAGAGTCAGGAGGCGGGCTGGAAAGATCACTGCAGACCTTCACACCCTGGACACAAGCTGTTCCAAACCCTCCCCTCTGGGGGGCGCTACAGAGCACTGTACGCCAAAACCACCAGACACAGGAACAGCTTCTTCCCACTGGCCGTCACTCTGATGAACACTTAATAAGTCACCTCCATCTGCACTATACTTGCACTATTACCACCTTTCTGCACTAATATCCCAAATTCATTGTCCATTGTTCTTATGTTCATATATATTATTCCATATATATTTATATTTATTTGTACATACTAGCTAAATGTTAATGTTGATGCTTAGTTCTACTCTGTTGTCTTGAATGTCTTTATTATATTTATCTTGTTTATTTGTATATCATATGTACGACGAGAGCAATAAGTAACCAGAGTCAAATTCCATACACACACATGGCCTATAAAGCTGATTCTGATTCTGATTAAGAAAAGCTATATTGTACAATTAGTTGTGTTATTATAAAGATGTAACTCATGGTCTTGGACATTTGATTAATGTTCAACGAGGTCCAGTTATAGAGAATTTCTACAAACAGAAGGTCCAGAACATCACGCTGATGATTTAGTAGATTTAGTGCCATAATCATTGAAGTAGCTTAACAGTCGTATTAACATCTGTATGAAGTCAACTATACTGACTGTCGGATCAAATACAGAAAGTTCATTTTTTAATATGAACTGGATGAGGACAAGCTTTATTTAGCCACAGTTACGGAGGATGTAAAGAACTCTAATAAATACTAAATGTACCAACCCGCTCCTCAGCTCATCCTGACTGCCGCCGAATCTGCAATGACAGAAAAGAATAAATATCTGCTAACATTATTTTTATTTGGAAAAAAAATTAAAAATTAATTCTGCATCAGTTTGAAAAAATATAACAGATTGTTTATTAAAATCATACTTCTTGGAGAGAGCCTGCACAGATGTTGACCTGCTTGTAGTTACGGTGGTTTTTGCCTCGTTACCCTCTGGACTGTGAGCAAAAAAAGAATTGAAGGATTAACAACTCAGTCGTCACAGTGATGAGAGCTTCCCATCATTTTGTTTTTATAGGGATGCCAAAAAGGAAGTTATGGGAGTTGGAATGTGTGTCTTACCCAACAGTAGTTTCACTACGCTGGCTCAGAACAGATTTGCCAAAGTTTGGGTCTCGGCTGAAGGAGGTAAAAAAAGGATCCCATTAATTCACTCGTAGAGATCACTCAGCACTCCATCTTGCCAAAAGGCTTTCTTCTTCTTCTTCTTCTTCTTCTTCTTCTTCTTTTTTTACACACACCCCAACAGCTGTGACACATCTGTGTATATGTGCAGAACGTTGAATTGGATTATATTCACGTGACTCACTCCACATCTTCATCCTCGTCGTCCACCTTCTTGATCCAGCTGCCGTCCTTCAGGAGAGAGGTGCTCTTGACTGCAAACATGAGACGAGAGAAAGTTGAGCCTCAAGAATATGTTTGATAAAAAGAATTTCACTTTTATTCGTTTTGTGTTGTTAAAACATACTCACACTATGAGAAAGACTGAAAAGATAGAATAAGAATTAGAACTAAAAACGAATAGAAAAAGAATAAAAAGTCTATAGATTATATAAGTGTTGTGACATTTTTTTTTTTGGGGGGGGGGGGTCTATTTTTTATTTGATATATTTTAATACTTACCAGTCGAATACCTGCTCATTTTCTTTAAACTTCACCTGTGAGTGTGAGAGAACAAAAGAGGGATTTCGTCACACAATGAACCTGCACAACGCATGTCGCCACCAGGTGGTGCTGTGACACCTTTCGTACGACGTCTCATCTGAGATCACTACACCAGACTAGGTTATGGAACAATGCTCTCCTCTACAGTGTGTTGGTGTCACATTTATATCTTCCTTGGAAAGCTTTATGAACATGTCCCTTTATTGGCCCAGCTCAACTCCAGACTCACTGATCAAGCTCTTAAACTGGTTTGTCTTGATCTGTACCCACATGAAGACACACCTTCTCCAAACACACCATTGTCAGCAAAACAGAGGGGCGTACTGGTGACATTAGCTATTAATGATAAAGATCGTGCCCTTTACTACATGCACGCTCCGGCACAGACACTTCCATATCATGGAGCCCTGAGGCAAATAGCTGTGAGGGAAGGTACAACTGTAAATGCATTGTGTCTCTAACTATCAGTCACATAATCTGCTTTATCATGACTGCTATTAGTGCGTATCTCATCCATGGTCTGTGTGAAATAGATTGTAAGGTCCGTGTAACGTACAAGAGCTAAAACAGATCTTGTCCTTGGAGTTTTCTGAACCGTCGAGATTATTAAAATCGATTGAGCAGAGTCTCATATCTAAGTGCCTGCTCTTTAGTGAGCCTCGTAAAAGATTTACAGCTTTTGCTCTCGAAGATTACGCAGTAAGAATCCAAGCTGTCATGAAATCATGACCTAATTAGTGTTCAAGGTAAAGAAGAAGGAAAGAAAAGGCTTGTGTGAATGCAATAAGAGTTAACAGCAAGCTTAGACATGAAATCCAGTACGTGTGGATCCCCAATATCAGCACGATATGCATTTCACATTTCATTCCTCAAAGTAAAGCCACTTAAAAGGAACTAAAAGTGCCTCATTACATAGTCCACATACATTTTTTGTTTCTATGTATCCAGGACTATTGAGCCTTTGTCTGAAAGAGCTCTGTGTGTGTCGAACTCAAAATAATGTCTGAGCACTCAAAACAAATCTGAAAAGTCTGTATACGAACATATCGGCCTAAAGTGTGAAGAGACAAAGTGTGGAAAGAGACAGGGTACGTACCTCTACTGTGACTCGCCGGACTGGATGAATTAAAACTCTCCCAATAGCTCAGGACTTAAACACTTGCCTGATACTTTGCAGTTTAAATCACACCCTGTTCACTCCTTTTGCTTTTAACCTGAAGGGAGGAGATTCCAAGGCCACCCAAAGGTGTGGCTTCCGCACAACAATCAAAGAACACTCGCTCCAGCTCTCAGTCGTGATTTATCTCTCCGTCATCACCTGGTTGGGCCTTATTAATTGGTCCTCTGTCTGTTCAGGGTTGAAAATGGCTTTGGGTGGAGTGCTGAAGGACCTGCAATACAACTTCAGCGGCAAGGAAGCAGAGCTGCGATGTGGGTGTGGGAGCCTGTGCTTCTATGATCTTCTAAAGCTTGAATGAATGGAATTTGATTGAAAAATGTGTTTCCCTGTGACATATTGACAGAACTAATATATATTGGTCTTGGCTCTATATACGTCTGACCTGCCTTGAGAATTTAAACAAAAGGCCTCCTCTGAAGTCTTACCCTGCAGTATGACTGCATATTAATATACCTTTTTACCTACAACACATGGCTGACAGTGGACGTTGCACTTTACACATGTATGCTGATAAAGGTACTGTAAGAAAAAGTGGTTTCAACTTGTATTTCAAGCTCAAGTGAGGGGATCACTCGGGTGGACTACTGACACATTCACAGTCCGGGCACCAAGGTAACAAGGTGGGCTACTGATGCCTGAACAAGTCACACTCAAACTTCTACTAAATGGCATTCGACATCAACAGCTCCTGGAGTGCCAGTCCAAAGGGGGACTACCCGGGTCAATTACTTCATGAAAGTGATGGGAGATTTAGGGTTCCCTGAGACACAGCAGTCCAAAATCCTTCAGAGTATACCCATAGAACGTGTGTAAGCGACACTCTGTGACTGTGGGGTGTGCCGCAGCCTTGAAGCGATCAGAGACATGAAAGGTACATAGCATTCAGGGGTGTGACTGCATGATACTGAGGTGAAGAACCCCTCCCGGTCCTGATGACAGGGAGACAGGAATGCGGACTATCTGGCAATGATCCAGCTGCTCTGCCAAACATTAAAAAGACAGGTCTGTGCGAACAAGCCCAGCTGAATGGCACATTTATTAAAGGAGTCACTGTGAAGTCCACCGCGCTCACTTCAGTCTCGCTGAGCTGGAAAACACGCTCAGCTGCTTGACGACGTTGACGTTATCTTTGAGTCAGCAAATGAACCACAATCAAACTCAAATGTTGTACCTTTGGTGTCATTGTCATTAGGAAACAGCTGGCGGGCCCCTTTGTGGACGCACACGGCTCAAAGTGGAGAGCGGCTGACACCGGGTGGCGCTCGAGCTACTGTGATGGAAATGGCAACATTGTGTTGCACAACCCCGAAATAGATGAATCTCACAAGTGGCCCAAGGTAATAAACATTAAGCATATTGATCGTTTTACAGTCGGTTAGTCAGAGCAGCAGAAATGAGTGCAACCCGATCTGTTATGGGTGAATATGAGAAGGTCAAGATGTAACACTGAAGAAAGTGCATTTCCAAATAGACACAATACTTCTGCCTTTACTCATGAACATCATCACCCTCATGTTTTTTTTTTTACTGAAGCACAGTAAGTTCAGTTCCCATCTAGATTTTCTTTTACACACCGCCTCACTTCCCTGATGTGTGTACACCAACTGGGTTTCATCTCCACCGGTTCATCTCATGCTTGTGACACTCATGCCTGATCTATAGCATCATTCGACCTAGATACCCCCCTCCCCTCCTCACAGGACACAGCCAAGATAGCAAGGATAACCAGGCAGCCCTTTGAATGCGGCTGCTTCTTCAGGCTTGCCAGTCCAACAATACCAATATCTTTTTTCTTTTCATAACCTCCTACCTAAAGGCAACCAGGAAAGGAGGGCGCTGCTTTTCATCTCCAACATTTCAAACAGAAATCCTAATATGACGATCCCTATGTTGTATTACAGTATAGAAGAGTCAGCTGTCATCTCTGATACATGCTGGCTGCTCTGATACTGCGCATGATAATCTCCCAATGCTTCCTGGGTTGCTATGAGGGGGAGACAGTAGACCGACCCCTCGCCTGTCATTGGGCCATGGCGCCGCCTGGCAGCCAATAAAGTAGCACCAGGGCCTGTGTACATCTCTTTCTCTATTTCCCACTACCTCTCTCTCTCAGTAGTTATGCATGCACATACACACGAACATACATCTATACCACCAGAAAAAAAGAAAAAAAGAGAGAAAAAAAATTACATTAAATTGAACTGTGCCATTCGGGAGATTCAGTACGGCATTTTGGAAATATGCTTCCTCGATACACGTTAATTATTTGGCTTTTATTTACATCGCCAAATAACACACATCTTCCTAAAGGGGTTTTACAATCTGTAAAGCAAATGAACCATGCATTCCATACACCTTTGATCCAGATAATATTTAAACTCCAACCAAAAAACACCTAAGAGGAGGGGAAAAAAAGAAGAACCCTCAAGGAAGAGCGACAGGGGAGGCATCCCTCTCTGAGGATAGACGGTCGTGCAACAGATGTGACGTGTGTTGCCAAAAGACTACACCAACATAATCCTATTGCAGTTTCAGGATGACAAAATGATAGATAGATTGTACACATAAAGTAAACGGATCACACATGTACTTCTCCTGACATATTATGCACCTGTTTTCTGTGTGCATCGCAGTGCGTCTGGGCCTTTTCTGCCATATACTGTTGGATGTATAACCCCAGGCGCTGTCTCCCAGATTCCTCCCTCCTGTAGCATTCCTGCTCCCACTCCTCCTGTCAGAAGGTAACATGTTGCACTATATATTCCCATGTCATTCGATTTCTAGGCATAAACAAACCCATATTGCATCTGCTACCTCGCCAAGTGTGAGCCACAACATGCCTCATCATGCATAAAAAAGGTGCACATTTTTGCTGCAGGTAGACAAAGCCATGTAGGCCTCAGCTGGGGGCCGGCTCAGTGAGGAAGACCACTCACTGTACCAGATAAATGTAATAAAAGCATACAGTATGTGCAAACTAATGAGTATCTCAAGGAGGCTTGTCTGAGATGAAATGGGAACATGTTACACTTACACAGTACTGTGTACAAGGCCAACACAGCGCACATGGTCCCAGCTTCTAGTTATGACGTAACAGTATATGATTGCATATTCTAATAGCAGAGAGGAACGTCTGCGCTAGGAAGTTAAAGCAGTCTGCAACCCTGTTTTTAAAAGGTCAAAGCGGAGCGTCAGTGCTGTTCTTTTGTGTGGACAACGTTACATTTAATCGGTTTTAAAAGTGTCTCAGTTGTGCGGTTTTTAGATCAAACTGGGAGGGGTCTTGGATGGACCTCTGCAAATTAAATGTCTCCAACTGTGCAAATACAGCTTGCATGGTATATAGTATAGTATAACAATGTGGCTTCATATTCACTTGCACGATTGCCGGTGTGTGTGTGTTGAATGAAGAACGGCAGATTAGAATATGTACACACAGGGAGATGTATTGATCAAATAAATCGGCGATAGCATCGCCCCGGCTTCAGTCGTGTATGAAGATATCCCGGCATGCCAGCGACGCAACACTCCGCCAGGGAGGGGAGGGATGATGGAGCTAAGATGGCAGCCCAACTGAGGGTGCTGCCTCTCTGGGGTCAAGAAAACACTCAAGGAGCGAATAAAGCCCGATAAATCACGACGGGCCGGTCGTCGGGAATTTACGGTGCCGTATCTGCAGTTTCACGAGAAACATGTTATGGCTTGAGAGGACATATTTTCGGGAGACGAGCACCACTTTGACGCCGTGGCCGGGATCGGAAGAGCGAGCGTTGTAGTTGCACCACAGGATCGGCTACAATTCGCTCTTATAATAAACCGGGCACCGTGGATGCTAATTGTGGTATTTAGGCAACTCTGAGCGGACACATAATGTGACCCGTGGAGGATTTAATGACAATTGGATTGCATCGGATGGCTAGATACCATCTCGCTGTGGTATCTTTTGTGTGATATATGCATTGTTCTCCAAAACGATGATGTGTGCTGCTGCTGCGGCAGCGGCCGCCGCCGGTGGAGGGATTCTGCCTTCCTCATCCCCGTCGATGGGGTTGGGTGTCAGGGTCATTTCTGGAGCAGGAGCCGAGTTTTCCACCATCGGTTCGGGAATGGGTTCTTGCCCGACACCCGGAGCCCAGTCGGATTGTCGGACCCGGTACCAGCTTTTACTCTCAGGGCGAGCTCTGGCCGAACGATACAGGCGGATTTATACCACCGCTATCAACGATAAAGAGCAAGGGATAAATCAAGGAAGGTGAGTGGCGAACGTGAAAAGAGATCCAGATATCTCAGAGGCAGGTCTGTCATTTGTGGGGCTAACTGGGCTAACGTAAGCTAGCATTAACCCCTTGCTTAGCGGCACGTCGTTGACCACCCGCTACACCTACATTAATGGTTATGTATGGCTCTTGAGCTCGCCGGACTTTTACTACACAAGTCGCTGATTTAACTACAATGAATGTACCATGTCTCCATCATTCAGGCACATCCTCTTGCAGGGGGATAGCTTGCTAAGTAGCATTTTGGCAATCGACTTCCTTAGCTTGTCGGAGCCAGCTAAGCTAACGTTAGTTCACCCTTGCCCTTGCTTGGTGCTTTTTGGACATTGTGTCGCTAAACATAGGCACATTGTCACTGAAATAAAAAAATAAAAGAGTCAATACCAAATTCGTCCATTACGACACGAAGAAATGCTCTATCGGCAATATTCAAAACAAGCTGGGCAGGCTAACTGTCAAAACAGCAGTTTCAGTTTTGAGCTAACGTTTAACGTACTGCTCGCGTTAGCTCACAGCCCGCTTTCATGGGTTGCTGGACACTTTAAAATAGTATCTAACTGCATTGTCACCATATTTTACGTGACTTCATAATTCAGTATCATTTGATGTGAGCTGTGTGTTTCTAGGCCCAACGGCGTCACTGTTTCGGTTGCTAGCTAACGTTCACTGACGTTGAGGAGCATCAGCCCATATCTGATCGTAAACTCAGCGATGTATTTGTTTTAAGAAAAACCGGATATACATTTAAACCAATAATACACACGGCACGTTATTATGACACATGTTGTGTGTGTGTGCACAAAATGGCCTTAAACGTCCGACATGGTAGCCTAATGGGTGAGGAGGATGCGTTGAGAGGTGGATGAACTCTGTTGCTTTTCTGGCATAAGCGGGTGATACAGTTACGTCATCCTGTCAGTCAGGTTGTGGACGAGAGTCGCTTGATCATTGCAGCATCCTCCCTCACTAACCGAATTGTTCTCAACCCCTCCCTGTACAGTTGCTTTAAGCTTGGGTCAATACACTGCTCCAGGGTGTCTGACATACTGTTAGCCCAGCTCCTGAATGTAGAAGTCTGAACAAGAAACGCATGAACCCAAAACAATATTCATATGTCACCAGTCTTTCTTCATTTGATCTGGTAGTGAAACATGTTGTGTACGTTTTGTGCAAATGGTACTGTTTTGGAAACCTCTTGAAGCAAGGAGCCAGATAGTCTTTTCTCTCTCTCTCGTATCTGTTGATATGTAGCTGCTGTTGTAAACATCAGGTGGACATTTCTGTTAGCCTTATTTAGGATATTGTTTGTTTGGGTATTTTCGATGAGTAAGAGTAACCTGTGCTGTCACCGTATGCTCAAATGGCTGAAGGATCTGAAGCTTCCTTGACAAGCTATTAGAAATCAATAGTCAAACAGTAGACAGACAGTACCGTTACAGATCAATAGTGCAACAAAAAACCCACAGAATCTAGTTAAGAAGTGTAAACAATTACTGTATCAATGCTTAAAAAAAAGCCTTAAGATATATTTCTGTATTTAGTAGAGTGTAGTAATGATTACTAATTCATGCAGCACCTTTCCTTTTTCAAAAGTCTTTATATTTGTGGTCCCTAGTTAGTTAAAATCAGGCTGTCATTGTCAGAGAGAGAGAGGGAGAGAGAGAGGAGTAATACTGAATGTAATGACACCTCTGACAGGGACCAGGGGTACGCTGCACTTCCAAGGGCACATCGTTTGTTAGCTGCATAAGATATGTATATATATATATATATATATATATATATATATATATATATATATATATATATATAGGGTGAAAGTGAGATTATCATTAAAGACAATTTGGAGATTTTACAAGCTGTTCCAAACAAATGATATGAATGACTTGAAGAATGTTTTGTCAACTAGGAAACCTTACCTCCCGTTCTCCTCACAGCATCATGTCTGCAGTAACGCTTGTGATCGGATGAAACAAGATGCTGTGCTATGTGTTTGAGTGTAGCCATTGCTACAGGCACACAGTATATTTTGCAATACTGAGTGATCGCTGTGTACTTTCAGGGGAAAGAAGGCTTTGAGTAAGAAGAAACTGAAAAGGCGACAGAAGGTCAAGTCAAAAGTCAAATCAAGAACAAAGGTAAGATATGCACGATTGTCTAACTCATTGTTCCACAATATTATACTTGTTCTTCTGTGTACTGTGATTATTGCTGTATTTAGGTTGGGATATTATTAACACATGTTCAGAAGGGTTGTAAAGCCAAGGCTACATTGTAGAATAGCTGTTTTTAAACCATTACAAAATAACCCAAATTATTTACGCCCCTCGATGAAAACTTAATACTATCGTTGCAGTGTTAAATCACAAACGGGTGCAATATTTATTAGTGGGGCATAATCATGCCTAACATCCTCAGTACTACTCGGGTGCATTTAAATTAAATATCGACGTGTAGTATTTTGCATTTTCTGTTCATAATAATAATAAAAACAACATGACTGACGGTTTTATTTTGCAACCGTCGCAGCCTCAGGTATGCACCGATAAATCCTCACAGCTGGTTCGACTCCAATCAACAGAGAGATTAAAGATAAAGTTAGATTCCTTAAAATCCTGAAGGTGTTTGGTAGAAAGTGTTTGGTAGAAAGTGGTTGTTGTCACTGGCGGTGGCCGGTCAGGTGCCAGGAAGCCCATCCACACCGGAGCCGCAGAGGTGGATAGGCAGAATGAGACACATGGGAGTGGCCCTGGCTTGTGCATGATGGCCTGTTGCCGAGCGACCTAATGTGTTCCCCATCTCCACGGCAACAGTTGCCTGCCTCCATCTCCTTCGTCCAAAGAGGGAACCTAGTCTGTATCAGTGGATGCTGTGTATATATATATATACATTTCATTTTTAATTGAATCAGTGTAATAGTTTTACACATGCACTATATAAAAACACAAATAACAGACTCAAAAAACCGACAGCTAAAAGTGAAAACTCATTTAAAAAAATCACATATCTGAAACAACAGACTTAACGCATAAAGTACATTCCATGCTCAAATGACCCGTAATCCTGTTTTTAAATGAACTAGTTACACAGTACATGCATACATTTTATTACATTGACTAATTTCTTTGCAATTCTTTCCTGAGAGAAATAGTATAGCCATGCTCTGTGGTCGGGCTGTAATATTGTTAGCCGGAGTTTGGATTTAATTTCATTACAGCCACTTGGCAGGCTGGCAAGAGAGATTAATGTGATCGTAGCAGAGATGGACTGAGGCTCCAGCGCTTTGTCATCGTTCACCTCAAAACTATTCCAGGCAGCAAATTCAACGTCGAGTGGGCTCGTTCTCTTCGGGTTGACTTGTTCGGTGAGTTGATGTCCTGGAAGATCTTCCATGGAGACAGCGAATGGACAACACTGGCAGGCAGGCAGGCGGGCATAAACACGTGGGCAGCTCCACAGGCAGTCCTGCTGCCTTTGTACCTGTGTTGTTGTGCTCGCTCTCGCTCCGTCACGCCTCGCACACCGGCATTGTCAGACAAGAGTGTGGTTTGAAAGAGCCTCTTCTCCCTCTCTGTCTGCTTCTGTGCTCATAAACATGGGGAAGTGGAGTCGGAACAAAGCACCGAGCAGAAACACTTATCATCCAAGTGAAGAGGGTGATGCAACGTCTTGTGTACGAGCATATGTGTGATGGGATTTTTCAAAAACTGCAATTATGGTAACTACTTAATAGTACATTATTATATATATTAATGCAAAAAGACATGGTCAGAAAACTATGTAATATCTATATAATCAAAATATAATCTATCATAACAAACCTGGCAGCAGTGGTGAACTTGTGGCAGGAGCTGTCATTGTTGCTGTGTTGGCAACTTTCTTGCTAGATTTATCGACTTTTGGAGCTAGTGCTGCATTCATTGAAAGTAAAGTTGGCAACAGTGGGCAACGTTTTTCTATTGCATGATTTTTTTTAATCTAGCGTAATCTTGCTAGTTTCTCAAGATTACCAACCCTAGCTTTAATACATTAGTCGTCCATGCTGTTGTCATCTTAACATGAAACTATGATTCTGGGCCTCCATTGAATTCTGGGAACTCTCCACTATTTGAACGTGTATTGTCTTTCAATTGAATCATAGTGTGATGAAATCATCTCTCAAGATATCGTGATAAACAATAAGGTTATCTAAACGGATAATAACAAGCACCTGCATTGTGCACGGCAGTTCTTAATTAAATGAGAACATACTTTTCATATGTCAAGTTATTAATTCCCACAGGAGAAAACAAAACCATGTGGTTATGTCATATCGACTATTTATTCACTGAATGACTAGAAAACATGTTAAATCGTGACATAAATGGTTACCGAGATATTAAATGAACTATATTGCGATATAAATCCTTAATGAGATATTAAATGACCTATATTGGGATGTAAATGGTTTCTGAAATATGAAATTACATATATCGTAGTTGATGTATGAAATTAACTATATTGTGATAAATAGCCTTAGATATGGAATTATCTTTTATTGTGATGTATATTGTTATCGAGGTATGAAAAGACCTACAGTATATCGGGATAGAAGATTCTGGCCATATGGCCTCGCCATACCCTCACAACTTCTACTATTACTATCTTCATGTGTTGTAACCTTTTATTGAGGAGAAGGGAGTGTGTGTGTGTGTCTTGTCTGTGTATTTTTTTATTGACTCACAGGAAATAACTAAGTAATGGAATTAAACGGCATCGCCTACAAATTCCATTCATATCCAACTGGTACACTGCAGAGTAAAGTTGATATTGCCAGGATTACATCTCTCTTCAATGTCTCAGAATATTGCAATCGTATCTGCAAAACATCAATTTCCACTGCTCGTACCAGTAATATTAGTGCTTTGGTGAAGTTGGGCGTCACACTACCTCCTGCACTGAACGCTGCTAATCTATGCCTCTGCAGAATAGCTGCATATGAACATAATGTGTTTCAGAAGCTGAATTGAATACGATGTGCTCATAATCCATGGTGCAAGTATACATGGGTAAAATGAACAATAGATAGAGAACAATAGTGTTGTGTGCAAGTACAACTCTACAGCATCTCACCTTTTTGAAGAATTTATTGAAAAAGACAGAATCACTACAAAAAGCATTGATTTTGGAACTTTAATTATTTTCCACTGTTAGGCGTGATAAGCTTTATACTCTCAGATCAAAAGCATTAATTTCTCAGAGAGATAAATATGCAGAAGGTCGTTTTTACAAAATGTACTGCTGCTCTGGAGGTATTTCTAGTACCCTTTTGAATCCCCAAATACTCTTTCACCATTCTGGATGGAAAAAGTTATGTCTGCTGCATGATTAGAAGGACTTTAAACGGTTTCCTAATGCAAACAAAGATTCGTCACGGGTCAACACGGAGACAGGAGGGGATTTTTGCATCGCCAGAGATTGAGTCTGAGTAATTACAGGCTTATTGGTGATTATTGGATGACCATTCCCGATTAAAATCTTCTCCCTTTTTGCTAAATTCCATATTTACTCATCCGAACAGTTGTGAGCTCGAACCACTTTTCTTCGTCCTTTTCCATAAAGGCATCAGTGTGAAATGTGTATCCGTCTAAGTGCGGTCGGGGGACTTTATGCCAGCCTTCTCCGCAGCTTTTAGATGGCCATTAAATCCTCAGTGCAGACAGAAACACAAAAGGGAAGCATCAGATGAACCAGCGTGTTCGGGTTATGGGTTGGTGCAAAGTGCGAACCCCAAAACATCAGCAGGTCGTCGGGCTGTGCGGAGCCACGAATAGCCTCTGCTTATATGACTCATGACATACCTTTAAAGGAGCCACTTTCACTGAAACATTTCTGATGGCTGGCTCCGTTTTTTAGTGAAACCTGTCAAACACGGCTTCATGCTCTGTTTGCAAGGTGTGACCAATCGGATGCAGTGTCACAGTTCACTGTAATCATGAACGACCATCACACGCAAACTGCAGGCGGACAGGGAGGCTCTTGAGTGACGCTATCGAGTTGCATTATGGGAATCATTTTCAGATACAGTTCTTCTAGAATTTTCTACATTTTATTGAACAGATCAGAATTTTAAAATTAAGTTTCCGTTCTCTGTGTGTTTTTTGTTTTGCTCAAAAAAATGCATTGATTGTTTTCCAGCTGCTCCGTTTGTATTGAAGGTACAAAGTCCAGACTGTGTTGTTCCTGGAGGACTGTTCTTTATGTGTATGTATGTATGTATGTATGTATGTTTTTTTTATTTTTATTTATTTATTTTTTAAAAGTGAGTGCTACCTGGTCACGAATGAGATGAGGGGAGCTGATATCCTCCCCACCCGTTTGAGCCGAGAACAACTGACCTTTCTCCCCAAATAGATGACATCACTCTCTGCGATTGGGATGCCAAAAGCGCAACGCTGCAAGAGAGGCCCGATCGATAGGATTCTCTGGAGGTTGCCTCGGGGCTGTAGTTACCAAAGCTTTGGTGGGATGAGTCTGTGGGGTGTAGCTTCTCTGATCATAAGGACTATTTGGGTGTAAGGGCTTTGTTGTGATTATTCTTTATTGTAAATCTTCCCTTTTGGCTTCTCTACCTCATTGATATCCAGGCTGGATTCCCTCGTGTAAAGAAATACAAATACAACAGCACCTAATCTGAATTTAGCCCCACAATCTCATTTGTTAAAAGTACCTAAATTCTGTCTGAGCAAAATGATTTGCCTTCTATCTTTTTAGAGCTTCATTTGGGACAAGGAGCAGCCCCAAAGAAAACTTTTTTTAATGAAGGGAGAATCTCCTAAATATAGCTCAAGATTAGATAATGTTTTCCATGCTGATTCATCGGTTGTCATTCGGCTCTTCTCAGCAGTTTCATTTTCATCTAGTTTTTTTTTTTATCTTCGAATAGATATTTTAATGCTTTGGCATTTCAAAAATAAATCCATTAAGTTAATCTTAAATCTTTTTTCTATATTTCCCCCCTGCACTGGTTATGTAAAATATTGGGTAAGCCATTTTGTAACAGTGTTGAGCTGATCTTGAAATGGGTAAACACTCGCCCAGCCCACTGTGTACAAAAGGGAGCTTCCCGAAGAGTGAGGACTCATTTCAGACCACAGATGTGTCACTGGCTAGGCATGAAGACACAACTGACGGTGTAAAGACCGACACTCCCGACATATTGATGTTATATAACTTCGTTAAGTCAAAACCAACCGCTAAACTCTGCCTAGAGCCCTGTAGGTCCAGGAACCGCTGGTCCTCTGAGGACTTTCCAAGCCGAGCCCTGCTTATGGTGGTCAGTGGGCACGTCTTTGGTGGACGAGCACTGAAATTGCCTCTGAAGCAACTGCACGAGTCACGAGCAGTCGAGAGACGCAACCCAAAGGGAACGACTTCAATGTGACAGGATGCCAGCAGCCCGTGTTATCGAAGCATAAAAACCTGATCGGCTCCATAGGGATCAGATTAAAAAGCACTTACAGTTTACAGTAAGACATCAGTCCAGTCACTTTGTTTCATATTGTTTTAAATTGTCATAAAGGGGATTTCTTTTGAAAAGAGTAAAATTTCATTTTTATCATGATGTTAAAGTTGCTGTGAGGACATTTTAACTGGTTTGGAAATAGTCTCAATTTAATACTGATGCCTCCATATGATTTATGACATATGTGACCATCATTAAGAAGACTCGTCTATTCATTGGTGCCTCGGGTTCGGATTCAGCGCAAAATCTCATGACATCATGCAGGTTTGCTGCCTCCGACAGAGACCAGCCCACCGCGGACCGACTCCAGGTCCAGCTGGAGGAATAGAGCTCATGGCTCCTCCTCCAGGAGTTGAGCGTACCCTCGCTGCGTTCCCGGTTCCCCCCCCACAGAGCCAGCACTGACATCCCGCTGCTGGAGGTCCAGGCCGTATAGCTGGGCCTGCTGGAGGGAAGTGGGGTACGGGGAGAACCAGAACCAGGACTGAGCGTAGCGGACTGTCAGACGCCTGCTGCAGTAAAATAGAGAATTTCTAAAAGGGCCTCTGGCGCTCGGAAACACTACCACTCTCGTCCACCGGGACCACCAACATCAAAGTAGCTTTAAGGACATTTTCAGTGGCCC
The DNA here is from genome assembly GCF_009769545.1 of Cyclopterus lumpus. Taxonomy (NCBI): domain Eukaryota; kingdom Metazoa; phylum Chordata; class Actinopteri; order Perciformes; family Cyclopteridae; genus Cyclopterus; species Cyclopterus lumpus. The sequence goes on along the minus strand of NC_046986.1, from coordinate 22,375,996 downwards.
GAGGGAACTGAAAGTCGGGTGTAAACACAACAGGCTAACTCTTTACGATTAGGCATCCTTCTAATGAATGGACACTGCTGTTTATAAACGTTTATGGGGTGTGCTTAATAGCTTATCGTTGCACCGAATTATATCATCTGGTGACTAACCTGTCTCTCTCTCTCTCTCACACACTTTCTTTCTTTCTTTCTTTCTTTTATTTATTCTTTTCCACAGGCCGAGAGTCTAGATGGAGCCCTTTGCGTGCCGGACATCAAGCTGCACAGCAACCCATCTGCTTTCAATGTCTACTGCAACGTGCGGCACTGTGTGCTGGACTGGCAGCAGAGAGAGGCCTCCCTCGTGCTGGCCTCCCGGAGCTCGGTGCAGAGCGGTGATTCTGACAGCGAGGAGGAGGAGGAGTACCGCGAGCCGGCCGTGAAGCTGCCAAAGGTATGAGCAGCGGGGCCGCCGTTGGCTGCTGATGGGTTGGTGGCGGGGCACGGTATCAAGGCGAGAGTCAGGCTGTGCCCTTTTTATCTTGGGGGTGTATCGACCCTTTATCTCCCCGGGCTGGTATGTAGGACTCATTATTCGAGAGGTTTGACACCCTCTTTCTGTGAGGATTACAGCCTCTGTTCCCCCCCAGCTTACCTCTTCATCTCTGTGTGCCCCCCGGTTTATCAGTTGTACTCCTCGTCAGAGCTGTCGGTTTCCTACACACTTACACAACACATTTCCAATTTCTTTTAATTAACTGTATTACTGATGCTTTGGTGACACATAGTTGATTTATAGAAATAACAATGTGCTGTTTCCCCCTCCCCTCAAGAAAAAGTCCCAAAGTGAATTAGTGCTTCAAGGGAAAACGATCCTTAGGCTTGGTGAAATAGCGCTTACAAAAAATGATGTGCTCGAATTTTAAGACTCTCGCTACTGACTGCAAACTGGGGCTGCTCAAGCAAATAGTCCGGGCCCCAGAGCGGCTCCAGGAGCTGTATCCACCAGTAGGAACCAAAGGATGTCTGTCATCTCATCAATCGGGGCGGTTTTAGAAAATCTGTGTGTTTCATAGACTGTAAAAATAAGTGAGTTCTTAATTATACCGGATCTCTCTCTCTCTCTCTCTCTGTGTCTGTGTGTCTCTTTTTCTTTCTCTTTCTCTCTCTGTCACTTAAATTTCATTGGCATGAAAGTGAAAAGAACATTTCCAAAGCATCACAATACAAGGCTCTCGCTCTCTCTCTGACGATAATTGCTTTGGGATTGCTTGCGTCAGCCCTAGTGTCCACCTTCAGATGCACTTACAAAATCAATATTTGCATTGTGTTATAAATCACAATTGTTACTTTTTAAGCACACAATGAATGCCACTGCAAAAACTGCGCCCCAACAAGACAAACCGTCCTACAGTATTTCAATAACTATGTGCGTGTGTCAGATTCTAACTTGTGTTGTGTGCTCACTGCACACACGGGTTATCAGGTAAATACTGGAGCGTCCCAGATGGAAAGGGTTACCTTGCAGTCGTCATCGGGTTAAACTGGAATTTCATCCGGACACATATTTAAGGGGCTATTGTTGTATGTATGTATGTATGTAAGTATATATATATATATATATGTATATGTGTGTGTGTGTGTGTGTAGTATATGTTTTTTTTCTTTAAAAAAAAAAAAAAAATTTAAAAAAAGAAAAGGTGTATATATTTCTATATTTAAAAAAACAACAGTATTTCACTTTCATACATTAATCTATATCTATTCAATTTTTGGTGTACGGTATTTTGTAACTTTTTTTCACCTGGCATAATCTTATTTTGGGTACAAGTTTTTCAATGAGATCGTAAGAGAAACATTGGCACATAATTTGGTTCACTAGCGAGCCACACGGATACAGCATCCTTTTCTAGGCCACACTCTCTTCTCCCGTGGGTCTGTTACACAAAGTGTTCATCGTGGATGTTGAAGCCAGCGGTAGTAACTGTAGGTTGTTCTACTGTTGGATGAGGAGGACACGTCCTCAGTAAAAAAACATCTACCTCAAGCCTCTTTTTTTTTTTTTTATTCATCTGTTCTGTTTTATTTAGCAGATGTGAACCTCAAAATATTGTTTTTGTCAGTATGTTTCATCCTTATTTCGCATGTATGATGCCGCATCCCAGCTGCTACTCTAGCAAGACTTCTCGGTGTTCATTAGCTCACAGAAAGTGTGTGTGTGTGTGTGTGTGTGTGTGTGTGTGTGTGTGTGTGTGTGTGTGTGTGTGTGTGTGTGTGTGTGTGTGTGTGTGTGTGTGTGTGTGTGTGTGTGTGGTGTGTGTGTGTGTGTGTGTGTGTGTGTGTGTGTGTGTGTGTGTGTGTGTGTGTGTGTGTGTGTGTGTGTGTGTGTGTGTGTGTGTGTGTGTGTGTGTGTGTGTGTGTGTGTGTGTGTGTGTGTGTATAGATCATCGGCATCGGGCTGTGCGGGGTGTTTGAGCTGATAAAAGAAACTCGGTTCTCTCACCCCTCGCTGTGCCTGCGGAGCCTGCAGGCCTTGTTGGACATGCTGCAGGGACAGCAGCCCGAGGGCTTTCAGACTGAGCCTCCGGATGTGCTGGGTAAGGCTGAGCACGTTCCCTTGACCCTGTCAGAGATATGTTGTTGCAACCTAAAGATCCTTCCACTGACGTCTAACCCGCCCTCCACCCGTGCGCCTCCCTCAGAGTCCCTTTTCCAGTTGTTGTTGGAGACCACGGTCCGGAGCACAGGGCCCAACGACCCGACGGGACAGGCCATCACCGCTCTGTCCTGCGCCTGCCTCTTCAGTCTGGTGGTGGCCTGGGGCGACACCGGCAAAATCCTGCAGGCCGTCTCCGCCATCCTCACCAACAACGGCAGCCACGCCTGCCAGACGATACAGGTAATGAACCAATTTTGATAAACCATTTGAATTGGTCTTTGGTCTCCATCTTAATTTGGACACGATTGAAGAACACACACGTGAGTCTGGCTTCTGTGTCAAACTCTTTTACACTGAGCACCTGTTCTGATCGCTATCTTGCAAGAGGAATTGTATTGTATTCGATGAAGCACACAGCTGGAATGACAATGGACCTCACCCAAGAACCTTGTTTGAGTTCTTATCTTAACGGTCTTAATTGATTGCGTCATGCGAGTCATGCAAGTGTGTCATGTCAGATTCATCGAACACTTCTAACTTTAGATAACCGTGTAAATGACCAACGTAAACGGGATTAATGCCAACTGTGCGGTCATGAGGATTGTAAATTAGCATATTGAACGCCCCAATAATGCCATATAAGGCTATAAGACTCTGCATTCTGCAGCATATGTCGTTTACTGAAGTCCTGTGTTCAGAGATCTGTGTGTGTGTGTGTGTGGGTGGACTGGGCTGTGAATCATCACAATGGCGGGCAGGCAGGCGAGAAGTGTGTGCTTATGTGCTGTACGTGTCTGTGTGTTCATGTTTGTTTGTACTTGTGTAAAGGGTGAGACCAGCGGTGTGTGTTTTTTTAAAAAAAAAGGATGTGAGAAATATGTAAGTGTGTGGAAATGCAGAGCAAAGAGAGCCACCATGAAAGGATTTGACTCAGCCGCCCAGTAGAGGTTGGCAGTTGTGCTAATTCCCCCCCTCCTCGTGTCTTTCATCTCACCAGGTGCCCACCATACTCAATGCCCTACAGAGGAGCGTGCAGGCGGTCCTGGTGGGAAAGATTCAGATCCAGGACTGGTTTGGGAACGGCATCAAGCGCGGCGCCCTCATGAACAAGTGGATCCTGAAGGAGGTGGCCATCGACGAAGACGAACGCTGCCTCCTGCAGACCGACGGCTCCTTCCTGTACTTGCTCTGCAAGGACGGACTTTACAAAGTGGGCTCCGGATACAGTGGCACCGTCAGGGTACGTGACACTCGCAGCTGCATGTGTAGCTTGACGAACACAATGTCTCCTAAGTCTGGGGATTTAGATGGGCTTAAATCTTACAAGAAATACACCGTTTAACTGGATTACTTATATCAAGCTATATACCTTGTTGCCAGTTTATTAGGTACACCAGGCTGAAACTAATGCGGTCTAATCCAGCAGTAAATCCTAAATTCATGAAGGTTATTATCAGGTTTTTGCAGGTGTCAGTTTGTTTTGCTGTTGAACTGTATTTCTAATGACAGCTGTTTTTTCCCCAAGACATTTATATAAATGAGGGCAGGCTAGATAACAGAAGGGCCTTTAGCAGAGAACACTGCTACAGCCATAACACTTTTTTATAATGGAATACTCTCGTTGATGACTGATAAAGAAAAAAATATATATATATATTTATATTTACGTCTGTCTGTGGTCGTCTAATCATGTGCTGCTTATCAATGCCTTACAGGGCCATGTGTACAACTCCACGTCCCGTACCAGGAACCGAAAGGAGAAGAGGTCGTGGCTGGGCTTTGCTCAGGTTGGTAGTGGAGATTTATCCAGATGCTCCGCGCATACATTTCAATCGAGTGGCTTTGGAAAAGGCTTCAAGTTTCAAATACAGTATCGTCGTCATAGTTATCCACAATATGTGTCAGTGAGCTGTGAGGCTTCAGTTAGAGATCCTGCTTCCTGACTATTCCATTTGTGTCTTAAGGGGTACTTGTTGTATCGGGACACAAGTAACCACATGATGTCGGCCATCAAGATCAACCCTGAGACTCTGGAGCAGGAGGGGACTGTCACGATGCCAGGTTCTGAGAAAACACTGTTTAAAAAAACAACAACAAAAAATACCCACATCATGAAAGCTAAGTTATTGCGTATTATTCACTTTGCTTCTCTTTGCAGGTCAACATGCTGACGGACAGAACATCATCTTCACAGACGGAGAGTACATCAACCAGATCGCAGCCTGCAAAGACGTACGTCATGTCCCTGCTGGGACTGCCAGTCACCATGACGATAGCGTGCCTCATCTTTCTAAGGCGCTTCAAAAAATGTGAAATGTAATCAGTATCAGTTGGCCATCAACGTTAAACAATATAGAATATATAAGATAAATAAACGGCAATAAGTGAGAACACATGCCATCGGACACAATACTATCAAAGAACATGGTCAGATAATAGGAAAATAAAGCTGATGTGATCCAAGTTTAGTGATTGATTAATGATATAATCATTAAATATGTTAAGTAGCAGTGTTTTATTGGGATCAAACCTTGCTCTTAGGCGCGTGTAGCAAAAAGTTAGACGTAAACAAAGGCGTCAGGTCGTGATTACACCCTTGAGATGCGAGCATGCACGACACCAGCTGCAAAGATTAACGCTCTAGGTATCTGTGGCTTCACATGTGCCAGTGACAAACAAATCTTTTACACCAGAAGCGTGGCGAGTCATCCCGAACTACATTGCAGCAGTTAAATTATAGGCAATTGTCAGCGTTTGTGAGCAGTTGTCCCTACCGAAGAAAAATGCAGAGATCATATGTTTACGGTGCCATTCAACACACACACACACACACACACACACACTCACACACACACACACACACACACACACACACACACACACACACACACACACACGCGATACACGTTCCCCTCATGAAAACCAAATCGTTTGTTAGTCAAAATAAGGTAGCTGCTCCTCTTGCACGGCTCCTTGAAGCATTTGTCCCCCCCCCCCCCCTCCACACACACACACACACACACACACACACACACACACACACACACACACACACTTTCTCCCAGCTGATCACCAGCTGCGCCACTGAGGGGGGTGTAGCTGTGTCTGTGTGTGAAGCCTATTTGTGGGTGTGGCACCAGATGTGGGTATTCTCCAGAGAGCTTAATCTCTCGAGCAGTTATCTGCATAAGGACTATGTAATGTGAGTGGGGGAGGGGAAGCTGTGAAATCCATATATCTGCGGTCGCCTCTAGCCCGATAGCAGTCTGGGCAGTGGGGGAGTCCTCAGAAGATGCATGCATTTTTTTAAATTTTATTTTTGTGAGCAGCCAGCAAATGCAACCACAGCACAGACCACTTAGCGGTTGAGGGAAATCGAAGAGCTCACACGACGAGGGGGTTTCAGATGCTGGGAAGGGAGAGGGTGATGTGCGGGAACTATAGGAGGTCAAGGCGCTAGGCCGAGGATAGAGGCGCTTATTTAATGATGTGAGGGGCACATGTGCTGTGCTCCGCTCATTACCAGACCGTCCCCACGCTACCCATCATCCTTTTCTCCACCCCTGTTGTCTCCCAATTATTTCCTAGTTATGTTCCTCTCTTTACTGTGCCCCGCCCCCCCCTCCCTCCTCCCTCCCCTCGTAAATTACGAACCCCTGCAGTCTGACGAGCCCACATCTCTGGCAGTTGCGTCATCTGTTATTTGCCGCGCATTGATTCAGAGGCTGCATCCACACCCATACATTTAAAAAACGCACAGCGTTTCAGAACCCCTTAAATCAGAGGCGTTTAACAATGCTGTCAAAGCCGTTTGAGTTTTAATCTGGACTTGCAGAAACGAAGGCCGTTAAAAAAACCGATGATTAAGACGCCCACGTTTGCCACAACGCGTCCTTCCTTGACCCGTTACGTGTGATCCTTTCCCGGGAAGAAAAGCAAACCACATCAGCCTCGACCTGCTAGCGGTTCATTCCAACACGGATAACGAATTGCAACTGTTAAATACATGTTGCGCCAGTTATTAGACCTATCCATGTGCTTATCCAATGCATATGTAGCACATGACCTCATCGCCCACTAAAGTCAATCACACATGTGCACTCAAAGTGTTTTAAACATGAAAGTGAGATTAATCTTCTCTTGTCACTTATTTCTCATGATTTTGAACTTTTCCTTTTTGAAGAGCTGGACTTCAGTGAGCTGAAAGTGGGGCTATGTTTTCATTAAGAGACTTCCTGTATCCTAAAATGATCAGCTGGACTCTTAAGTGCCGCGCTGTTGCAACGTTGAGTCATGAAGCTAAACGGCTCTTCCCCCCCCCAACTCCCACAGGATGGTTTCGTGGTGCGGATCTATACCATGAGCTCAGACCCGGCCCTGCAGCAGGAACTGCAGCTGAAGCTGGCAAGGAAATGTCTGCACGCCTGCGGCATCTCTCTGTTCGACCTGGAGAAGGATCTGCACATCATCAGTGAGTGATGAAAACATACTTTGATCTGTCTACGGCTTTCATATGCATATGTATACCTGCTACAGGCATTTGGGTCAACAAGGCTTGCAGACGTTGTAGTTCGAAACTCAAATTAATATTTTTTAAAAAAGTAAAAAAACTACTTTCCAACGTTGTCTCATTGTGTCTCTGTCTCTACATGTCGTCCTGCCAGGCACAGGCTTTGATGAAGAGGCAGCGTTGCTTGGCGCAGGCAGGGAGTTTGCTTTGATGAAAACCGCCTCGGGAAAGGTGAGTGTGAAAAATCGCATAAACAGTAGTAACAAAACAATCGTTGGAACGGGTTGAACCGTGGAGCTCCAACAGGGGAAAAAACCCAAGATCTCAATGAGTTGTGCTTCTGCACGCATCCTCTTCCTTCTTTCGTCACGCTGGCCACATGAAGCCCATTCCCTTTGTCTCATAACATCTGTGTGTAGTTAGCTGCAGTCAGATGTTCTTTGGGTCAGACTGCACTACACCAAAGCATAACCATAAGGCATCTTTTCATGTTGTGGATATATTTGGTTGCCCTTAAATAAAATAGAATACGCTCTGGAACAACATCTGAGTTTGTTTTTCTCCAGCCAGTGACCTCTCTGCTTGAGAAGTATGGAAGTATTTCACCTGGCTAAGCAGTAGCTGAGGCTGACAACACCACTGCCCACTGCAAAGCCTTCTGTGTTCATGACTTTATATAAGAGCAGAAACACAAACAATTGTACATTTTAGACTCCGTTTGTGTCTGGGGGAAGAGGAGGTGCGCACACTCCAGAAAATGATGTCATCGCAGCCACTGTTGGTCGTCCGCCTCTGAATGGGTAACTCTTCAGATGTGACTGCCACAAATAGTTGACTGATAAAAGTGCTACTGACACGATCTGAAGTTTTTACAAAGAAAATCAATACGTTTTTTTTTTTTATTTATGCTTTTGGAAATGTTCTTTAAAAATCTACATTTTTGTTTATATTTTGCGACCCAATTAAAATTGTTTCCAGGATAATTAACCTTTTTAGTTTTTTTTTTTTACTACTATGTTTAGTTTACTACTTGGCTCCTTTTTGCCTTCAAGCCTTGCATAAAGGAAGTAGAGTTGTCCACGAATATGTTTCGGAGAATAATGCAAAGGCATAAAGGCCTTCGTGCATGCTCGTTGGTCGCGAGCCATCGGAGCAGGTTGGCTCCACGCACATGTATAAACAAAGGTTAAGACTGCATTCTTAAGTCCATTACAGTCTGAGCCTGTAATGGAGCAGTAGGCCCAATTATTGGAGAGAGTGACTGGGCCTGCTGAGTGAGATAAGTCACATTTCTTTTAGACCAGCATGTTTGTTGGGGGGTGTGGAAGGTGTGGTTGTGTGTCTCGGTGCTGTAGGTGTGGTGCGGTGTGCCTCGTATGGAGATAGCAGGCCGGGACAGTCGCCTGTTGCACATTTCTGTGTCTGTGGAGGCCTAATCTCACCGCACACTTTATCTGCAAATTATCGTAACCCAGACTGGTAAAAATAGGAGCAGCTTGGCACATCTTGGCACAAAGTCGCCACTAGGGTTGGACATCATGCCAGGCATTTGATGTAAAGGAATGAAGGCTCAGTGTGTTATGCTGTTGGTTCTGCGTATTCTCTCTTTTGAGGAAGTGAGTGTTGGACGATTTGAGTTCTATAAGGAAGATCTCCTCCAGCAGCAGCATTTGTACAAGTAGCATTTATACCTGCTGTGTTGTTTGGATACTAAAGACAAAAAAATAACAGTGGACCAAAAAAAGAAAAACAAGAGGGTCTTTATTCATCTATGACCCCTGTGTTGGTGCTGGGCCTGTGCCCAATGCTTTAAAGCTTGCCCCGTTAATTGAAGTCCTAATCAGTATTCCAATATCTCTCCTGACGCAACCCGCCAGTATTGACTTACATTTTTTCTTCTCGCAGTTGTAAATCTGACAGATTTATTTAGCTTACCGACTGACTGGCTCCCCGAGTTAAGTGTGAGAGTGCAACTGATGCTCGTAAATACCCCAAATTGTTTTCGGGACAGCCCGATGATGCAGGAGGGATGTCGGCTGTCCAAGTGGGATCAAGATTCCCGATTCTGGGCCATCTGCTGCGAACAATAAAGAACCCAGATTAAACTTTTGACACAGCATAGTGTAAACAAATGGATATGCTGTCAGAAAACAATTTGATCCTGATCTTCTTTCCTCATCTTCCCCTCCCAGATTTACTACACAGGAAAGTACCAGAGCCTGGGTATAAAGCAGGGTGGCCCTTCAGCAGGGAAATGGGTGGAACTGCCCGTGACGAAGTCTCCCAAAATCATCCAGTTCTCCGTCGGCCACGATGGCTCTCATGCGCTGCTGGTGGCCGAAGACGGAAGCGTGTTCTTCACAGGCTCTGCCAGCAAGGGAGAGGACGGAGAGTCCAGTAAGACCAGTTCAACCTTTGGGCAACGGTTTCACAATTCATTCTGTTGTATCAAAACCCCCTCAGTTGAAGTCCTGACGTCGATGTCTGTTTGGTTTCTTCCCTCGCAGCCAAAAGCCGCAGACAGCCCAAGCCGTACAAGCCCAAGAAGATGATCAAATTAGAGACCAAGACGGCAGTGTACACCGCGTGCAACAACGGAAGCAGCAGCATTGTCACCAAGGACGGAGAGCTCTACATGTTTGGCAAAGATGCTATTTACAGTGACAGCACTTGTGAGTAGACTGGGCCAGGGCTGTTCCTCCAACCATCAGTAGCTTCTTTAATGAAGACGGATGAGAGGCTTTCAGAAAAAGATCTTAAAATATCTTTCCGTCGAAAGCCACGCCATTGGCGCTCTTTATAATCGTTTCTCTCGCTCTCGTCCACAGGCCAGGTGACGGACCTGAAAGGTCACTCTGTAATTCAGGTCGCCATGGGCAAGGCCCACACGTGTGTTCTAAACAAGAGCGGTGAAGTGTGGACATTCGGGGTGAACAACAAGGGCCAGTGTGGCAGAGACACTGGATCCATGAGCCAGGCAGGGAAAGGTGAACACACACACACTTATACAACTTACTGTATATTGTGTCTTTCATAAACGCACATTGTCTTTGTGCTAAGCTCACTCTGACATCTTTCCTGTGTGTGTGTGTGTGTGTGTGTGCGTGTGCGTGTGTGTGTTTACCGTAGCGTTCGGTGTGGAGAGCATGGCCACGGCCATGGATGAGGACCTGGAGGACGAGCTGGAAGAGAAGGAAGAGAAGAGCATGATGTGCCAGCCAGGCATGCACAAGTGGAAGCTGGACCAGTGCATGGTGTGCACGGTGTGCGGAGACTGCACCGGCTACGGCGCTAGCTGTGTCAGCAGCGGACGGCCGGACAGAGTACCGGGAGGGTAAGGAGGCACAAAGAACTGTAAAGGGTCGAAGGTGCTAGCTACAGTATATGCACAGCACATGTGTTTATTAATGAGTGAGCCAGAAAATGGGCATCTGGGGTGTGGGGGGGGGGTCCTTTTTTTAAAAAACACATTTTTTGCTAAATTGTTTCTCGTAATTTGAATGTATTTGTCCGTGTGTGTCCTCCCAGTATCTGTGGCTGTGGGTCTGGAGAGTCTGGCTGCTCGGCGTGTGGCTGTTGCAAGGCCTGTGCAAGAGAGCTGGACGGTCAAGAGGCCAGACAGAGAGGCATCTTTGATGCAGTGAAGGAGATGATTCCTCTGGACCTGCTGCTAGGTATGCCAACTTATGACTTCATTCCCCCCCCCCCCCCTGTGTCGCTCAATCACACTGTATTTACACTTCACCTGCATCACTGCTGACAATGTTTACATTTTGCTCACCGTGTCTGATAAATCAGCTGCATGGTTAAAATGACACACACACACACACACACACACACACACATACGCGCCATGTGATATTCCAATTTTCAGTGGTATTGCAGCATGTTGGATCAGAAGCGGGCGGTGGGCTGGGGGGGGGGGGTGGGGCTATGCAAGCGCGCTGCTTACGCCACACGCATCACACTGCCTGTCCCATTCGCTCCAATGTGTGCCGTTTGGCGCGCTTGTCGCCGCTCATCCTTTTTGTTTTGTTCTCGCGCTGTGCAGAGTCATTGCTTCTCCATGACGTCTTTCCATCACTCATTGATGTGTGTCTTGTTTTGTTCTGCTCTGCTCCGTCTTCCCTCCTCTTCCTCCTGCATCCTGTCTGGGCTGCCTGTACCTGGGTCCTTTCTTTTTTTTTTTTTTTTTTTTGGGGGGTTTTCAGCTGTGCCTGTCCCCCCCCCTCCAGGAGTGAACATTGAGGAACACATTCAGATCCGTCAGGAGGAGAAGCGACAGAGAATCAACCGCCGGCACAGGCTGGAGGAGGGCAGAGGTATGAATTGTGGCTAAACAGTTTGGGGACTGTTTAGAGCAGGGCTGTGTTGTTTTTTCTTGCTGTCTTTTGACATGCTTTCTACATTAGAGAATAAAACATAGACACGGGGAGAGTGAGAAGATGGCAGTAGCAGTCAATGAATAGAGTGGAGCCACAAACTCTGTTGCTGTGTGAGCTTGGGTGTTGTGCCTTGGTGACTTCCCCCTTTTGCTTATACTTTTTCAGTGTGTGTGTGCATTGTTGTGGTGAAGTATTTATCATGTGTTCTTTCCCATTTGTGAGCATTGTGCATGCATGTGAAAGTGTCTTTCTCCCCCAGGCCCCCTTGTTTTTCCCGGTCCCATTTTAATGAACCAGCGTGAGCAGGCCCTAGCCAGAATAAGACCCCTTCAGGCACTAAGGCATAAGCGGGACAAGCACAAAGGTACTTTGGTCTTCACTAACTCAACGGGTGTAGAGACACCCTTTTTCGACTCATCTCCCAATCTGGCTATCCCGCCCACCTCCTCTCTCACTCTCTGTGATGGTGGGACTCTCATGTCTTCTCCAGGTCTCGTGGTAACAAAACAATGTGGCCTGTTGGCAGGAGGGGACTCACTGTGAAGCTTTTAGATCCGGGTTAAAGACCGACCTTAGTTGGCTGGTTCCCTGTTTCAGTTCCAACATGGGAAAGGGCTCAAGTACAGTAAATACAGTAATAAGTCTTTTATGCCAATTAGTTTTCTAGTTTAACCGCTCTAATCCTCGGAGTAGGACGCCTGCTCTGCCCGCTTCCGTTGTTTGACCTAAATAGAAATCCTGAAAATGTACTTGCCATCACTCCCGTAGTGGCTGATTTGCCACTTCACGGGTACAACATTAGCATTGCAAGCATACAAGAAAACTGCTGAACCATGTGACGCAGAAGGAAGGAAGCGGGCCCGTCGGCTTCACAGTCCATGTTTTTAGATGCGATTCATCTCATGGAAACAGTGCAGTAACCCCTGGCCCTCCCCCACAAAGGCAAACAAATCCATGAACCTGTCATCGCATTAACTTTTCAGGCACTGGACCATCACGTGTTTTTAGTCTGCTGTTACTTTTCTCAAAGCCAACTATTCAACCAACGAACAACTCGTGATTCCAATTAGACCCACATGTATAATTAACATATATATATACTCTCCCTGTAGACTATGGGTCATCTCTTTGGTATCTCGGTCTGTAGATCGTGGCCGTCTGGGCTGCTGCTGCTTTTCTTGCCAATAGGTGGCGCAGGTTGGAGTGGAATTGCAGCTTTGTGCATTCATCTCCCATTAGAAAACCTTCCAAATAGAAACTCATTGTTAAGGACAAAGGTGTTTTTTTAAAAATTTAATTTCCACTGTTATATGTGGAAATAATGATGCAACAGTGTGCTCCATTTCAGAGCAGAAGAAGTTGAGACCGTTTTTTGCATTCATTGTGGTTGTTGCACAGTTGTAAGGCTGTATAGTTATACATCACAGTCCTCTGGACATCCTCATGGTTTTACACTCACGAAGAGGGAAGCCCCGACCCACCGCCAATAGTCCGTCCGTAACCTCCAGGAAGCTCTAATTGTGCTTTAGATGTCATGAAGAGCCCTTCTGTTTTTTTACACTCACATTGACAGTTGTCACCATGAGCTAAACATTTGTTAAACCTTAATGAATGTTTGGGCCATAAGCCAGTCAAACTTTATTTAACATTTACTGCGAGGTAATATTGAAAACCTGAAGCCGTCATCTCCTCTGGCCGATCTCAGATATACAGAGGTTTACCACAATGAGCTGCTTCCTGGTCCAAAAGGGTATTGACTGTCATTGCTTTTACAGCGACGCATGGGACTCTATCCAACTTTACACACACACACACACACACACACACACACACACCACAGCACAACTGTGCCCTCTTAGACATGGCTCAGGGTAAACCAGACTCCCTCCGTAATGTGACTGGTTGCCAAAAGCCTTTTGTTTAAAGAGCTGTGTTTCCCCTCCTTTCTATCTCGGCATGCTTTTCCCTCAAGCTCTGTTTTCCAGCAGAGACATCTACCTCTGTGGTCTGAAGTTGCTACTAAACCTCACTCTCCACCACCCACTCCCCCCATGCCCCCCACCCACCCGTCCTCTCCTCAATTGTGCTGACTTAGTGTTTTTGTCTTTATAGATGGCAGCAGTGAACGCGGGGAGAAGGACGCCAGCAAAATCACCACCTACCCCCCCGGGGCCGTGAGATTTGACTCCGAGCTGCGAGCTGTGCAGGTCAGCTGCGGTTTTCACCACTCAGGTAGGATTCGTTCCCCCGCGTGCCTGCTTCGGATCAGGCACCGGGGTACATTTGTCTGCATTTTACTTAATGAACATCATTTATTTATTTTTTTTAAAGAAGAAAGAGATGAAGAAGGTTTTCCTTTCCCTTGAAGTAAAGAACCACCCTGATCGTGTTGCTTTACAGTGGTGCTGATGGAGAACGGAGACGTCTACACGTTTGGTTACGGCCAACACGGGCAGCTCGGACATGGAGACGTGAACTCTAGGTATTGCTTCTGATGCATCTTCAAGCGAAAGGACGGAATTATTCGTAATACGTCAGATATAGGGCAGTATTTCATGTCATTTACACATTAAGCAACAACATTTAATAGTACGTCAGTACCCATCATTCTACTGGCCAGGAAGGGGAGTTTGTTGTTTGTTTGACTTGTGTTCTAGGAAAGCACAGGCCTACATTTGTTAATTCAGCCTAAAAAGTCCTTTTGACTTACTTTAAACACTTAAGTAAACACACAACCTGAACCTGATGCTTCCACCTACCAGGGGTTCTCCGACTCTGGTGCAGGCCCTTCCAGGTCCCAGTGTTCAGGTGACAGCGGGCAGTAACCACACAGCCGTCCTCCTCACGGACGGGCAGGTCTTTACATTCGGCAGCTTCTCGGTAAGAACAAGCTCGCTTTTTAAGAGGTTGCAGGTTTTTGAAAATCTTTTCGTCTTACTCGTATGATGGCAGTATTTCAAATGTTCGCTGCTTCACACCCGTTTTGACATTGTTGGCTATGAAGTGCTCTTTAGAGTGAATACATACACTCCTTGTTCTTTAGAAAGGACAGCTGGGCCGGCCCATCCTGGACATGCCCTACTGGAATGCCAAGCCTTCTCCCATGCCCAACATTGGGGCCAAATATGGGCGAAAGGCCACCTGGATTGGTGCCAGCGGGGACCAGACGTTCCTGCGGATCGATGAGGCTCTTATCAACTCCCATGTCCTCGCCACTTCAGAGATCTTTGCCAGCAAACACATTATTGGCCTTGTGCCCTCCTCTGTTTCTGAGCCGCCTCCATTTAAATGCTTGCTGATCAACAAAATGGACGGAAGCTGCAGGACCTTCAATGACTCTGAGCAGGAGGACCTGCAGGGATTTGGGCTGTGTCTGGACCCTGTGTATGATGTCGTATGGAGGTCAGTCCAAGGACTATACTAACATTTAGGTTTTGTTGTAGTTAACCTGCATGTACTACCTGGGCATTAAGCGAAACATTAAGCGAAACTGAGGGCTGGACAATTAAATTCCTTTTCTTTTTTTTGGTTTGGTAGTTGGATAAAAGCTCCAACAAAAGGTTCAATTAAAGTTTTAAAGGGTCCATACTTTTTTCAAATTACCAATTTAAGTTAAACTTGTGAACCGTGGGAATGAATGTAGTCCGTCTATTTTCACAAAACATACACATCTAACCAAATGAATGTAACTTCTTCCATGTGTCAACCCTCCACGTATTCCTTTGTGTGCTTCCAGGTTCCTGCCTGCCGCTAAAGAGATGCTGTGCTACAATGCGGTGATAGCTGATGCCAGGATGCCCTCTGCCACAGATCTGCAGGCTCGCTGCAGCATCCTGAGTCCGGAGCTGGCGTTGCCCTCCGGATCACACGCCACCACCACTCGCTCTCACGGAGCCCTGCACATCCTCGGTAATCCTCTGCTCCTCAGCAACATGTCTTTGGTCATATGAATCTGTTTTTATTGAGATCTAATGAATAAGTACACACATGCTGCGACGCAAGGGATGATGGACAATGCATCCGTGTGTCTCGAAGTAGATGTTACCACTGTGCAAACCCCAATTGTTGGGAAATATCAATTTGATAGACACATTTGCTCTTGTAGCCAAACATGACAAGCTGTCACAAGATTCATTCATGCTCTTCATCATTCAATGCTGAGAGGAAGTATACTGGGTCGTCTGCTTAGGTTGCCTGGATACACTGGCGGCCATGCAAGAGCTGAAGATGGGCGTGGCCAGCGGGGAGGAAGAAACCCAGGCAGTGATGAAGGTCTACTCCAAGGAGGACTACAGTGTGGTGAACCGCTTTGAGAGTAAGTGGACTCTTTGTGCAGGATTCATGGTAAATGATGTGTGATACGACAGGCATTTGGCTTGGACAGTTTATGATGTAGTAAACAACCAAAGTGGATACACGTCATCTGTGAGCCTTGCATAGCTTCACTGACCCCCATGTGTGATGCTGTAGGTCACGGCGGTGGCTGGGGCTACTCGGCCCACTCGGTGGAGGCCATCCGGTTCTGTGCCGATGCAGATATCCTGCTGGGCGGACTGGGTCTGTTCGGGGGTCGAGGGGAGTACACTGCCAAGATCAAGGTGAGCTGCCTCGGGACACTTTAAAACAATGTTTTAAAGAAGAGACACTTGATTCTTTTTAAACTTGTATCTACAGCATGTTTAGCTGCAATTGCTAGAAATGACAATGCTGACAAAAGCATAACGTTGTGTGACCATAATCATTGCAAAGCTACAATAATTGCATTGTTACAGTCAGAGAAAACTCCTGAAACCAATAACTGGAGGATAATACACTTTGATGGATTAAGTAGAGTCCTGGCCTTAAATGTAGGCGACCACACCAGACTCACTCAGTCCTGTTGTTGTGCAGCTTTTCGAGCTGGGACCCGACGGGGGCGACCACGAGACAGACGGCGATCTGCTGGCTGAGACCGACGTGCTGGCGTACGACTGTGCTGCCAGGTAAAAAAAAAAAAAAGAATACAAATAAGTTCATGGATTCCTTCGGTGCTCCCAACTATTTAGTTGAAAATGAAAGTATTCATGGAAGCAATGCTGCTCCTGTCTTTAGGGAGAAGTACGCCATGATGTTTGACGAGCCGGTGCTGCTGCAGCTGGGCTGGTGGTATGTGGCGTGGGCCCGAGTGTCTGGACCCAGCAGTGACTGTGGCTCCCACGGACAGGCTACCATTACTACAGATGACGGGTAACACTCCTTTTCTCAATATAGAGGATGCTCCGGCATTTATACACGGATACATCCTACACATTTTCCATTTAGTTTGATAATGTTTGAATTTGAATATCTTTTTCTTCCCCTCTTTCCTGAAGTGTGGTCTTTCAGTTCAAAAGCTCTAAGAAGTCAAATAACGGTACGGACGTTAACGCGGGTCAGATACCTCAGCTACTGTACAGGCACGTATCATTTTTTACACTCTGCTCACAGCGATTCAAGCATTTCTTTGTCCGTAGTCAAGTAATTTATTTTGATTGTTTCTTTATATTTTAACGCCAGACTTCCTTCAAATGATGGCAATGCATCGAAAGGGAAGCAGCAGACCAGTGAACCGGTCCACATCCTTAAGCGCTCATTCGCTCGCACCGTCTCAGTGGTCAGTATCTTCTCGGTTCTGAGTTTCTACCTGCTTATTGTCTTCACAGATCATATAAAACAGCATTGCGGCTCTCTCTGTCTCTGTGTAGGAATGTTTTGAGTCTCTGCTGAGTGTCCTTCACTGGAGCTGGACCACCTTGGTTCTGGGTGTGGAGGAGCTGCGAGGGCTGAAGGGCTTCCAGTACACAGCCACCCTGCTGGACCTGGAGAGGCTGCGCTTTGTGGGCACGTGCTGCCTCCGCCTGCTCAGGGTCTACATCTGTGAGATCTTCCCCATCGCCGGTAGGCGCACAGAGAACTCTAACGGGACTTTGTAAATAACGGCTCGTTCTTTGCGAAAAGGAGAACCGCAGCGTTGCTACTATGAAGCTGTTAGTGGCACTGCTGGTTTCCTGCCTTTTTGAATGACAAAAAACAATTGACAGTATTCATCCTTATTCATTCCTGAATGAAATACTCAGTGTGACGATCCTTTTATGTCTATTAAAACGGTCCGGTTGTGTTTATATCTTTTAAAAAAGTACGCTTCAAGTGAACGCTTTACTGTTGGTACGACCTCACAGCGTTTTGTTTTACTGTCGGTCCTTTGATTTCTAGCCAGCACCAAAGCTGTGGTGGAGGAGTCCAGCAAGCTGGCCGAGTGCGTGGGAAAGACGCGCAGCCTGCTGAAGAAGATCCTGTCGGAAGGCATGGACAACTGCCTGACCAAGCTGGACAACGACCCCGAGGGCTACCTGTCTCAGCCTCTGACCCTGCTGGAAGCTGTGCTGCAGGAGTGCCACAACACCTTCACCGCCTGCTTCCACTCGTTCTACCCGACCCCGGCTCTGCAGTGGGCCTGCCTGTGCGACCTGCTCAACTGCCTGGACCAGGTCAGTGACGGAAGAGTACGAGGAGTTTTTGAATAGGACTGAAACTAGTTACAGTGGTATTCTCATTAGCAATTCATGTGTTTTTTTCCCCTAATGCGTCATTAGTGTATAAAATGCCCTATTGCAAGTTCCCAAAGCCGATGGCGACATCTTAAAATTGCTTCTGTTTGTCCTAAACCAGAAGATATTAAAATTTCTAAAAACAGAAAGGCCGCACATTTTGAGAACGTGTAACCGCTGAATGTTTGTAAGTTTTTGCTGAATGTTGACTTGAACAATGATAATCAAAAAAGTTGATGAATCATTTTCTGTCAATCAACCAATTATTTACCAAGCGTAAAGCAGATGTGCACATTTAGTCAACATTTGAGATCGTGAGGTGAAGCAAAAAAGGGGATCACATCCGAGATTCATTCTTGCCCACCCTCTTCTTTTAGGACATTGCCGAGGCCAACTTTCGCACGTCCAGCAGCCGCCTGCTGGCGGCCGTGATGTCGGCTCTGTGCCACACTTCGGTCAAGCTGACGTCCATCCTGCCCATCGCGTACGACGGGGAAGTGCTGCTGCGTTCACTTGTCAAACAAGTCAGCACGGAGAACGACTCTGCTCTCGCTCACCGCTTCCCCCTGCTGGTGGCCCACATGGAGAAACTGAGCCATGTGAGATTTTGCACGTTGTACACGGTGCCTTCAACATGTGAGGTGGTCGGCAGTAAAACAGTAACATCATATCTCCCCCCAGACGGAGGAGAACCTGATGGGCATGACCAGCTTCCGGGAGGTCCTGGAGAAGATGCTGGTGATTGTGGTGCTGCCGGTGAGGAAGAGTTTGAGGAAGGAGGTGGAGCTGTTCTCCCCACACCTGGTCTCCAACACCTGTGGCCTACTGGCCTCCATCGTCTCCGAGCTCACCGCCTCGGCCCTCGGCTCCGAGGTAACTTAACCCGCGCTGATATTCACGCACCCTCACAAACGCAAGGCGTGTACGTTAGGGGCTGCAGAGCCAGCGTCCTATAAGACAACATAATAACTAATCTCCTCTTTTGTGCTCTTGTGTATTTTTTTTTTTTTTCAGGAACATGTATAGACTCTTTTCAAACCTCAGGGGTTCAATTCAAAATTGTCACAATGCAGCTTTCAGAGCTGTAGATTTCAACGAGGCTCTCATGTCTTTCCTTATTCTTTTTCTTTCCTCCTTTCCCGTGCCATATCCTTTTACTTAAGGCTTTGTTTTTATTGCACTAACGTTCATAGTGACACCTTTTTCTTGGAACAAGGTGACGTCTGTGCTGTTGCCAAAAACAGAAGAACAACAGAAGAAGTGGGAATTAGATTTCCTTTATTGTTTTTACGATATGCTGAGTCACTAAGTGGGTGGGACATATCCCTGTCACCTCCCTCTGTCACACTCTTAGTTTAATTATCATCACACCCCTTGTGCTGCAGACTCCGGCGTGCTCGTCGCCATAGTAACCGTCACTCAACAGCAGCCACTGTTTTTTTTTCTTCTCGCCAGTCTGTTGTCAGGGAAACAAAGTCTTCCTCCCCTGAGCACCTGGACAGGGTTCCTTCTGCAGTCGTGTCTGGCTCTCTGTTGTCAGCAGGCTGAATAGTTTGCTCTGTTTATTTCAGTCAATGGATCTATTAGAGATCATCCATTTCCTCTCTGTTTTTGGTCTGTCTGTCTGTACCAGTCTCATCAATGTTATATCTCAGGAACACTTTGGGGGAATTTGTTCAAATTTGGCACAAATGTAAGGATGAACTGATTATAATTTGGTGGTCGAAGGTCTCTGGATCTCATAAAACTCCTTTTTGGCCATAATTCACATCTTAGTTATGACAATTTCACACAAATATCCAATATAAAGATGAAGTGATGACGTTTTGGACTGACATGAATGTAAACTGCAACAAGACTTGTTGGCGGAGGAATACATCTGCGAGGCGGTAATTTGAGCTCAGGATTACATTTTTTGCGTTACTCCTCGAATGTGTTAATCAGCCCTGTGTGGTTATGAAAGATATGGTTGTGCCACATCACTTATTGTGTCCTTGCTGATTAGATTGATGGGCTGAACTCGCTACACTCCGTGAAAGCATCCCCCAACCGTTTCACCAAAACGAGCCAGGGCCGCAGTTGGAACACGGGCAATGGCTCTCCGGATGCCATCTGTATGACCGTGGACAAGCCAGGTGTTGTGCTGGTGGGCGTGTGCGTCTACGGAGGAGGGGGCATCCATGAGTATGAACTGGAGGTGCTGGCCGACGATGTAAGTGATTCGGCATCCTTTTCAGCTTGATTTTATTGTGTTTCCTATTTTGCCTCTTGTTTTCTTTTGCCTCCTTTCTGAAACAAATCTTTGTTTGTGTTGCCATCACCCTTCAGGCACAGACGGAGCACCCAGGTGACTCGGCACATTCTCACAGGTGGACGTCCCTGGAGCTGGTGAAGGGCACCTACAGCACTGACGATTCCCCCAGCGATATTGCTGAGATTCGCATGGACAAGGCCGTGCCGCTCAAGGTACAGAGGGCTCTCAAGAAAATAATACTCACAGTTGAGATACAAATACAAACTGATTTATAACTTCTTTTTGTTTTACAATTGTGTGCTGGTCTTTGTTTAATATGCATATAGTCTCACTGATGAACTGATTCTGTCGCAGGAGGGTGTAAAGTACGCCGTGCGGTTACGGAACTATGGCAGCCGGACAGCAAACGGGGATGGAGGCATGACCACGGTGCAGTGCTCCGACGGCGTGTCCTTCACCTTCAGCACCTGCAGCTTGAGCAGCAATGGCACCAACCAGACCAGAGGACAGATCCCACAGATTCTCTACTACAGGTCCACAAACAGCTGGCATTTTCTAACATCTAAGCTGTGCAGTATTTGTGTGGGGGGGGCTCTTTATCTGACTTTGTTTCTGTTTCTCGTTGGCTGAAGGAGTGAGTACGATGGGGATCTCCAGTCTCAGCTGTTGAGCAAAGCCAATGAGGAAGACAAGAACTGTAGCCGAGCTCTGTCCGTGGTCAGCGCTGTGGTCAGAGCTGCGAAGGACCTGCTTCACAGGGCTTTTGCTGTCGATGGTAAGAGCAACAAACGTATTGCAAAAGCATTGCAGCAGAGACACGTATATTTAAATTGGCTCTTATCCGCTCAGCCTCTCTTCAGTTTAACCAATGTCGTTTTATTATCTCCAGTGGACGATATTCCCGAGCTACTGAGTTCCTCCAGCCTGTTCTCCATGCTCTTGCCCCTCATCCTGGCCTACATCGGCCCCGTGGCCGCGTCTGTGCCGAAGGTAAGATGGCAGAGCCTTTGATCTTGGTTTCGTGAGTTGTTTCTCTCTGACATCGTAGTGAAATGCCTCGCTCTCCCTTATCCAGGCCGCCGTTGAGGTTTTCGGACTCGTTCAGGAGCTGTTACCTGCTGTCTCCGCCCTCAACCAAAAGTACGCCCCCCCCACCTTCAACCCCAACCAGTCAACAGACAGCACGACCGGCAACCAGCCGGAGCAGGGCCTGTCGGCTTGCACCACCTCGAACCACTACTCGGTGATTGAGAGCGAGCACCCTTACAAACAAGCTGGCGTCACACAATACAGGGTAAGGCATCCTTTGGCATGCAGAGACTCTCACCAGTACAAAGTCAAAGGCGCACTGTGGTCTAAGGTCTCAAAGTGAATCTGGCTCCGCTTCGTTCCTCAGGTGTCTTTCCCTGACTGCGTCCGCTGGACCACCATCGAGTTTGATCAGCAGTGCGGCACGGCGCAGCCAGAGGACGTCCTGCGCCTGCTCATCCCCAGCCGTACCCTCCACCTGTCCAGCCTGGGGGGCAAACCTTTGATCCATGACACCATCAACACCTGGACTGATCTCAAGAAGTTCTCTGGCTCCACCGGCTGGCCAACAACCGTCCTGGTGCTGCCAGGTAGGCGAGGCCGTGCAAATGAACACATCAGCAGTTATGATTAGACTGTTGTTTTGGCAATAACAGAATCGTAATACATCCACAACTTCTCAAAAGCCAAGAGACTTGGTTGATTTAATATACAGTAGGCCGATAGAGAGAAATAGGTTTACCACATGAGATTAAAGATACATTCTAAAATCAAGACATTAACCTTTTGAAGGCACTTAATTGCATTTGCCAACTTCTACTTCCAAATATTAGTGTTTTTTGTCATCATTATTGGCTGCTAAGTAATTGCACTTCTCTGATATTTAATTTCATCGGCACTACAATTGGATGTAATACTACTTTTGTCATTTGAAGTGCTTGTCAGACACAATTTATTAAGATCAGGAAAAGTATGCACTGCAGTGAATTTACCAACAATTTGAATGACGATCAAATGTTTGTCTTTTTAAATGATATTCTGGACAGAATCATAAAATGCTCAGCTAGCATGTACTGCCCAACCAAAGTGTCTTGCTCCAAAGCAGCAGCAGCCGAGTCTGGGATGATGTGCTTCATACCTGTCAGGGATGGTTTGGATTTTTCCAAGTGGTTGAGGTACTTCTCCAAAGTCGGTGTGTTACTACAGTAGAAGGAGTCTGGAGCACCGACACGGGATCAAAGCAATGCACTGCTGTGGATGTATTTTAGACACCTAAAAACACCCTTCACAGTTTAAGTGTACGCTATATTTAGAACATTTTCACCGCTTTACTTTGCTGTCAGACAGCCCTTTCTGACGGGGAACCGAAGCCGGAATATCCATATATGGTCTCTGCAAAGACACGAGACTCCTTTTTGACAAGCAGCAGTAATTTAACGTGGCAGAACACAGGAGTTGCTGGTCTACCGCTGCCTCGATAAATTAGTTAGTTTACCTTACTGTATGACATTACTTTTAACTATTTAGTTTGCTCGGTCAGAAGTCGCACAATAACACGAACAAACTGAGCGCCAGAGGCAGCGGTGGACCAGCAACTCCTGTGTTCTGCAAGGTTGAATCACTGGTTCAGTCAAAGGAGTTCTGTGGCTTTTAAAAGACAGCACAGATAACGACTTTGGTTCCCTGTCAGAAAACTGTCTGACGGCAGGGTAAAGCGGTGAAAATATTCTAAATATAGCGTATCCATGATCTGATATTGATTTTTAAAAAATAAAATTGTAGGTATCTAAAATAGGTTTTGTGCCACCCAATCTGCAGCAGTACAGCTTTGGCAGTTGTTTGTTTCTCCAGACTCCGTCTCCTGTAGTCCACTAACTGGAGAAGTACAGCATACAACCCCGCAAAAAACCAAACTGTTCCTTTCTTGGGGGGAAAAACAGGCAAACGTATTCTTTATTGAGGTAACGCATAAATGTGTGAACGGTGACAGCACCAGCAATACTTGTGTGTATAGATGTGCAGCACGACGTGGTAGTGATGCGCAGTGACGCCATTCGAAACACAGCCGTAGTTCGTTGATCTTAATTGTTCCCGTCTTGTGCTTTTAATCTCCTTCATGATGCTTCGCTGAGCCATTAGTTTACCAGCGATTCTCTGCATGCACTCCTCCGCCGACCTCTCTCTCGTTTCATCTATGTTTCTGCCCTCTCTGCTTTTCAGGAAACGAAGTACTGTTCTCGCTGGAGACGGCCTCGGACTACGTCAAAGACGAGAAGGCTTGCTTCTACGGCTTCAAGTGCGTGGCTGTGGGATACGAGTTCAACCCCGGCCCCGATGAGGTACACATTCCTCTGTATTTTATGCAGCGGGGTGGACTACCATTTTTCTGCATAGTAGGGGGGGGGAGAACCTTCCATGACCATTGCATTATGGACATTTCAGGGTATCATCCAGCTGGAGAAGGAGTTGGCCTTCCTGGGCAGTGTGTGTGCTGCAGCTCTGATGAAGAAAGACCTGGCCCTCCCCATCGGTATGGAACACTGTGCATGAGGGGATTTGCTTCGGCTGTGAATAACGTCTTGAGTAACTCATTCATCTGTGACTCTAATCTTTAATTTAAGGTAATGAACTGGAGGAGGATCTTGAGATCCTCGAGGAAGCCTCTCTTCAGGTGTGTCATCTTTTGAAATTCAGAGATACTCTTATTTGTTGTGTCGTGGAAAGGATTTTACATTGCATCATCCCTGATTCTTATTTCCTTCGACGTCACCCCAGGTCTGTAAGTCCCACTGCGGGATCCTGGGTAAGGGTCTGGCCTTGTCTCACTCCCCCACTATCCTGGAAGCCCTGGAGGGGAATCTGCCCCTGCACCTCCAAACCAATGAGCACTCTTTCCTTGAAGACTTCATCACCTGTGTACAGACCTCCAGCGGAGGACGTCTGGCCAGGTAAGCCTGTCTGTCCCGTGTTGGTTCTAGTTACCTGAAGAGAGCAAAACGTTTCCCGTTTTGAACTGTGTTGGTTGTGTGGGTGTTTTTCCCTCTGCAATTTAATTCCGTCACAGATTATAAAATTGACTTCCCTGCCTATCTCTCCTCTTGTCCTTTTCGTCCATCCAGGTGGCTGCAGCCGGACTCTTACGCCGACCCCCAGAAGACATCTCTGATCCTGAACAAAGACGACATACGCTGTGGGTGGCCCACCACAGTGGTCGTGCAGACCAAAGACCAGTATGGAGATGTGGTGCACGTTCCTCACATGAAGGTCAGGGGGATTGCTTCGGCTTCCAAGAGATTCATCTTTTCGAAGATCGGAGCCGCGGAATCTTTTTTTTGCCTGCATTTGCAAAACTCTGACATGCGCTTCTCATCTCTCATGTCCAGGTGGAGGTCAAGGCTGTGCCAGTTTCACAAAAGAAGTCGATGCAGCCGGAGAATGTGAAGAGGCTGCAGCGGCTACCCGGGAGCTCCTCGCCCTCGTCCTCCGGCCCCGACCTAACCTTTGGGGGTTTGCCGATGCCCAAGCTGGAGGCCACGTACGAGCCCATGATCGTGAAAGAGGCTCGATACATCGCTATAACCATGATGAAGGTCAGCGTCCAGGAACTGGTTCACAATAAACACTTCTTATTTACAATAAGATACTTAATATAAAGAGAGATGTAATCAGAGAAGACTAAAAGGAGAGTAAATTGACTGAAAAAGACGTCGAGGAAGTAGTCTGATTTGCTCGATGTGGACTTACTGTACGAGTCTGTCAACAAGGCATCCTCCTTGTTATTTGCGCCATCTAATAGTGTTTTTATTTATTCTGTGAATAAATATATTTTTTATATAGGGAACATCATAACTGGTAGTGCTGTGTTTTTGTTATTAACTGCATTGTCTTTGCAGGCTTATGAAAACTACTCGTTTGAAGAGCTGCGCTTTGCCTCCCCCACCCCAAAGAGGTAAGTTAAGACATGCAGCAGTAGAACTCATTTCCCAGTGAGGTACTACCTACTTATTGATCCTTTCCTACACAGACCCAGTGAGAACATGCTGATTCGTGCCAACACTGACGGAACTTACAGCGCCAACTGGACTCCGGGAGCAGTAGGCCTCTACACAATCCACGTCACCATTGATGGCATTGAAATAGGTATATGTCAATGGAAACGGCTGAAGCATTTTCCTACTTAGAGGGTACGCACTGATGAGCGTCACCCAACTCCACCAAGTGACATACCGTCATGCGGCTGCCATGCATATGGATTAATCCCTCATTTTAAATTGTTACGGCCTTTCTGATGAATCAGTTCATCGTTGTCATTTTCTGATTTTGAGCTGCAAAATCTTTTTCTTTTCAGATGCTGGTTTGGAGGTAGAAGTCAAAGACCCCCCCAAAGGCATGATACCACCTGGCACTCAGATGGTCAAACCGAAGGCTGAACCTCAGCCGAACAAGGTGAGCTCAACCAGGGGCATGCACATGCACATAAACACACCTGTAAAATGCATGCATGCTTGCTATCCCCCATCAAATGCACCAAATGTGCCGTCTTCCATACTCCTCAACACCAATTAGTAACTAACTAAACTCTGACCATGAAAGCCACATTGAGCAATAATTGATCTGAACACTGAAACATGGACGTCCCTGTAATATAAAAGAGTGCTGCCCACTTGCACTGAAAATCTTTCATCTTATTTTGCACCTCCTTGTTTTGGAGCTAATGCTTGTCCATAGAAAGCAATGGACACACTTTGTGTGCAAGCTGTTGGGACGATATCGGGTTTTTATCATGGATCAAGATTATAAAAACCAACAAAAGTCCATCGTAGCGAATTTCAATTATCGGGATCATTGGGAATATTGTCACGAGTGACTTAAAAAATCATGGTAGATAGAGGCGTCACGATACACTGGTATTAACGATAACCGTGATATTAAAGAATTGCAATATTGTTATTTTCTTAGTAATGCACATATGATGATATTATGTTAGCAATCCATTTTGTATATATATATATATATATATATATATATATATATAGTGTTATGGTTAGGCAACTACACTCATATTTTGAGTTTAGTTCTTTTGTCAAAATGCACAATTAACAAAAAAAATGGTATGATAGCATTGCTTTATATTTATATGGCAAAGATATTCGTTTTGTGATTTTCACAGGACTCTGCAGACTGCAAATAAGCAACCGCTTGATAATATGATGCACTTAATAGCAAAAGTTTATTATTGAGGCCTTTTGTCCATTTTTTGCGAAATAATATTTGTGTTAGTTATGTATCTTAGCCTCTTCATCTATTCAAACTGCATTGTTTGATTATTGCTCATAGATGCATTTTTTTAAGTCATCGAAATAATCCCGATGCTGCATCAGACTGAAACATGGCATGTCGGGGCTCATCATAATTCTGTGACAATTGTGGTATTTAGATTAACGGGGAAACCAGCTCAAATTCCGCGGCCTTTTTAAGTGGCGTTGCACATTTTCCATGGGAGCGAGTGTTCATGGTTATCCACGCACGCATGCGAATGTAGGATCAAGAACAAACTCCATCCAACTGGCGCTGCGGCAAACGGAGCCTCCTCGTCTTTCGCCGTTTTGTTTGTGTGTACTTGGAATGCGCCGTGTGGGTCAAAGCATGCGACCTCCCACCGTCAACTTGCCCTGCTCCCTCTTCTCTCTCTCTCCTCCACCTCCTGCTGCACTTCTTGTCTTTCTTTCTTTTTATTCTTTGCTCCTGCCGCTCACGGTCTCCATCTCCCCTTCTGCTTCCCTCAGGTTCGCAAATTTGTGTCCAAGGACAGCGCAGGCCTGCGTGTGCGTAGTCACCCCTCCCTGCAGAGCGAACAGATAGGCATAGTGCATGTCAATGGCACCATCACTTTCATTGACGAGGTAACTGGCTCTAGATCAGGCAGAGTATGAGTCATGTTATATATAAGTATATCAGCTGGAGCACTGTCCTCTTCCATTCTATTTCCTTGTTACGTCTTCTTTAAATCGGTTTGGGTGGAATCATAATTATTGTACACTATTTGTTGTTGTTGCTAGTTTTAGAACTTTTGAGTCCTGCTTGGTGTCTTCTATGTATTATGTGTTATTACCTCTCTAAATAATGATAACTACTTTCTTGCAAAGCTTATAAATGTGTTGCTCTTTGATCGTTTCATACTCTTGCAAGAGTTTCCATGAAAGGCTTGAGCGCCTGCAACATAAATCTAAAGAAGCATTCACAGCAAAAATGTCAAATTGGAGCACCAAAGCCTTTGCTTAATGATTGTTCTGTAATGCAACACATAATCTGTATTTTTATCCGTCTTCAATGCACCCTGCTGTGACCTCGGTTTACTGTCCTCTAGTTGGACTTGCAACCTCAGAAGTGGTGTGTGTGTGTGTGTGTGTGTGTGTATGTGTGTGTGTGTGTGTGTGCTGCCCATCCTATTTCCATAGTAACAAGACGGCATGGCTGTGCCCTGCCCTGTTGCTCTTGTCCTCTCCCCTCCCTCCCCTCCCCGTAGATCCACAATGATGATGGCGTGTGGCTCAGGCTCAATGACGAAACAGTCAAGAAGTATGTTCCCAACATGAATGGTTACACTGAAGCCTGGTGCCTCTCTTTTAACCAGCACCTGGGCAGGAGCCTACTGGTCCCAGCCGACGTAAGTAGAAGACGGCCCCGCTGAGCGGCCCGTCATAGTTTGATAAAGGCAGAGGCTCCTGTGCTGTTTGTTTTGGGGGGGGGGGAAGAGAAGCTCTGAGATCAGAGATCACCCGTATTGTTTAACAATCACAGTTTTACTTTTCACTCCCCAATATATAGAGCTTCATCAGAGTGTAACTGTTCTCTCGCATGAAACGTCTAGTTGCAGCGGCGCCAAGTGAGACCCTATCACTACCGCACTGTGCAAAGCAACAGCTGCTAGGAGCTTGCATGTGTTGACTGGGAGGTTCACCACAAAGTGACAGCAGTTGTAAATGTTCACATGTTTAGGTAGCGTCTGTTTAGTGCGCTCGAGTGAACCGCAATGCAGGAAGACGGGAACAAAAAGGGTCGCCATGGCGTAATTTCATCCTGTGGTGAAGTTGGATAGTCTGCACTTTTCCTCATCGCCTCTCACGAGTCCCAACTCATAAACACCCTGACACCACGGCATGTGTTAACAAGTGTTTCCCCTCACATTTTTGCTCCATGCCACAAAAACCGCCACAGCAGAATAACTAAACTAAATTAATTATAAAAATGGGAAGGTGACTGGGAGTGATCAAAGACATGAATATTGCAGTAACAGGGAAAGTATCTGAAAGATGTCGTTGATATCCAGGTGGTTTTCTGTCATGAAGCAATCACTGGTCCGCAAAATTGTACTGCTCTACAATTCCACCCTTTGCATTGGGACGCTTTAGGTGCTTAGGAGGCTTCCATGTAAGGTCTCTTGTCTGAACAGCATGACACACTACATCATCCAAGTGGGGAATTCTTTTGGAAGTTTTCTTCTTTTTACTTCATTTGGTCGTGGATTTGGAAATACCGACCCCCCCCCCCCCCCCCCCCCCCTGTTGTGTTTGGAGTGACCTTTCAATTCCTTTTTATTCTACCCCGGCAACTGTTTTTATTGTTGTATTTTACACTCATTTGTAAAGTGTTGAAACGGTTTTACAGGCTTGGCCTGGAGCGACAGTTCCTCTCGGCCCCTTTTTTAATCGGTGCTCCACAATTTCACCGTCTGGCCTATCAGATTCTGTCCTCTCTTCTTCACCGGCTCAAATAACCCTCTGATGCCCAATTCCAAAGGAGCCAAGCCAACAAATATATATTTTTTTATTTTCTTCCAAAAAAATACACAGGCGCCTTCCCCCCCCCCCCCCCCCCCCCCCCCCCCCCCCCCCCCCCCCCCCCCCCCCCCCCCCCCCCCCCCCCCCCCCCCCTCTCTCACTCGTCATCTACTGTTTTGTTGACTGTCTCACGATCTGTTGCTCAGACTGTCTTTAACGCTAGCCAAGGAGTCAGGGATATCGGCTTTTTGTCGTGGACTCCCTTAACTATATTCCCATCACAGGTGAGTTGTTTGAAAGAGGGACACGCGCCCCATAGCTCATCATCTTACCCGTCACTTGTCCCCTTGTACCCCTTGTGACTTTGTAGTCTCCCCACAGTGTTGCAATCGGGCGTAAGAGGTCGAACAACAGCTGCATGGTTGTCTGCTTGGTTTCATTTTGACGATGCGGTGACGCAACAGTACGTCGGCAGCTTCTGATGATCGCACAGACTCGGCGCACTGATCCCATTTGTTGTTGTGTTTTTCAAAAGTAAATGCTGTTCAAGCTTGTGTGTCGCATGGGGATCGAGGATACTAACGACCAGTCTGTTGCATGAGGTCTTGTTTGAAAGGCTTTTATAGTCCTATGTCCGTGTGCGTCATAGCATGCCTCCCTTTAGCCTGAATGGAAAGTTCTACCTGCTGTCTGTTGGTCATTTAACAGCATCACTACATGGCGTGTTTGAATTCTCATGTTGGTTCTACTGCGAGCATTTTCAATTATATTGAAACTCTTACAATGTTTTGTACAGTACATGCATTTACATTTTTGTATATATCCTTGGGAATACATGGGAGTTTTTGAATACCACTTCCTGCTGTTGAGGAACTCTGAATAGGTTTCCAGTTATCCATATTGTGACATGTATGAGTTGTAAAATAAGCGTGACACGGCCTCTGAAAGTAGTCCGTAAGAACTGCTCATGTTGGCATTGTGAGGAGAAAGCTGTAGCTGGTTAGCTTAGCTTAGCTTAAAGACCGGACACAGGGATCCTGGAACAAAGTCCACTTGCCAGGAAGCCCTAAAGCTCACTAGGTAAAACGTATACATCACAAGTTTTAACCTTCACAGCAACTGAAGTGTACAAACGGCAGCTCCTGGTTTTGTTTGGGTCGTGTTCTGGACTTTTCATTTGCCGTGAACAGTATCGAGAAGATTCCAGGAAAACATAGAGCCACAAAGTAGTTGCTCTGAGCACACGTGCTCTTCTGCCCGTTACACTGCTCAGTGGCTTTTTGCCGTCACATTTCCAGGACTTGGCGGTCCGAGTCTTTTCCTGGACTGAAACATCTTTGCAGCCTGTTGTTGTGTTACTGTACGTTGCCTCTAATCCACTGCTCTCACCTCTTGCAGGAGGTCAGGGGCCAATCGGAGGAAAGCTTAAAGGAGGTGAGCAGCTGCCCTTCCCACGAGGCCCCCATTCGGGCGCAAAGCAGGGCAGGGCAGGGCGGCGGCCCGGGGCTTTATAAGGTAGTGAAGACCGGCCCCTCTGGTCACAACATCAGAAGCTGCCCAAACCTTAGGGGTATCCCCATTGGAATGTTAGTTCTTGGCAACAAGGTCAAGGCCATAGGCGAGGTACGCACTCACCCCAAATGATGCAATGTGTTTTCTTTTTTGGTTTCTTTTATTTGTGGCTAGAGTTGAAATAATGTAATGTAGCCAATGTTGGTAGACTTTGGCCTTAATTCTCAGGGAGATCACAGTTCCCTCTATTTTCCTAAACTGATTTTTGAATGTAAAGAATGTAATCTGGCTGTCTGAGGGGGATGCATCAGGTGCTTCTGGGTGCGGGTGTGTGTTGTGTATCTTTTCCCACTCGAGGATCAACTCCCTGCGGCTGCCACCCTTTTCGCGTGCTTCCTGATTCACTAATTTCAGTTTGTCTACGAATCCTTTGCAGTTTCAGCGTGTCGTTTTTCGGCCGCCTTCCAGACTTTTCTCAGTGGGAGTGTGCTCACGAAATACTGAAGCCTGTCTGTGCCTTGAATGTCTCTTTCTTGCCCCTTTTAACCGTCCTGTCAATAACTCCGGTACTTTTCTAAATTGTCTTTGGCGAGGTGATGAGCGGGGCTCCGCCTCTTTTGGATATGACCTGTCATTGGCTGCTGTGGTGTGTCATGCTGTTCAATAGTTTCCTCTGCACTTGGAATGCCCTGTCTGAGATCTGAGAGGTGCCGCCTGCACATACTAATACTTCCGTCTGTCTGTTTTCTTTTTTTTTTTCAAATGATAATATTTCAGGGAATTGAGAAAAAGCTACTTAATGCATTTACCTTTTCAATAGGCTACCCCTTTCTTGGAGTAAGTTTTATTTCTTTTCTTTTTCCGTTGAGCTACATCAGTTTTGTCCCGCAGTGTCTGCTGATGCACACAATCTGATTCATGTGGTCTGCTGCTGTGGGTTTTGTCCGTGCCAATCAGAGGAATCCAATGATTGCATGTTAATGATGTTCTGCGAAGGTGCTGTGTGTGGGAGACCGAGTGCTCAGTGAGTGTGGATAAAGAGTGTTGTTTGTGTATCAGGTGGTCAACTCAGAGGGGAACTGGGTTCAGCTGGATAAGAACAGTGTAGTGGAGTTCTGTGAGAGCGATGAAGGGGAGGCCTGGTCGTTGGCCAGAGACCGCGGTGGAAATCAGTACCTTCGCCATGATGACGGTGAGCCGCACTTTTCACTCTAAATGTTTTCCGTTTTTTTTATTTCGCTGAAATTCTTTAAATGACAGTGAAATGTTGCATGCTTGTAAAAGTAAGCTTTCCCTTTTTTAAATTGTTTTTTTATGTCGAGCACTTTGAGCTCCTCCGTCTGTATGAAATGCTCTGTTAAAAAAAAAGGTTATCATTATTATAAATGGTTAGATAATGTAATTTGATGTGCTCTGACAGAACAAGCCCTGCTTGAGCACGTGGCCCAGACCCCACCACCCAGCCCGTTCTCCGTGCAGGCCTTCAACAGAGCCGCGGCCTCAAACGGAGCGCAGGGCTTCGACTACGGCATCTCCAACAACAAAGGTGAGCGACGTGCAGTAAAATTGCTTCTTTAAAAAAAAAAAAAAAGTTTTGAGACAGACACACTTTCTATCACATATCCTAAATCTGCATATCACTTTGCTTTCAACATCCACTTTGCTTTATGCTGCTCATTTACGAGTCCTTGGGCTGTAGTCTAAGATTTTGAGTGATGTTCTGTCTTTACTGATGTACATCTCACCTCTGACTTCACTCTGCACCCCTCGTCTTTATTTTCTGACCCCCCCACGCCCCCTATGCTTTGTATCGAGACTTTCCTCCATAAGTTTATTTTTTTATATATACATTACTCCTTTTTAGTTGAATAAATGCAGACATCTTCACCATCTTCAGTGTTATCGCCATGAGAAGTACAATTTCCTCTTTTTGTTCAAATTAAGAGGGAATTCAAACTCACTTGACCTCCACAGTTTTATAGCAGCACATCCACAAGGTGTATGTGATCCAGTATGGGTCGGTCCATAAAAACAGAATGAGAGTAGAACTCTGTCGTAGTTATTTGACTCGTTCAGAAGACACTGGTGCTCACCGCTAACCGCTTCTTGCGAGGGCGACAGTACACATAAAAATGTCCGCCGCTCTGCTCATCCTGTTATGCTACTCTGCCCAATCTACTCTCATTCTATTTCTATGGCTCAGTTAGGCTCTTTAGAACCACAGGTGCCATCGGTCACCGATCTCTCATCTCTCTTTCTTCATGCATGCTTTTTACCGTGTCCACTGTTGTGATCTCATGCCTAACATCTCCGCGATGTCCGTGTGCATGGGCCAGTCAGTGTGCTTCCGTTCGTTTCCGACTGCTCTGGGCTCTGTTTAGTTGGGCGCTGTGCTCTAGCCCGACACAGATTACCCCTTTGCTGCCTTAATTTAGTCTATTTGATCATTTACACAAAAAGCATAATGGTGGGATACTGAAAACATCCCCCGAATGAACACATCAAATCTGCTGCACCGTCGCCGACCGTCTTGCCCCAAATGTGTCTGTATCTTTCTGCCTGAATATCTCGCTGACGCTGTGTCAATTGTCTTTCAAACGCCTTAACTCTTCCTCACTGCTTGGAAAAGAAAAGGAGGCCGACCTGTTTCGACCGTGCTAATCGGAGCACCATGGTTATTCAGATAAGTTATCTGCAGAATGAAGGCTCCATTCACACTCATCAGTTACACTTGACCACGCATGTGTCTCTTGTTAGGCTGATCCCAAGTCTGGTTGCCTCTAATTTTCTTTCACTGGCTCAATGCAAAGCTGTGTCGGCCTTACTTCCAGTCCAGAGGGTGATGAAAAGGCACCTAAACACTAACATGCTATTAAGCCTTCTGTGTGACTCCCAATGTTTCTGTTGCTTTCATGTGACGAGTAGTGAGCGGGCTCATTTCAGTGTCACTGTGGCTACGTGGAGAGACGGACGCATTTGTACCTTTTTTTTTTTTAATCTTTAGTTGTTAATTTTTTTACACAGTCCTTTTTCCGAGGTGGTTTTGAGATGTCAATCTGTCTCCTAAGCATCTTGGTCGCATTCACACTTGGCCTTTTTCGATGCCAGATGATCGATCTGCCCCAGAAAGCAGAAATGGTCAAAGTGTAAAACTGGGTGGATGGTTCCATTCCAGAGACGTCTTTTGAGCGAAGACAAGTACACAAAAATGAAAAAAATAGTGCTGTGATGTTTTAATTTTGAAACCTCACACAATGTTTGTTGCGGGAGGCACATGTATCCTGAATAAGAAGCGAGCTGCCACCAGCACGCTGAATGTTTGCTCAAGCCGCTCAGAAGCCGAAGGCCTTTGCAGCTCTGGTTCAAGGTGGCCCACTGCCGAGCCACCTGATGGAGGGCTTCAATCACTCGCCTCCTGTGTGATGGACCATCACGCTGTGAGGCAGATGGATCACCCTCAGATCGGTCAGCCCGATGGACATGTCCTCGGCAAAGCTCTTTGAACAAATTGGAGAGCAACCTCATTGTCGGACCTCTCAGGCTTCTCAGTCATGGTGGTGGACTTCCCCCAACTCGCCTTAGCCAGGAAGCCTCCAATATTTGGCTCCAACACCTGATGAAAAGGCAACAAGTTAACTTTTTTTTTTTTGTTGTTCAAAAACAACACTGACTGGGTTTTGTGCCTGGTTCACAACTACTCAGTTGTGCCAAGAGAGTGGGAGACTTCTGTTCCACATACACACAAGTCTTTGAATGATTACTGATGCAGTGTCAGCTCAATATATACGGTAGATGAGGAAGGGTGCAATTTCTCCCAGCACATTTTCTTTTTTCCCACACGTTTCTTTTTTTAAACTTCTGACAAGGACGCGCAGGTTTTTCTCAGGAGAATGACTTCTGAAATGAATACATGAGAAGAGACCTCCCCCCCACCCCTCTATGCCCTCTTCCTCAACATATCCTTTCCCCAAATACAGTTGTGAAATGCGAGGAGCCGCTGGGTGCTGGAAGTATTTTTGTTTAACTCTGGACAACCCTGTTTGAGAGTTTTCTGCTAATCTCATTAATTAATATAAAAGAGTTTCCTGGATAGTTTAACAATAGTAGAAGTTCATACCAAAGTCGAATTTTAGATTAGATTGCATATGTCTGCTACGGCAAACACCCTGGTCTTGCATGAATTTGATGGAATACCGTTACAGGTATCCGTCTGTTTTAAGTGGAGAGCTTATTTCAGACGAGGTATCCAGCCAATCAGATTTTGCGTGAAGCAACAACGTTAGTCGCTCAGACTGAAGTCTCGTTCTTTTCTAAATCACGAACGGGGAACACTCGTCTTGTCCCGAGCCACCAAGCAAACATTCACGGCATTAAAGTGCACCGCTCGGTCTGCATCGCTAATGAGCTGCTCCGCTGCTGCACAATAAACATTTGAACTCGACTGCAAATGTCATCTGCCGCTGTTTCTTGGGAGTTGTAGTTCACCGCTCTCCTTTACATTTTATCCACCCGGGCCTTGTACCTTTTGCCCACCTTTTGATGCCCATCCAAGCTTTGGAAGTGCCCCCCCCCCCCCCCCGCCAATCCTCTTGCATTGTCTTAACAGAAATTGAATAGGACTTATACTTCCGGGGACCCTGGCGGCTCCGCCCATTTCGCACATACGCGGCGTCGTGGGAGATGACTGAATGACTGATAAGAAATAAACTCTGACTGATCCTCACCCCCCTTTTGGAAGCCTCAAACCATAGTATAAGCTGTAGTTTTTCCCCATCCTCTGTCTCCATGTTTGCAGGTGACCGGTTGAGTGCCATACTGAATTCCATTCAGTCTGGGCCCTTCCTCTCAGCAGCTCCCTCCTCCTCCGTATTTGAGCAAGCCGCCCAACCTCCCTCCTCTTCCTCCTCCTCCCTTGTCCACAGCCCATTTGTGTTTGGACAATCCCCCTCCCAACTGTCTCAGCCACAACCACAGCTTCCGAGTAAGTCTGTCCTGCTTTCTGACAGCGCTTGCTTGCACAGGTGTTGATCCTTTTCCTCGCAGCGTTTTGTTTTTCCTGATTTTTGTTCTGTATTCATTCTTTCATGTATTTTTCTGGGAAGGGCAGCAGCGACGTGTGACACATAACACTGCAGTTATGTTTCTAGAGTGCTCAAATATCCCCAACAAGCCGACATGTCTAGTATTGAATGTTTAAATCTTGTTTCTAAAAAAACAAAAACAAATCCGGTGACACTACCTTCAAACAATATGCATTGACAGGTATTTTCAC
The DNA here is from genome assembly GCF_009769545.1 of Cyclopterus lumpus. NCBI lineage: Eukaryota > Metazoa > Chordata > Actinopteri > Perciformes > Cyclopteridae > Cyclopterus > Cyclopterus lumpus. The sequence continues at coordinate 22,340,050 of NC_046986.1, read as the reverse complement.
TTGTTTTTGAAAACAAGATTTCCAACGTAAATACTCGACCAAAGGTCTTGTTAAAAGGGATATTGTTGCCGTGTGCTGAAGTAACAGGTAGAGCTGCTTATTCTTCTGCTTGTCTGCTTGTTCTGCTAGTCAGCTTTCTTATTCTTTTCCTCATCATCTTCCTCGCTGCTTTAATTTCCGATCTGCATTTATCATCATTTATCAACATTATTGATTAATAACTTGTTTCATTTTCTGCCTCAACCAGCCCAGAGCTTCAGTGCAAACGTGAACAACGTTCGTCTAAATAGTTGTTGGTTTAAAGTCGGCCATAATCTCCCTAAAACAGCAGAAAACTCAGTCCCGGTCATTAAGTAATATTACATACAACACACACTTATATCTTTTATACTGGATAAATTAGGTACAAAATACCACAATTTAGGATTAAGAATATCTTCTAACAGGATCCAAAATATCTGTTTGTAACTGTTTCAGCCCGTGTAGCTCTCTTTCTCCCTGTCTTTTCTTCTGTATTGCTACTTTTTCTCTACTTGTGGTAATCTTTCTTTTTTTCTTTTTACCTGATTGTCTGTTTCTTACGGAGCCTTGGAGGTGTCTTTTAAAAAGAAGGAAAAAAAAAACCTGTGTGCATAAATTAATAATTTGTGCTCTCAATTTAGCATCAGTCTTGTCGTACATGTTTCCTTCACACTCACTCTGGATCACTTTAATGGATTTAATATGGGATGTTACAAACAACGTCCTGTTATAGGACTACGGGTTGTTTCTCCCTAAAAACTGTGACATGAAGGATGTTCATTCAGCTTCCGAGTTGTGGAGCGCTTCTTAAATGTTTTCTTCGTTGTCGTCTACAAACTTCCAGCTGACCAAATGCAACACACTAGAGGTGTATGATGGGGAAGGGGCAACGTGTATACGATTTAAATGGAGAGCACATATTACTAAATTGTGTGCACAGCATACTTGTATTTCCAGGACAACGCTTGGTTCTGTAACTTCTCATTTTTTCTCTTCTCTAAGTGTTTCTCATGTTTCTCTACCTATATGTTGATCTTTCCATCACTTTAACTTTTTGCCTCTTTCTATTTCACTTTCTTGACTTGACCGCATTGCCTCATTGTGCTTTCTTTCTCTCCCTCTGTGGTGGCCCCTCCTTGCGTTCCATGCCTGGTTTGTTTACCTGCTCCACTGTTTTCCGCTGTAGATGGTTCATCACGCCGCCTTGCTTCTCGCGAGCGTGTGCACAAAAGCAATGTGTCCGTGGCTGGGCATGGTACTGCTCTCTCATCTCTCGCTCTGAGGCAAAAGGGTGGGTAATCACAGCATGCATGCCTCCCTCAGACTGAACCGAGGGTGGCAGCTCTTGAAACCTTTTACAACTGTGGCCCTAAAGTAGGATGTGGCCAAACACTATATTGTAATAAAGAGGACAAACTAAAAAGGCGTACTAAAAACAGTTTTGATTTAAAGTTCAGTTTTAAAATAGTTGGACCTTAAGTGTTGTTTGTGGTTACTAGACTAAACTACCAGGCTATTAAAAGTTAACACCAACTAGGTTCAATATTAGTAGGAGGTCCCAGGACTGGGCTGGAATCCATCTTTCATCAGCTCTTCCATGGTCCACTAGTTATCTTCATTGCATTGCATTTTACCTTTTTATAGTTTCAGCATTACATTGTTTTCCCCTCAGGTTTTGGGTTTTTCGCTTAGAGCTAAATGGTTACACTCTTACCACCGATTTAGTCCTCTTTTGTGTTGTAACTGTGTTTGAATTATTAACGTTCAGGTGAGCGAGGGAACCTGATGCCCGGAGCGCGGCCCATGTCCCCAGCCTCCAAACATCGGCAGGAGAATCGCTCGCCCAAACAGGAGGGTCGAGGAAGCCGCTCGTCCGAGCAGAGCAGGAGCAAGACAGAAGAGGGCAGCCTCTCAGCCAGCGAAGCCCTCATCCTGCGGTCGGACACGGCCAAACTGAGGTCCGACTCTCACAGCCGCTCTCACTCGCCCAATCACAACACCCTGCAGGCCCTGAAGGCCGATGGTCGAACCCCGGGACTCCGGGCTGAGTCCCCGAACCCCGGCTCGCGCTCCTCCTCTCCCAAACAAAAAGGCGTATCCTCTTCAGGCAGGTCTAGTCCCTCCAGCACCTCCTCCCAGAACTCCTCTTCAGCCCACCATGATAAGAACATCCCACCTAAAGTCAGCCCTTCCTCCAAAGCCCGGCTGGACCCTCCCAGAGAGAGGTCCAAATCTGATTCGTACACTCTGGACCCAGACACACTTAGAAAGAAGAAGGTCCCACTAACAGAACCGCTTAGAGGCAGGTCTACCTCTCCAAAACCTAAACTGTCTCCTAAAGATCCAAATAACGAAGTGATTGGCAATCCAGAGAACCGTGTTCCCTCTCCACATGTGACCCAGGAGAACCTCCACAGTGAAGTGGTGGAGGTGTGCACCTCCAGTGCTCTCCTCTCAGAGGATGGCAATGACGAGAACTCGGAGGCTCAAAATTCTGAAGATGGCTCATGCAAGGTGCACTTCAGCATCGGCAAAGCCCCCGTCAAGGAGGAACTAGAGAGCCGTGCTTCACCCAAAGTCAGCCGCAAAGCCTCCAGTCGACACACGCGCCCTAAGAAGGAAAAATCTGGGCCTCTGTTCAAAGGCGAGAGTACTTCGAGGGCCACGGAGCCTGCCAAACAGGCCATGTCACCTTCAGTAGCCGAATGTTCGCGAGCGGTCTTCGCAGCGTTCCTGTGGCATGAAGGTATTGTCCACGACGCCATGGCCTGCTCCTCCTTCCTCAAGTTCAACCCAGACTTAACCAAAGAGCACGCCCCCATCCGCGGCTCCCTAGGAGCACAGTGTGCCGAGGAGAAGGAGAGCAAGCTAAAGAACCGCCACTCCTTAGAGATCTCCTCTGCACTCAACATGTTTAACATTGCGCCGCACGGCCCGGACATCTCCAAAATGGGAAGCATCAACAAAAATAAGGTGCTGTCCATGCTGAAAGAACCTCCTCTGCCAGAGAAGTGCGAGGAGGGTAAGGGAGAGGCCACGTCCTACGAGATGACTTCTCATCCGGCAATGAGGGCGAAGTCGGTCTTGCCATTGACGTTACAACATCTGGTGTCATTCTGGGAGGACATCTCTCTGGCCACCATCAAGGCAGCCACTCAGAACATGATTTTCCCCAGCCCGGGGTCCAGCGCCATCCTGAAAAGAAAGGAGCACGAGAAAGACGGCAAGAAGGCAAAGAAGGAGAAGAAGAAGAGGGAGAAAGCCGAGGTGCGTCCAAGGGGGAATCTGTTTGGAGAGATGGCTCAGCTCGCCATGGGCGGACCCGAGAAAGACACCATCTGTGAGCTGTGTGGCGAATCTCACCCGTACCCCGTCACCTACCATATGAGACAGGCTCACCCAGGTGAGAATACAGAAGTTATGGTTTGAGTTTTGTCATTTTAAATGAGGGTACTGTATTACCGGGTAATGGACTTTGTGCCTCCTAACCCCCTCCCTCTGTATTTCATGGCAGGTTGCGGCCGCTATGCTGGAGGCCAGGGCTACAACAGCATCGGACACTTCTGTGGTGGTTGGGCTGGGAACTGTGGAGATGGAGGCATAGGAGGCAGCACCTGGTACCTGGTGTGTGATCGCTGTCGGGAAAAATACCTGAGAGAGAAGCAGACTACCGCCAGGGAAAAGGTATCCTCCTTGTGCTTAGATGTGTGTCCCGCTGTAACTGAAGGACTCTCAGCTTTTCACTACAAACTGAATTTTTGGAGTTGACAAAAAAAACAAAAACTAAACCAATCTGCATCTCCTTCGCCAGGTGAAGCAATCCAGGAAGAAACCCCTGCAGGTGAAGACTCCGAGGGCGCTGCCCACCATGGAGGCCCACCAGGTGATTCGGGCGAACGCGTTGTTCCTGCTGTCCCTCAGCAGTGCTGCCGAGCCCAGCATGCTGTGCCACCACCCTCCCCGGCCCCTGCACTCCCAGCTGCTTCCCAGCCTCAAGGAGGGCGTGTCGGACGAACTCCCCAATAAAATGGGCTGCCTCTACCTCCAGACACTAGCTAGGTAGCTTCCAGCTCAGTTCACAACACCTTGTTTGTTTTATCACATAAGAATACATCATTGCTTGAGTCACTCTCCTCTCTTCCTTCAGGCAACACACTGAGAACTTTGGGGGCTACCAAGACGATAACCTCTTCCAAGATGAGATGAGGTATTTGCGCTCAACATCTGTTCCTGCACCTTACATATCAGTCACCCCTGATGCCTGTCCCAATGTGTTTGAGGAACCAGAGAGCAACATGAAATCAATGCCGCCCAGGTAACGCGTCTTAGCACGATGCTTTTAATCACTTCCACTTCTCGGCATGCTCGCAAAATGAGTGAATTGCATATGTTACTATCGGAGAGTTTCGCATGACATCGACATGCATCCATGATATTTAAGTCGTATTGTTTTTCAGAAATTGAAGTTATTTTCCCATGTTCAGAGCAGACCAGCAGATAATGCGTGTCAATTGTCATTGCAGATATACACTGTACAGAAAGGTAGTTCGGTACTCTTTTCCCTACTGTACATGTTCAGAAAGTGTGCCCTAATATTAATACCTGCCTTACCATTAGATACAGTACAAAAAAAAGCCTGGCTGCTCCATTTTCTAGGTATTTAAATGTTTTTGTCTGTGCTAAACGGTTTTGTATCCTCTCTTTCAGTCTGGAGACCAGTCCCATCACAGACAGCGATACGGCGAAACGAACTGTGTTTCAGAGGTCTTACTCAGTCGTAGCATCTGAATATGACAAGCAACACTCGCCCTCTCCGGCTCGGGTAAAAGCCGTGCCCAGGCGCAGGGTCCAGAGTGGCGACGCAGGTAATTGCACGCGTTACTTTGAGACGTGATGCCTAAGAATGAATGCGTTGCGGCGTCGTCATCTGTATCATCAACCCACTTTACCCCCCTCCTTAACAGAGGTGGGCTCTTCCCTGTTACGGCACCCGTCCCCCGAGCTGTCCCGGCTGATTTCATCGCACGGCTCCCTCAGTAAGGGGGAGAGGAACTTCCAGTGGCCTGTCCTGGCTTTCGTTATCCAGCACCATGACCTGGAGGGCCTGGAGGTGGCCATGAGGCATGCACTGAGGAAGTCTGCCTGCAGGGTGTTTGCCATGGAGGTACGGGCAGCAATATCGCTCTGAATCTCCAAGCTCAGTCTCGCTTTAATTGTTGCTATTTATCCAGCAGTGAATCAAGGTTAAAGGCAATTAGGATACTGTTAGTTAGTGAGTTAGATTTGTATACTTATTTCTTGGTGTCCTTGTCAGGCCTTCAACTGGCTGCTGTGCAATGTGATCCAGACCACGTCCCTACACGACATCCTTTGGCATTTTGTAGCATCTCTCACCCCGTCGCCCTTTGAACCTGAGGATGAGGAAGACGATGAGAACAAGGGGAACAAGGAAAACGTGGAACAGGTAACGACTGGTTAAACGTCAAAAGCTGCGCAGCGTTACTCGCTCGCTTTGTTGTCACATCTTCTAACCGCCGACTTCTGCGCTCCACAGGAAAGAGACCTCGGCGTCTGTGAACACCCTCTGTCAGACATTGTTATTGCCGGGGAGGCAGCTCATCCTCTCCCCCACACCTTCCACCGCCTCCTTCAGACCATCTCTGACCTCATGATGTCACTTCCCAGTGGCAGCTCACTTCAGCAGATGGCGCTGAGGTACACTTACACTGAATGATTAAGAATACTACCATTCCACCAGCCAACACTTTTTGGATGGTTTGATTTCAAGCTGTTCAAGAACAGATTGAACTTTTAGGCAATAGGTTTGACATGTGCACTTAATTTAACTGACAGAAACATTAAGAGTCATATTTAAAATGATCACTGCCTCTTTTTCATTGATACCAGATCGGGGATTGTGCATATTAAGGGAAACGTATCTCTGTGACTTATTCTTCCAGGTGCTGGAGTCTCAAGTTCAAGCAGTCCGACCACCAGTTCCTCCACCAGAGCAACGTTTTCCATCACATCAACAATATCTTGTCCAAGTCTGACGATGGAGACAGCGAGGAGAGCTTCAACATCAGCGTGCAGTCAGGCTACGAAGCAATGAGCCAGGCAAGAAAACCATCAGTTGCTTACCTCAGATCTGTCTCCTGTTGGTCAACACGGATTGAACCGTTACATTAACACGCACTAACCTGATTGTGTGACAATAGGACCTCTGCCTGGTGACCTGTCTAAAGGATCTGACCAGCGTAGTGGACATCAAGACGTCCAGTCGGCCTGCCATGATCGGCAGCCTTACAGACGGCTCCACAGAGACCTTCTGGGAATCCGGAGACGAGGACAAGAACAAAACCAAGAGCATCACCATCAGCTGCGTGAAGGGCCTCAACGCCTCCAATGTGACTGTTCATGTGGACAACTCCAGAGACATTGGGGTAAGGGGGCGACCGCAGCATTCCTGTTGGGCAACTGCAAAGTTTAGACTAAAGTGGAATTGATGATGATATATTTTTCATATCCACAGAACAAAGTCACATCGGTTACATTCCTATGTGGAAAAGCAGTAGAAGACCTCTGCAGAATCAAACAGGTATGGTCAGTTGCTTTGGTAATGTGGGACTACGGAGTGATCAGTTTGAAGTCTAGTCTATTTGTAAAGCTGTGGATATAGATTATTTTGTCTCTTCTCCGAATCACAATAACTTCCTTTAAGTGCAGAAACGATACCTAGTTGTTTTTATGAGGTGCTCCTTGACGCTCCAGATTGACATACACAAATGGCAGAACACTGTTAAACATCCCCGCGACTTTTCATCGAAAGGTTGACCTGGACTCTCGTCACATGGGCTGGGTGACAAGCGAGCTCCCTGGAGGGGACCACCATGTGATCAAGGTGGAGCTGAAAGGTCCCGAGAACACCCTGAGGGTGCGCCAGGTGAAGGTCTTGGGTTGGAAGGAGGGCGAGAGCATCAAGATCCTGGGGCAGATCTCAGCCAGCATGGCCCAGCAGAAGAACTGCGAGGCCGAGACTCTCCGAGTGTTTCGCCTCATCACCTCACAGGTCCGTCTCGCTGCTTCTTCCACACGTGATCGCATGACAAACATCTGGAGTCTCTTGGAAGCTTTACTTTGTTGTGCGTTTACGTTGTTGTGCCCGTCTAGGTCTTTGGAAAGCTCATCTGTGGAGATGCAGAGCCCACTCCAGAGCAGGAGGAGAAAAACCTTCTTTCGTCACCCGAGGGAGAGGACAAGGTCTGCACTGTGACAGTTTATCTGTGCTGTTAAACTGTGCTGACCTTCAGCCTGATGTTTTACACGTGTACGTTTTTATGAATAGGTTCCATCTGACGCTGACCTTAAAGAGCACATGGTGGGCATCATTTTCAGCAGGAGCAAACTTACCAACCTCCAGAAACAGGTCAGTTCTTTAAACCATTCGACAGTAGGAGTTATTATATTCTCAGCCCTTTTACCTAACGTGCGTTTTCTTTTCAGGTGTGTGCGCACATCGTCCAGGCCATCCGCATGGAGGCCACGCGCGTGAGGGAGGAGTGGGAGCACGCCATCTCCAGCAAAGAGAACGCCAACTCTCAGCCCAGTGACGACGACGCCTCCTCGGACGCCTACTGCTTCGAGCTGCTGTCCATGGTCCTGGCGCTGAGCGGCTCCAACGTGGGTCGCCAGTACCTCGCTCAGCAGCTAACGCTCATGCAGGACCTGTTTTCTCTGCTGCACACGGCCTCCCCGAGAGTTCAGAGACAGGTGGGTGACGTGTACAGCACCTGGTCTGTTTATGTCCACGTTTGATTGCTAAGTTGAGATAAGATGGAACTTTATTAATACCGAAGAGAAATAAACAAAAGAATAGCAAAAAACAATAGGATACCAATATAAACATATATGAACAAAAGAACAACAATTATTAAGTGTGAAAGCAACAATACCGACACCATGGCAAAATAGAACACAATAGCAATCCGACTAAGGTAAAGACTCATGGTTTAATGCACTTATTGTAAGTCGCTTTGGATAAAAGCGTCAGCTAAATGACATGTAATGTAATTAAAAAAATGTAAAAGAAGTAAAGTAAAGAATTCAACTTAAATGGAAAAAGTAAAGTACAACAGCAAAGATTCAGTACCAGAGTAAAAATCTAAAGTGTATAAGACGTGATGCTTGAAAAAGTATTGAACAAGTTGTAGAAAGTTATATTACATATAGATTGAACCTGAACATGTTGATAAAAGTAATTAAAGTGAATCCCTCGCACCGCTATACAAACGTTGTTGTCTGCTCTGACCTCATCTCAGGTCACATCGTTGCTCAGACGCGTCCTTCCGGAGGTCACGCCAGTGAGACTCGCCAGCATCATCGGGGTGAAGGCCCTGCCACCGGCGGACATCAGCGACATCATCCACTCCACAGAGAAGGGCGACTGGAACAAGCTCTGCATCCTCGACATGTTCCTGGGCTGCATCGCGAAAGCCCTCACCGTGCAGCTGAAGGCCAAAGGCACCACCATCTCTGGCACGGCCGGCATGGCCCCGGTCAAAGGAGTCACCACCGTCACGCTGCCCATGATCTTCAACTCCAGGTGACTTACTTTCTGCCAGGCCCAATCAACATTTGGCCAATGGCAAGGCTCTTTTCGATTTTTCATATTTATCGCCTGTTTCTGTCATGATCAGCTACATCCGCAGGGGGGAGAGCCACTGGTGGATGAAAGGCTCCACTCCTCCACAGATAGCAGAGATCATCATAAAGCTGGTCAAAGACATGGCAGCGGTAAGTTCTCCTTCTCGTAGTCTCCTTACCTGCAGTGCACGCAATAATCCACAGACCTTGTTGTGAGCAGTTTCACATAGGAGCTATTTTCTTTCCACCATAGTTCCTCCATAAAACTGCTCATTACAAGTTCTGTGCATTATCTTGAGTAACTGAGTTCTGATTTCTGGAAAGAAACATTGATGTTGAGGTTTTCAAAAGCCGAGTGTGGTGCCATTATATTGGACAGAAGGCAGACATCTCTACGAGCTAGGACCCCGATGTATCGGGTGAACTGTATCTTGCCGAATTTGATACAGAACCACATCTGCAATCTTTGTTATAAATGTAATATTCCTATGTATTGTATTGCGCTTGCTGTTTTTAGGGCCACCTTTCAGACGGTTGGTCCAGAGTCACCAAAAATGCAATAGCTGAGACCATCATAGCTCTGACCAAAATGGAGGAAGAGCATCGTTCTCCTGTACGCTGTATCGCCACCACAAGGGTACGCACTCAAATGTCACCATGCGCAACGCACACGTTTACGAGTACCGGGTATCAGCTGATCACGTATTGTATCGTGTTCTGCCTCACAGCTGTGGCTGGCCTTAGCTTCGCTATGCGTGCTGGACCAGGACCATGTCGACAGGCTGTCCTCCGGTCGCTGGATGGGCAAAGATGGACAGCAGAAGCAGATGGTGAGCACAATTTTAAATGGCCAGGAGCTATACAGAGTTAAAAATGACTGATGGGTTATTAAAATAATAACAAATGGATTTCCCCCTCCTCTCGTCCACAGCCCATGTGTGACAATCACGATGATGGCGAGACGGCGGCCATCATCCTGTGTAACGTGTGCGGCAACCTCTGCACCGACTGTGACCGCTTCCTTCACCTGCACCGACGCACGCGCTCTCACCAGAGACAGGTCAGGGTCGGCCATCTTGATTCTCCCACTGGTGATGACATGAATGTAGTTACGGAAGGAATGTGGAGCAGAGCGAGCAGGTGTTTAATCTCGTCTCCGTGGCTGCTTTCAGGTGTTCAAAGAGGAAGAGGAGGCCATAAAGGTAGATCTCCACGAAGGCTGCGGGAGGACTAAGCTCTTCTGGCTCATGGCCCTGGCTGACTCTAAGACTATGAAGGCTATGGTGGAGTTCAGAGAGCACACAGGTAACATAGCATGTTTTGGGTATGAGTATATGTATTGCTAAAAAATGTGTTATTTAAAAAAAAATATATATACTTTTATTAACAGTACAGTAAACTTTTCTTTTGCAGGTAAACCAGCCTCCAGCAGCTCTGATTTCTGCAGGTTCTGTGGGACGAGGAATGGCACAGAGCTGTCCGCCGTGGGAAGTGTCTGCTCAGACCCAGACTGCCAGGTACTGAACATCAACTGTTACCAAGACAACTTGACCACAACTGGAACCACCTGGTCCTTTTATTTGGTTATGCCTCCGTGCCGGCGACGAACACTGCCGCAGGCAATATGTGTTCTGGTAGTCCGTCCGTCCATCCCATCCTCGGCAGAGACAGAAAACCATGAGGTGGTGATGATAGCGGTTTTGACCCAGAGGTTGAAACTTGAAAAGTGTGTGTGTGTAAGGAACAAATGGTTCCTTACTGTATATGCAATTATATTCTAATATAACTATCTATGACAATATTTTATTAAGATAGAAATACCAGTTTTGTCTCTGAAACCATGTACCTAATACAACACACAGATCCTACTCCCAAACCTAAGGACTTTGATGGAAGTGTCTTTCCTCGCGAGAGGAATTTGAGGTTTTGCTGAGTGGAAACATTGTAGTAGAATATTCATTGTATATGAATACTTGAGAAGATGAGTATGGATTCAAGCATAGCCTGAACTGAGTGTCCATTGAAGTTTGAGTCTCACAAATAATGGATGAGGCGTCGACCAGCCGCCATTAATCAGAGAGGGCCGGCCTACTCAAGACGCATATTAAGCAACGTAGAGTTACAGGATGTAGTAGAGTGTGTCACTTTGTGGAAGTGCTCACCGATGTCTCTTGTGTTGTCTCCCTCAGGAGTACGCCAAACTGGCCTGCAGTAAAAGCCATCCCTGTGGACACCCCTGTGGAGGAGTGAAGAACGAGGAGGCCTGCCTCCCGTGTCTGCACGGCTGCGACAAGAACACCGGCTGTCTGAAACAGGACGCCGACGACATGTGCATGATCTGCTTCACAGAGGCGCTGTCCGCTGCTCCTGCAGTACAGGTAGCGCTACGCGTGTGGGCGCTTGTCCATCATGCGGAATCAAACTTGAGTTTTACTAGTTTTTATTTTCCTCTCGTCTAACCCCTGCGTTCTGTTCTCAGCTGGACTGCACTCACGTGTTCCACCTCCAGTGTACTCGCCGCGTTCTTGACAACCGCTGGCTCGGGCCCCGGATCACGTTTGGGTTCATGCTGTGTCCCATCTGCAAGGTAAGGTGTTGCCCGAGCCTCTCTGACTTGAAGAGATTGACCCGGCGAACACAGAACTGTTTCCACCACACCTCCAGGTGGATTCGGCTCAATGGCTTTTGTTGAGCAAGCTTTGTTCAGTCGTCGCTGTGACACATACAGCGACCTCAACAGAACCCCTTTTATAAACGGGGGCTGGTTTCTCTCTTTCTTTGTGCGCCTCCAGAACAAAATCAATCACTCGGTGATCAAGGACCTGCTCGACCCCATTAAGGAGCTCTATGAGGACGTGAGGCGGAAGGCTCTGATGAGGCTGGAGTACGAGGGTCTACATAAGAGTGAGGCAATAACCACACCAGGAGCACGTTTCCACAACGACCCCGCAGGCTTTGCCATGAACAGATATGCATACTATGTCTGCTACAAGTGCAAGAAGGTACGACACAACTTAGCCTTTTTTTTTTTTTTAAACGTATTTTTGATATCGTTTAGGCTTTGAAAATTAATAGTTGCCGTTATTTCCCAGGCCTATTTTGGGGGAGAGGCTCGCTGCGATGCGGAGGCCGGACAGGGAGACGACTACGACCCCAGTGAGCTCATCTGTGGAGCGTGCTCCGATGTGTCCAGGGCTCAGGTGGGTAAATGATGCCTGGCAGGATCCTGGCTTTACTGGAGCTAATATAAAAGAAGAATCTTTTCTTTCTTTCTTTTTTTCAGACATTTTGGGAAATATTTATTCTCTTTCTTGCCGAGAGTTGAAGGAAAGGTTTCTGTGTGCTTAATGCAACGCTGGAATCAGCAGGCGATTAGCTTAGCACAAAGACTGGAAGCAAGGGGAAACGGCTAGCTTGGCTCTGTCTGAGTGTAACAGAATCCCCTGAAGCGCGCTAATTCATATGTTATGCTTGTTTAATCCAGAACAAAAAGCATGTGTTTTTACAGGGTTTACTACCATCACGCCAGAAAACTGGGATCAATCTTTTTGTCTCTTTCTGGCACAATGGGCGCAGAAGGAAATTTCCCAAAATGTGTGACTGTTTCTTTAAAAGTGGTGTCAATATGTTCTATTCCCCTCATTTATTCTTGTTGACTTGTCACCAGATGTGCTCCAAGCACGGCACAGACTTCCTGGAGTATAAATGCCGGTACTGCTGCTCGGTGGCCGTTTTCTTCTGCTTCGGCACCACACACTTCTGCAACGCCTGCCATGATGACTTCCAGAGGATGACCAGCGTCCCCAAGGAGGAACTGCCTCATTGTCCTGCAGGTGCCCAACTGTTTTCTATTGACTACACTCTTCTGGAGAATGTTGCATTAGTCAGACTGACGGCAAATACCAGACATAAATAACTATAAGAAAGCACAAGTAAGATGTCGTCCTTGTCCTTTTTTATCACAGGTCCCAAAGGCAAGCAGTTGGAGGGTACAGAGTGCCCTTTGCATGTGGTCCACCCGCCAACGGGGGAGGAGTTTGCGCTGGGCTGTGGGGTGTGCAGAAATGCCCACACCTTCTAAACAACACAAGACTTCTACTGAAAACCAGTTTGTCTACTGTGATTTCTGGCTGCTGCTGAAGCTCAGCCATGAAGCTTGGCTCCTGCATTGTCAAGTCTCCTGGACACCGGACCAGGTTTCTGCCCTCCGCCAAGAGTCCTCAGGTCCGCTCCTCTACCAACATCAGTATCCGGGCTCTGCTACAAACACGAGCTGTGGCTCCTTTGGACTCAGAGTAACCTGAATTGGGGGGGGAAGAACAATAGAATTTTAAAAAAAGAAGAAAAAAAAGAAAATATCTTGTGACGTGTTTGCATGCGGCCGTTGTACTCCCTCGGCTTCTATAGACGTTGCACACCTCCTGATCACTGAAGTGTAACTATACAAGATTAAAAATTTAATTTGAAATAAGTTTGCTTAAAGGCAACTGTGGATCAGCGTGGGTATAAAAAAAGAAAAAGGAACATGCCGTATTTCCATCTTCCTAACTATAAATTTTAAATATTGTTGTATGTAAACTTTTTCGTAATCTTGCACAGTATTCTCCACTGTCAAGTGCATCATGGGTTGACGGACAAAAAAAAAGAAAAGAAGGTGGATAAGACTGTTAAGAATAATTATGTTTGGGAGGAAAATAGTGTACGATTTATCTAATCTTGTATATAATGATACTATTCAAAATAGCTGTATTCCGAAGTTGCTACTCTTCACTTCAGTTTTGTTTGATATTCTGGGTTATGTTTTGAGCCAGAAGTTTTAATGAAGTGCAATACTGGGTGTGCCTCCTATTTTGCAGCTGTTTAAACTATGGAATGTATGTCAATAAAGCCACTGTACATTTTTATACAGTAGACAGTCGTAATTCCCCCTCTTCTAAATGTCGGATCTCTTTTGTTGTGTGGCGAGGAGGAGGAGCCTGGCGCCTGCAGTGAATGTGGATGTAAATCCTATTTGCAGCTCTGTCGAAAAGAAAAGAAACAACCAAAATCCAACTAATACAAAAACAAACGAAAGACCTCACAGTGAGACTGATTACAGCTGAATAATTTGGGGGGCCAGTCTTTACACCAAATACAATTGTGCACCTGTAACGCTTTTCCCTAGTAGGAGGCAGGGGGGGGGGGGGGGTGGGGGGTCAGGGGAACAGAGTGTGGAAAAGGAAGAAAAAAAAGCTGCTGTTATATAAAAAAGCTTAATACTTGTGAATCTGCTCTGTAATATCTGTGGTGGATGGAGTCGAATGGTAATAAACCAGGTTCTCTGTTTCGCAAAGTATACACTGTGTCATTAATGAGTGGAGGCGTTTCCATTGAATGACCTGCTGTCACTGTTGAGCTGGAGACCAAAGTGGGTGGTACACTTCATTCCTGTAATTACTTATTTGAAAATGCTTAAACTCTCGTGCAACTTAGCAGAGACTAAGAAAGAACAGAGATGTGTTACTCTGCCGTTTATTTTGTGGTGCCAACCTGCAAAACTAAATCAGCCAGTTCTCCCTGAACGTCAAAATAAAGCTCACTGAAGGCCTACAATACATGTAAGGGCTACATTACATGACAGTTGGTAGTGTAAACATCCAGGGGATTCAAAATAATTAACTATTTTGTTTTGTGTTGGTGTTACTAAAGATTTGTATTGCTCCATTCACAACGTGCATGTGAATTTTGATTGTACAAGGATTAATTAATTAATCAGATGGAGAGTATATCACACAGTAATTAACATGCAACATACTCGAGGGTATAAAAAAAAGAAGTCAGCAGCGGGGTTTCTATTTGTGTTAATGTTAATGTCATGTTTGGAAGAATAAGACATGTATTTATATTTTCTGTGTGAGTCATCTCAAAAAACAGACGATCTTTACCAACAGCCATTTTGCATTGTATGTCCCATGGTGCACCGCTGCTGTCACAACAACAACAACTCTTCGCCATTTCAGAGTCAGGGGGGCCAACACTCCCGCGAAAGAAGTAGCTTAGCGGAGCGGAGGAGCCCGAGTGTGTCCGTCCGTCTCCGGGTTCACCATCGCTTTCCTTCTCGCTGCGGTCGGACATTGTGCTCCGATGCAGGTCACTGGCTCCGCGCGGAGGAGCTCCTCCAGCGGCCCGGGCTGAAGTGCCAATTGTCGGATTTACCTGCTAACAGCTAGCTAGTAAGCTAGCGGAGTGTAAACAAGGTACCTGTCTGGTGTTGTGGCGAACTCCTCACGAAAGGAGCCGCGTGTCATTCTGTGTATAATGTTTGTTTAGTATTACAAGTGCAAAGTATCATTTGGAGACAGATGGCTTTCCGTAAATATCTCGCGGCACATACATTTGACTAATATTAAAATGAGCTAACTCGGCTCTCGCTGTCGCTGCGCTCGTTACGGAAGCGGCTTCTTGTTCGTTCACTTGAACCCGAGCTTTGATTCCTTCAGTCAGGTTGTCGTTAATTCAATTCAATTCAGTTTATTTGGTATAGCCCAATATTACACATTTTCCTCAGAGGGCTTTACAATCTGTATACATACGACATCCCTGACCTTTGACCTCACATCGAATCAGGAAAAACTCCCCAAAAATAACCTTTGACATGGAAAAAAGGGAAGAAACCTTCAGGAGAGCAACAGAGGAGGATCCCTCTCCCCGGATGGACAGAAGCAATAGATGTCATGTGTACAGAATGAACAGCATTACAAAGTTACATAAACACATTACATGAATATGACAATGTATGAATGGAACTCCAATCCATGAAACAGAAGGAGGTAGAGAGGAGGGGGGGGCGGGGCATCAGCAGGGCCAACGCGGGAGGCCGGCTCACCAGGCATCAGACACCTCCAGGTCCAATGGACCCTATGAGACGTGAAGTCACAAAGACTCCGGGGAGGAAGCAGAGTTAATAAGGTGCAATGGAGAGATGTAAATTCATCCATAAGGAGAGAGAGAAGAGGAGATAGGTGCTCAGTGTATCCTAAAACATCCCCCAGCAGCCTATAAGCCTATAGCAGCATATCAAGGGGCTCAACCTGATTCAGCCCTAACTATAAGGACTATTAAAGAGGAAAGTCTTAAGTCTATTCTTGAATGAGGTGACTGTGTCTGCCTCCAGGACTGAAAGTGGAAGCTGGTTCCATAAAAGAGGAGCTTGATAACTGAAGGCTCTGGCTCCCATCCTACTTTTTAGGACTCTAGGAACCACAAGTAGCCCCGCATTTAGTGAGCGCAGCTCTCTAGTGGGGCAATATGGTACTACAAGCTCCTTAAGATATGATGGTGCATCACCAATCAAGGCTTTGTAGGTGAGGAGAAGAATTTTAAATGTGATTCTTGATTTTACCTGCTTATATATATATATATATATATATATATATATATATATATATATATATATATATATATATATATGTTATATGATAACTATGTATTGACGGCTAAAATCAACGTTACCTGCTTAAAGGTAGTCTTAACTCCGAGCTTTAATCCAGGCTCGTTGCTTCTGAAGTAACGGGAAGTTACCGGGGAACGTGGTTGTGTAATATAGCGGTATTTTCTATGGAGAGAATAGGACACCTTTAACTTGTTTCCGCCCAGGATGCTGTGGTTGTAACCAGGTATAACGGGACGATAATCACAACATAATATAATGATGTTTCACATCAAATTAAACGGCACAACATGAGCTACAATATTTAGAAAGCAGTTTTCATTTTTTACAAAACATGAGAAAACTCAAATGGCACACATGGTGCCCGAGGTGCCAAAATACCCATTTTGGAGGCCTCGCCTAAACTGTCTTTACTAACAAGGCTCTAATCTTTTTCTGCTTCTCTTTTTCAAAGTCAAACTTTGCAGAGATACTGTTCATATATTGTACTAGAATGCTGAGGAAGTTTAAACCTTTCAGCTGCATCCAAAGAGATAATCATAGTAAGTGCTTTTTACAAGGCACACCTGAAACCTTTTCATTTATGCTGTGTGCCATCTTCATTTAATCTCAATCAGTAACATATAGGGTGATAATTCCACATCTGAAGTTTCCTTTTTATTATAACTACAATTATTCAAATAGCTCTTGTGGTAGAGGAGATACAGTCTGTTTAGTCTGGGTATGCAAACCTTTGCAATGTTTGTGAAAAAACGGCTTGGGGGGGGGGGTTAAAATAGACATACTCAACCAAACGGGGATAAACGCATACAAGAAAAATCCATTAAAAGAATAATAATAACGTCAACTATTCTAGGAAGTGTTCTAATAACGTTACACTTGGTGCAGAAGTGTAATACATTAAGACATATAGCACAGATGTCCACATACAATAACATGTACTAATGCGTACATCTATGAAGGTTGGGATCAATGAAGTGGTGTTCGGATCTACTTTCACATCAGTTGGGGATGGACTTAATAGTGAATCGATTGCTGTGTTGTAATTAAACATGTCTGGGACTATAACCAACCCGTCACCTCACTGTTCCAGGATGAAGCGGATCAAAGGAGGAGAGGAGGACGGCAACGGCTCCTCCAGCGAGAGCTCACCGGAGGCTTGCAAGAAGGTGCGGACGCAGACTAGCGAGGAGTCCGAGGAGGAGGAGGAGGAGGAGGAGGCCAGTGAGACACCAGAGAGTGACTGGGTGAGACTGCCTCAGGAGCTCCTGCTGCACGTCTTCCAGTACCTTCCGCTGCTAGATCGGGCATACGCCTCTCAGGTGTGCCGCCGGTGGAACCAGGCTTTCCACATGCCCGAGCTGTGGAGATACTTTGAGTTTGAGCTTAACCAGCCAGCAAGCTCTTACCTGAAAGCCACACACCCGGACCTCATCAAGCAGATCATAACGAGGCACTCCAACCACCTGCAGTATGTCAGCTTTAAGGTAAGGATGGAAAAGCGCTGGTGTCTGTGTTGATATATGCGTCCTGATTCCGTGTTAACAATTCGCCAGCACATGTTGTTTCCAGGTTTCTGAAGTGACAGCCCATGTTTGTTTGAACCTGCCAGGTGGACAGCAGTACAGAGTCTGCAGAAGCAGCGTGCAACATCCTCTCACAGTTGGTGAATTGCTCACTGAAGACCTTGGGGCTCATTTCTACAGCCAGGCCCAGTTTCATGGAGGTTCCAAAGGTACAGTTAGCAGAAGACCAAGGGGTCTGGGACAGATTTACACCGCAGATCAAATGAGCTCTTTCCGTTATAGTTGACGATTTTATTTCATCATATATGCCTTATGCCTTTTTAATGCTGTGGCTGAGCGGGGTAATAGTTGGTCGATAGGATAGTTTTTCCATTCTCTTCTTATCTGGGGCTGAAAAGCAGTGTCTGTATCGTGCATGGCCAAGGACAAGGATATTTGTCATTACTCTGAAGGGCACTGTGATATTTTTGTTCTATGAACTATGAATTGTTTGTTTCGTGGCATTATCCTCATTGGAATTTGAAACGTCCATGCACACACCGTCTACGATACAGTTAATTATACGACTGACAATGTATTAATGTCAGTCTATTATTGACAACTATACATTTTATTATTATTGAAGCCACTTCATTTTACTAACATCCTTTGTCCTATTTGCATTTTTCTGTGGGACTGACCAACAATATAATAAATATATGGGTCACCATCAATCCAAATATAGTTTATTCAAATATGCCCACCAACCAACCTGCCATCTTAATAATAATAATAATGCATTTAATTTATATAGCGCTTTTCAAGGTACTCAAAGACACTTTACATAACATAGAGTTATGGTGGTCTCTTCTAAAAACATGACCGTATATTATAACTCATTCTCTCTTTTCTTTTCTTTTTTCCAGTCTCACTTCATCTCAGCCCTGACTGTGGTGTTTGTCAACTCCAAATCGTTGTCTTCACTGAAGATCGACGACACGCCGGTGGACGATCCGTCTCTGAAGGTCCTGGTGGCCAACAACAGGGACACCCTGAAACTGCTGAAGATGAGCAGCTGCCCGCACGTCTCTCCGGCAGGTACGGTGGGCGTGGACACTCCGGTGGCTGAGCTGAGAGGAAGTGGCCTTATCGCGTGTTTGTTTTTCTCTCATTTTATTTTTAAACCATGTCAATGTTGCACTTTCATGTCATGGGTTTTTGATTTCCTTTGAGTCATAAGTCCTTCAGCCTAAACTCTTGAACTCCAATTTTTTTAATCCAGTGTCATTTTCTTGTCTTGCCCTCCAAAAGGTGTTGTGATTTCACGTTGTGGACTAGCAGACACGCATACCTGTGTCCTTGTTTCTACTTCTTTTTAATGGTTCAGCCATGATCATAAATGCCGATTCAGCTCCAACTTGTCTGGCAAAGATAGTCGACATCTGTATTGCTTAGGAGCAATATTTGTCAACCCGTCTTAGAAATGTAATAATAATAATAATATTTCACGGTGAGCTGGATTTAAAACGACCATTCTGTCCTAATGTGCAGGGATCCTGTGTGTGGCAGACCAGTGTTACGGCCTGAGAGAGCTGGCACTAAACTACCACCTCCTGAGTGACGAACTCCTGCTGGCCCTCTCCTCGGAGAAACACGTGCACCTTGAACATTTGCGCATCGACGTGGTGAGCGAGAACCCCGGCCAGCACTTCCACACCATCAAGAAGACCAGCTGGGACGCCATGGTGCGCCACTCGCCCAAATTCAACCTGGTCATGTACTTCTTCCTCTACGAGGACGAGTTCGGCCCTTTCTTCAACGAGGAGGTCCCGGTCACGCACCTCTACTTTGGTCGCTCGGTGAGCAAGGAGGTCCTGGGCCGCGTCGGCCTCCACTGCCCCCGTCTGGTGGAGCTGGTGGTGTGCGCCAACGGCCTGCGTCCTCTGGATGAGGAGCTGATCCGCATCGCCAAGCGCTGCACCCAGCTGTCGGCCATCGGCCTGGGCGAGTGCGAGGTCTCCTGCAGTGCGTTCGTGGAGTTCGTCAAGTTGTGTGGCCGGAGGCTCTCCCAGCTGTCCATCATGGAGGAGGTGCTGATTCCAGACCACAAATACTCCCTGGATGAGATCCACTGGGAGGTCTCGAAGCACCTGGGCCGGGTCTGGTTCCCAGACATGATGCCGACCTGGTAAAGTGAAGCCAAAGAGGCCTACAGTACGTTTTTGCATAGAAAAGCCTTTAAACGCTCAGCCGTAGTGGAATGTTTCGGGGCCGACATGGAGAGCGTACACTCTTGAAACAGGGCTGGGATGTGATGTGGCACCTGACTGCTATACAGCGTTATCACGTCATGCTTCATCTGGGGCGAGAACTTCACATGAGCTTTATGACGAGAGTGTGAGAGTGTGTGTGTGTGTGTGTGTGTGTGTGTGTGTGTGTGTGTGTATGTTGATGTTTTTTAACACTGGAGTAATTGGGAAGATTAGGTGCACAATTGCATGTTGTTACATTACCACTTGGCCACTTTACTTAATTCCAGTCTGAGAGAGCAGCTCTGCACTCTTAACAAAATATGGCATTAGAGGTTTCCAAAACGGCTGCAGTATTATTTGTCCATTGTATGTGACAGAAGGTGTTTTGTTCAGGTAGTTTGTAAGGTGTCGTCGGTGGGAGGGAGGGGGAGGGAGGGGGGGGGGGGGGCACTTAATGACTTAATGTAGCAAAAGGTCCTACGCCTCCATTTAAACTACTTTAATCAAGAAGAGCAGCAGCAGCGTGAACGACGAGCTCTCATCATGCACCGAGAAAGAAAACATGATTGTTGAAAATGTTAGAGGTCGTGTGCGTGTGTGTGCGTGTGTGTGCGTGTGAGTGCGTGCATGTGTGCGTGTGCGTGTGTGTGTGTGTGTGTGCGTGTGTGCGTGTGTGTGTGGGGGGGGGGGGTCTCTCTCTCCTTGTGACGTGAATGTGCCGTGTTGATCGCAGTCATGCAGTTTTTTTCCAAATGATTCACAATTCGTTTTTCGTTCCTGCATCAGTTGGCTCGATTAATACTGGTTTTGTTTTTAATAAGTTTTCTGTACGGACAGAGTTCCTAAGCACCTTACATGAATACCAAAATGATGCCCTAAAGAAATTAAAGAAACAATCTTTATGATGCTCCAACTTGTATTAGTTGGACTCGGATTCTCACGATTATTTACACTGTTCCGGGCTTCTGTTGAATCAACTACCATGGGCAGTATCTTAAAGTAATAAAGCCATAATTACTAATATGAAAAAAAGAGATATAATTCTATGTAAATATAGATAGCGCACAAATGTCTGAATTTGGAGGTAGAAAAGAATGCGATTGCTTCGTAGTACTTCAACAGATGTCTCTGCGGGGATTAGCTCACAATGCACGCACGGAAATGCACAACTTACCCCTTTGTGTCTCTCGGGTGCATTGAACTCCTTATATTTCCCTAAATATGATTCATTCGTATCTTCTGCTGTTTGCCTCTAAACCTCAACTTGTGTGTTGCGTGTCCTCCTGTTAGCCCACATGTGCTTCACCACGCCGTGATTGCAGGAGACGAGGCGGTGTCCATCTCTTCATCATCTTTACGGACCTTGCTGTCCAAAGCACAGATTAATTTCAGTCGAAAGAGATTTGGTCTTGTCAGATGGTAGACACAAACTTATTTTCCCCTTTTTAAGAAGGAAGACAAATGCATCTGTAAATAAAACGCTGTGTGTTTTTGATTATGACTAGAATTGTACTTATTTCTTGATTTTGCCCTATGTCAGGGTTTGAAGTTTCCTTAACCAACGGCTGGTGTCTTTTATACACACCAGAGTGAGTTGGATGGATATGTTTCATACTGTAGCATCTACACTAGGAGAAGATAAGCTGTGGAATTCATTGATATGGATACTGCTTTTGGAATCACGTTGGGTTTTTCTGCTCAAAAGCAATCACTAGAACCAGCAAGCAGGCCAGCAGCATGTGGTGGTCTCACGGTTTTGAGTCCACTGCCACAGGCTTTAAATCCTTTCTCAGCACACAGGAGATTTTAACAAGAGATTTAAATCCAAAACAGCTAGTGAATCAAACGCTGCCCTGGGTTTGGTCTGAAGGATGATTCATCTTCCAGTACGGCAGTTCAACAACAAGTTGCTCCACACCCGTTTGACTTTCAGGAAAAGAAAGTAGTCTCAACTCGCATGGTTCTCTCTCCAGTCTCCGGATGTGAATCCTAGACTTACTTTGACTCGGGCTTTAGGGAAAAGCTTACATTTAAATGTGGTAGAAATCTGCAGAAACCCGGTAGGTCAACCAAATAAGGAGAGATCGCTGGCTGGAGTCTCAATCCAACTAAAGAAGAGATAGAATTTGGCATGTTTTTTTCATAAAAAGTTGAACAAGCCGTCAGTTGTGGACAAGGCTAGCAGGTCAATAGAGCTGTACATAACCCTGGCTTTGAGCCAGACTCCATTCCTTTTATCCGTGTGGTGTTTTGTGTAACCAAGGTGACGCCGTGCTGACTGTCTGTGCTCCTGTGCATCTCAACGGTTTCAGAATGTGTGCGGTCAAACGGCTCTAAAGTGAAGGTGTCGTGTTTCCACCCTGTACTGGTTCTAATCACTTTACCCTGTGTAAGGTTTACCGTTAAACGCGGTTTCATTTGCATCCAGACGAAGCGCAACGTTAAGAAGCCTCATCCGTTATTATTTGAACCCCCGTGGTGGGGGGTCCACTGGTGTGGACCATGCTGTCCTCGTGGTTTGGCTTCAGTCTGGGAACATGCTCGGTCTACTTTACTGGTCACCCGTCTTGAAATTAACATTGTTTTAGACGCGTGATCTTGTACTGACAATAAAAAACATTGTGAATGTACTCTTTGTTGCGTCTGTTTTTATTATTTTCCAAAACACTGCAGTCGTTGTAATTAGTTCAATTAAATGCACAAGTAGACTCCATGAAATGGGGCAATTATTGGAGAAAAAAAAAGATGAAAAGAGAAAAAGAAGTACACAAACTATAGTAGACCTGTACCAATCTGAATGATGGCCTGGTGCAGTGCACCTCTTAGCCCATCTCATACGTAGAAAGAATGACATTGTACATATTTCCTACTCTGAGACATTTGATTGATTTAGACTCCACACTCTTCAGAAAAGACTAAATCAAAAATAATAATCTCACCACAAGTACTATTTAGTAGCCGTTCTGAACTTTTGATCATATCAAATAATCTTCAGTTTGCCCAATTGTCATGGAATTCTAGATATTCAAATGTCCATGTTTTTCTGAGCACTCAAAATGCGGGCAAGAAGAAGACTGCAAGCTGAATTTAAGTCAACAATTCAAGATATCGAATAAATAGCTTTGTAAAAGTTATGAGGAATGCCTCAAGGTACTTTGATCACCAACAACTTTTCAAAATCTTCAACGTGAACATTTCTTTGCTGTTTTTCTCTATCTTGTTAACATATTTGGCTTTTGGAGACTCACTCAACTAATAGAAACAATTAAAAACAGGTTGACTGTTAATGAAAATAAAGTGTTATGGCAAAGGCACCTCTTCATAGGTAATCTGCACATAGGGAGGCTTCATTGGCAGATACCAGTACTCAAAGTTGTAGTAGAGGTAGAAGCTCTTCTCTATCACGACCTTTTCATACGCCTCCAACAGACTGATGGCGAAGTCGGCCAACGACTGGTGCGGCCTGAATGTGTGGTAGAACTTCCGGATGTCCACGGCCAGATTCTTCAGAGCGGGCTGCCCAAATATTGCGCTGTCGTTGCCGAGGTAGGCGGGCTCTCCGCTGTACAGGTAGATCTTGTGTAGTTGGTCTGGGATCTGCCTGGCTAGTTTGGATCCCAGCTCAGTCAGTCTTCCTGTACGTGCGAGTGGACAAAACTGGAAGCAGTCGTAAGACTCGAACCACACCGTGGCGTTGGGGCCGGGTCCCGGAGCGAACGGTCCACGTCTCGTAGTAGATCCGGTGTTGTTGTCGTCCTGGACCCACGGGCCACGTCATTGAACTGGCTCCCTGAGCAAAGAAAGATGAATTAGTTTAATAAGCAGCGCGCGTCGAGCAGGAAGTCCAACAAAGGGAGGCTGTCGAAACATGGCGGCCAGAGCAGCATTGTGAAAGTGCATACATCCCAAGCAGTTTATTTCTGGGCCAAGGAAGGTGTTCTAGTTGTTCCCAGAATGCAATGGGAAAAAGGCATTGGATGACACTGGAGAGATTATCAGTCACCTGAACCGCATGTTTTGGAGACCACGTCGCTACTGTGCCTCCAAAAAGCGGACAGATTATATTTATATAATGCAAAACGTTCATTTAAAATGTCTGACTTGGTACTGAGAAAGAAATGTCATTCAAATATAAAAGAACATCATCTGCGTACAAATTAATAGGATTCTAATTGAAAGATGGTATTATATTTTCTTTTGGCCTCTAAGACTCCCACACACATGAAGTCTTACCTGTGAGTTTCTCCGATTTTCTCCAAGGTGCCGTTTTGTGACAGTGTAGGTCATCGATCCCCTCAAAGAAGCAGGCGGCTCCCTGGTTGCACCACAACGGTGCGTACACCTCGGGCCTGACATGCGGGGAAGGTGCAAGTTGCCCAGCTGGAACAGCTCGTACCACTCCATGGTGTAGTTGGCCCCTGAATCCAAACTGCTGAACCCAACGGCATCGTGCATGATGTGCTGTGAACCCAACAGAAACATTACATCGGCTCTCCGTTTGTGGACATGAATCAAGTCTCACAGCCACACTATCCTTAAACACGTCTGTGTCCGAGAACACAGTCGCATCTTCATCTCAACCTCAGAGAGCAGCAGAGAACATCTGTGCTAATCGAATGTCCGTGGTTTTGGGGGAGGCCACTCTTAGTTTAAAATGATTTACACAATTATTTTTCCTGGCAAAATATGCCTTCCTTTACGTAAATAACTTCCTTTATGTAATCAAACTAAATTAAACCAAAACAAAACATGTGTGATGACTAATTTCCATTTTTACAAGATTACAGATGTGAGGCTGTCACAGTCATGCCACTCAACTCATTTTATTTGTGAGCTCAATCAATCTCTCTGAGACAAAAAAAGGAAAACATGAATTATTTTGTAAATTGTATTCTAAACTAAAACATTTTATTCTAAACAAAAGACATACGAGTTAGAATGAGTCATTCAGACTTTATAAGTATATATAAGTATTTATAAGTGTCTCTTCACCAGCATGACCTGGTTGTTTCATGCATTTCTAGACCATCTTATTGTGACCTCAATGTGGTGAAATATAAGCAACAGGTTATAACTGGTGACCGGAGGATTCCGTGAACTTACAACTTTCCCCATCACATCTCCATACTTGAACTCCCACACCGGAGTTTGCAGTCGGTAGACGGAGATGACGTCACTGTCTCTCATGTCGGGAACCCGTCCGTCCCGGTCTCCGGTGGGACAGAACGGGTAGACAGCTTCACAGTAAGAGTCCACAGCAGGGCGACGGTCGAACCGTCTGTTGATGTGGATAATTGGTGCACTACATCACGTAATATTGCAGCTGTGCAACATTGCATCTTGTATTACTAATCTGAACGTAAAGGGGTAAAACGTATACCATTTGCCTCTGAAGTGTAGTTAAGTATAAAGTAGCAAAAAGTGGAAAAAACTATGTAAAGTACGTCAACATTGAAATCTTGTTGAGTAAATATACTTAGTTACTTTCCGCCACTGGTGGAATTTAAAACGTGTTGTATAACACAACACTTTAATTGGATTTCTCACGCGCTCATTCAGTTAGATTCTCCGAATTCAATTAAATGCACAAGTAGACTCCATGAAATGGGGCAATTATTGGGAAAAAAAAAGATTGAAAAGAGAAAAAGAAGTACACAAACTATAACACAACACTTTAATTGGATTTCTCACGCGCTCATTCAGTTAGATTCTCCGAATTCCGAAGTTCTCAAAGTCATGTGAACGCACCAGACTGTACACTTTGTGAACTGGCCTCCCGAGAGCCAACAGTCCACCATTAGACCTGCATGAGGATCAATACTCGTATTTTAAGACTTTGTCAGATACGTCCAAACGTTGTCCAGACAGGAACTCTATCCTGACGGTCACATGAGCAGAAGCAGCACGGAGAGAAGAAAGCCCCGTACCTGTAGGGAACGGGCCACTGCTGCGGTCCTTCGGTAGTTAAGTGAGCGGCTACCGGAAGCACCAGCAGCAGGCTCAGACCCAGCAGAGCCCCCGCGTGAGCCATGTTGAAGCCTCGCGACCTGGCAGAAGAACGAGCTTCGGGGATCCTTCCCCTCCGAATGGACTTCCTCGTCGCTGGTCACGTGGTTGTGTTGATGCTACGAAGTCACATGACAGCAGTTATTCACGTGAAAGCAAAGTTGAACACAATGTGGACAAAAGCTAATTGTTTTTTATTTGTCTATTTTCAATCCGTCGGGATGTCCCCGGTCACTTTTGGGCACCGGTAACCGGACTAATGCTACACAATTATATTAAATAAACAACATAACATGTTAAGAACAAATGTAAAAATAAAATGAGTATTCTCCATAATTTGAATGAGGATAACAAGTCTGAATACATATGATGACATACCAAGTAATTAAAAAACAATTCCAACTTACAGTATGTACAGTCGTGTCTTTTATTACATTTCTTTCTATGAATTGTAGTGTAACAGACTGTCTCATGTGTTGGTGTTGGAGATGATATGTCCCTGCGGGGTTGCTGTTGAGAGAAAAAGTAACTGGACTGTGGGGGGGACAAAATAAAATTGAGAGTGAAGCTGTGGGCTGAACGACATGTCTGATCTCCCGACTCCGTTTATTAACCGGTTGTAAGTGAACCTCACACGAACCCAGAACGCTCGGTTACAGTATTTGTATTGTTTTGTGCTAATTATTATAATATATATATAATCATATTTAATAATTGTTGTTATTATTATTATTATTATTTCGCAGTGATACTATTAAATTGACCTTTTCCGTACAAATACAGTACTTTTCATTGGCATTATTTCATGTAAATTCATATAAATTATCTCTTTTTGAATAGATTTTCTGAAATGAATTGACAATTTATTTGACAGAAAACAGATTTCAGAGATGAGGCCAATTTGAATGGAACTAAGTCAAGAGGACCCGTAGAACCAGAAGCAGAAAGAAGAGGTCTCCTCAGCGGCAGCAGCGCTGCAGTTCAGACACAAGATGGCGCTGGAGCGCAGAGAAACCGCCGAGGGTTGCAGAAGAAGGAGACGTAGAAGAAGGAGGGGGGCGTCCTCTCCCCTGACAGTCCGCCATGCTCACCCTGCTGCGCCACTGTGGTCACAACCTGCTGACACCCAGTGCCGTTCACACAGTAAACAACAGCTACTACGTCACACAGATGGGTAAGCGCGTGGCTGTGGTGTTGGCTGGCTGCGGGGTTTATGATGGCAGCGAGATCCACGAGGCCTCCGCGGTGTTGGTCCACCTGAGCAGAGGAGGCGCGAGCGTAAGTTTGACACCGACGGTGTAGTTTCTGTTTGTGAGGCTGCTGCCGGAAGTGTGTGAGCTCCACGCACGAGCGTGTTATCTAGTGGGTTCCAGTGAGGCTGATGCAATGCGAGATAAGTGTGGACGTGTTTTCATTGTGTGGTTGAATAGCCTGCAGGCTTTGGATCAGGTCAAAAGGTCAAACTGCCCTCCAACTAACACACAACACAATACTCACATGCCCATATAAGGGCATTTCACTGGTCACTTTACTTCCTGTAAAGAGCTCCCTTCTTAAGGTGAGTTCTGTACAACCACCAGTAATAATTCATATGAACAATTACTAATTAGATCATTACTAATTCAGTCTGCTTGTGACCCATTTAATTAAATACCTTCAGTTTCTGGGAATGTTGTTCTCACAAAAGAAGCACAGAGTGAACATCATGTGATGAGTTCAGGAACTTGTGATGTTTATTTTCTCTTATTTATTCACATTTGATAGACAGATGTATGAATTAGTATCTGGAAGAAATTCCCACCAGCTTCTTCGTTGATCGTCGCTTTATCTGCCGCAGGTCAACATGTTCGCCCCCAACATTGACCAGATGCACGTTGTGAACCACCTGAAGGGCGAGCCGTCCGAGGAGAAGCGCAACGTGTTGGTGGAGAGCGCGAGGCTGGCCCGCGGGAACATCCAGGACCTGGCTCACCTCAGTGTCAAAGACCACGACGCCGTTATATTCCCGGGTAAGTTGGTCAACAGCACCGCTGAAGATCTCGCCCTATGGTCGGTGTGATAGTCCAATACACTGGAAAAGAGTTTTTAACCAATAATATTCCTGAATAATAAACGTTTTCTCCTTGACCTACCACAGAGTGTTTTTAAACGGCTCTAATAATCAAACTCTTTGCAACGCCTCGTAGGTGGTTTCGGGGCGGCGAAGAACCTCTGCACGTGGGCCGTGCAGGGGAAGGACTGCTCGGTGAATGACGACGTTAAGGCGGCGCTGCAGGCGTTCCACGGCGAGGGGAAGCCCATCGGCCTCTGCTGCATCGCGCCCGTCCTGGCTGCCAAGGTGTTCCCCGGCTGCGAGGTCACCGTCGGCATCGAGAAGGACGACAAGTGAGTCTTAACTTAGCCGAGCAGACGAGACGTGTCTTAAGGGGGGAACCCCGGTCACTTCACACAATACGGCTGCATATCAGTTGCATATACAGCCTTTTGTGGCTCCACAGGGAGCTGTGTGCAGCCGGATAAATTGCCTCAAGTGACATCACTTGAGTCTGCATCAGTTGGTGCTCGAGACTGTGAGTTTGAAAATGAAAAACAACACTGGGCTTAAGGTGTTTTTAGATGATGAGCTCACCAGACTTCCTCATCTCTGCTTGTGGATAGCTGCTCCACACTACATCAGCTGTATAGTAGGGCTGCAACTAACGATTATTTTAATAATCGAGATTAATCTGTAGATTATTTGTTCGATGAATTGGATTATTTTTTTTTTTTTAAAGCATTAATTTCCAACCCTTTATTCAGAAAATGCACAGGTAACAGGTACCGTAAATTCTGGACTATAGAGCGCACCTGCTAATTTTTAAAAGAAAAAAGAAATTGTACATAAATAAGACGCACTTGTCTATAAACCGCAGGAAAAGGGGGCGTGTCAGTTATTTCCGCCGTTCACCACGGAATAAATAACCACTAGTTCTGCTTTATACTTGTTGTGGACATCCCATAAACGTCGGAACATCTAACGCCCTGGTGTTTGGGTTCATAACATCACCTGTAGGCCCACACAGCTCGGGGAGTTTCACCGACTCCGTCTCGATAACTTTGTCCTAAGCAGCTCACCGTTGTGCGGCGCCTCTCTCTCTTTCTCTCGCCCCTCTCAGGTATCCCGACACGGCCGACACCGCGGCGGCCATCAGCCAGCTGGGCTGCAAGCACGTCAGTAAGGGCGTCGGCGAGAGCCACGTGGACGAGAAGAACAAGCTGGTCACCACCGCCGCGTACATGTGCAACGCTCCGATACACGAGGTATTCGATGGCATCGGGGCGATGGTGCAGGACGTGCTGAAACGCGCTTGATTGTCCCAGAACTCGCATGGAGAAGAGAACAGAAGGAGGGGGAGGCAATGGGGGGGGGGGGGGGGGGGGGGGGGGCAGAGAATGATCTGAACCCCTTGATCAAAGTACATGTTTGTAGGAGTGATGTGCACCACATGCTCTGATTTAGTTTAAATCTCTGTGATTCAATCTCACCGGTGTCTGTCCTGATGAAGTGGATCAGTGTCAATGTGGCAATGCTCATCAGAGTTTTAGAAAACAAACAGCAGCTATGGTATTGTACAAAATAACTAAACAAAAAACTAAATTAAATGTTTAAAGTTCACTTTCTCAGCGTGCTGTATTTCTCACTTCCGTTAGAAGAAAAATGCTGAATATAAAACCTTTACAGTGTCATTGTTGTGGAAATGTAAAAAAACAAATGTCTTCACACAGATGTGATCTGTATGATCACAAACTCCTGGTGCTGTATCGCTGCTCCTCTGGACCGCTGGTCATTCTCAGGTATGAACTTAGGACGGAGCATTCCCTCACCCTCTCTATGTTCCCGACCACGTCGATCACGCCCTCCACCCCCTCTGTGCACAGCACTGAGGACGCATTGACGCTGAACTTGTCCAGCAGGTCCTCCTGACTCAGGGGCTTCCTCCAGTGGCCGTAAAAGGTATTGCACCTGGCTACGTGACTCTGGCCCCGCTCCGTTTCTATCTCGACCTCGCAGTACATCTTGTCGAAGCTGGGTGGGTTGTCTTCGGGGGTCTCCACCTCCACTTTGGACAGGAGCTCCTTCAGAGCGGGCCGGTTCATCTGAGCTCTGCTGAAGGAGGACACCGTCACCTCGTTGTCCAGCAGGGCAGAGGAGCCGTTGAACTGGAATGAGTGCCTGGCTTGGTGCTCTGTGGTGGGAAAGGGGCAGTCGACGTACTTGGATGGAGGCACTCTGAGGGTGACCTGCCTGATCTGGCTGAGGTCAAAGTTCCCGGCCGTGTTTTCAAGCTTGGCGCGTGCTTCCAGAGCCGCATCCACCACCCAGTGCATCCCCAGGTGAGCGGGGATGCGCTTGAAGGCCACGTCCTGGTCTTCCAGGATCCATTTAAAGTCAGCGGAGGCAGACACCGCCATCGCCGACGGACTGTAGTCCTTGTAGTAAACCCCGAACCCGCAGTTATTATCCAGGATGGCCGGGTTCCCCTCCAGTCCCAGCCAGGCCAGCTGGGCGGCCTCCAGGCCTTTCCGAGCAGCGTTTCCGATGTGCAGAGGTTTGGTTTGCGTGGCGGCGTTAGCCAGGGGAGCCCCGGCAGAGGAGGCTGCGATGGCCAGGGCGTGAGCGCACTGAGCCGGGGACAGACCCAGCAGCTTGGCCGAGGCTGCAGCGCTACCCATCACCCCAACGACGCTGGGGGGGTGGAATCTGGCGGAGGACCCAAACATTAGGCTCTATTTGACTTCAACACAGCATTCTTCAAGATTAATGAATAGTTAATTAATGAAAAGTAAATGTTTCAAGCACAAATACCACACCTTTACTGGTTATGTGATAATTAATTGAATATCATTGAGATTTAGACTGTTGGTCCGACAAAACAAGCAAGGTTTAAGACAAACGATCACTTGATTAATCAAAAGAATATTCAACAGATTATAGTGAACATATATTAGTTATAATATATACTGCTTGAAAACAACTTTTTCTCCCCTTTTTTTTCTTATTTTTTCTTTTGGCACGTCAACTCAGAGTCTGATGTTTGGTATTGAACAGCTCACCTCTCAGGGATGTTGTAGGCCTCCGACGAGAACCTCATGAGCCTGCCCTGCACCTCGATACCGACATTGAAGGCCAGCAGCAGGTCCAGACCAGAGGGCCGTCTGGGCAGAGTCTCTGCCAGGGCCAGCAGGGCGGGCAGCACAGCCCCCGAGGGATGGGTCGCGGGGTGCCAGGTGTCGTCGAAGTCCATGGAGTGAACCTATTCCCGGACAGTGAGACGGAGGTCAGACACAAAATCATTGTGTCACGCTTCTGTTTTATGTCCATCAGGGTGCATTCACGTGAGCGGCCTTACCGCGACGCCATTGACGAATGCAGCGTAGTAAGGAGGAAGCGTTAGCTCCGATTTACCCCAAACGCTGCTCCTCTCATCGGACCGGAACATCTGCAATCAGACAGCGACATGAGGACAAGCGTGCGGTCATATGGAAGAGGCGTTCCGACCCATGTCCAACACATACACTCATGACTACATAAATAAACCTAAAAGGGATCAAATCAATTTATTGAATTCTCATAGAACAGAAAGGGAAACAGTAGTTTAACTATTTGTCTCAGCTGTAAAAGATATTTGACATTCAGTAGCTTTCTACTTTAGTTTCTGATCAACACAGACGACTTGTGATAGGCCCAAAAGATATGAAGATGATCACAGGTTGACAGATATTCCTAAAACTGTTTTCAACCCTACTTTACTGAAGATCAAATCTCTCATTAAATATGTTCTTCTTTTATATATGATGCGGTCGTGAGCCATATTTCAGTGGGTGCAGTTGATCAGTGAGGCACCTTTCCGTACCTGGCTATATGCGAGAGCCTTGTTGAAGACAGCCGTCCTGGTTCCCATCAGCCCGACGCCCAGGGCGTCCAGCATCATCCTTTTGCTCCTGTTAATCACACCATCTGTCAGCTGGGGGGGGGAGAGGCCATGGATAGCAGCTCCAAAGCTCGCTGTAATACCCTGCAGAGGTGAAACAAAGGCCAGTCAGAGGCAAACCTCCACAGAGACGGTGCAGTTGTGAAAGGTCAAACCAGGTGAAGAAGTTCAAATGTGCTGCATCTAGTGATTCTTTAACACCCCCCCCCCCCCCCCAAAAAAAGTGCTTATATTTAATCCCATATAATGAAATGTTGAGAAAATGTAAGCTAAGAAAAGCAGTTGTACCTTGCGTAGCATTGTTGTCTCTCAGCTGCGTCCTTGACAAAACGTGAATGCAGCTACCTTTTATAGGGTTAGGTACAGTGGCTGAAGGCCGGGCTCCCGAATTTCCAAAGTGACTTAATACCTAAATACCTCCAGAAGGAGAAGTGGGAACTTTCACAATGACTGGACGTCTTCTTTCATTTTCATTTCATTATTCGGAACGTATTGGGAAATCTCCTCAATCTCTAGGTTTTTCTGAAAAACCGTGACCCAGACATATTAAACATCCTAGGATGGTTTTCTTTGATGCGGAAAGGTTATTAAAAAAGAAAAGGAAAGACGTGTGTGTTATGTGGAAATCACATGACAGAAAAGAAAAGAAAAACATCACAGTGAATACATGCAGTATTTCTTTTTCATTGGCTGTATTTAATCCTGTGAATAAAATACCCAAAGTGTAAAGATGTCATCACAACCAGTTTTGTGATAACAGACGGTGGAAATTCTGCTCTCTGCCACGAGAAATTTTTAACGGGAAATGAGTTGCCGCTGACAACCCCAGGACAAGAGGGTGGGGACTTTGTGCAAAGACAGCTTTACATCCTTCAAGTGTGTATGTCGACACAGGGGGAACAACCATTCAGCGGTGGAAGAAGTAGATCCTTTACAGGAAGAAGTAGAAATTCCATGGTCCATACCCCATAAAAAAGGCCTGAATTCAAAATGAAATATAGTGCTTTGAGCCAAATGTATACTTGAAGTATCAAAAGTGAAAGAATTGCAGAATAACTCCTTTGACTTTGTTATTATATATCACTAACAAATGAGCATTTTAGTCGATGTGGAGCCTTGTTTGAATGTAATGGAGTAGAAGTATAAAGTGTAAATAGTACTTGGTTAAATCCCACCACTGCTAACTTCAATTCTATCCGACATCCATATCAGATGAACTCAAGTAACCCTTCGTCGACCAATCCGTAAAACTAACTGTTCAGTTATCAGTTTCAAGCTCGTTGTCAGTCTACAGTGAAGACACAGTGGAGTTACAGGGACAGTCCAGGTTGACGGGCAGCCTCACAGTTACTGTGAATGTACGAATGATCAGCCTCACACCAGCTTGTGATCCAATGTGGCCGTTTAGTTTGAGATAAATGGATATATGTTTCAACACAATTTACATTTTTTATGTAAGTTAATTAGTCAATCTTGACGTGCGCCCCGTGGCGACTGCAGGAGTACATGGACCCTGCGGGGTAAGTGGCCCTGGTTGGGAAATACTGCTCTCAAAATACTTACAGACACACAAGTATTAGTTATTGAAAATTGGACATGGATAATGATATCCATGTCCAATTTGGTGTTAAGACAGGGCTTCCGATACGGATGTCTTGTAGATTTATTCCTCGTCCTTTCTGTGCGTCAGCATCTTCAGTAAATCTTGTTGTTGTGCTTCCTTTGCGCTGGTCTTTTTTTAACATAAAACTTAATGTGTGCCAATCCAACATTTCCAAACTATGTTATAAATGTACTATTGAATATCTACTAAAATACAATGATACACCAGATACGTGTACGTCCATCACTTAAATGGAGCATAGAGAAATTCACTGGGCAGCAAGAGGGTGTGTGCGTGTTTGTGTGTGTATGTTTGTGTGTGTGTGTTTGTGTGTGTGTGTGTGTCTGCATGTGTGTGTGTCTGTGTGTGTGTGTCTGTTTGTGTGTGTGTGTGTGTGTCTGCATGTGTGTGTGTGTGTGTGTGTGCGCATGTGTGTATGTATGTCTGTGTGAGTGTCTGTGTGTGTGTGTGTGCATGTGTGAATGTCTGTGATGCAGAAGTTGATGCAATATCTGAATATTTCTACTCATCTCACTTAGGGATAGCCAATTTTAATTTTAAACCTTGAGAGTGAGCAGTTTTGCACATCCTCACTTCTTCAAAGGGCTGTTGGAGAGACTGTGTGTGTGCGTGTGTGTATGTATGTGTGTGTGTGTGTCTGTGTGTGTGTGTATGTATGTGTGTGAGTGTCTGTGTGTGTCTGTGTGTGAGTGTGTTTATGTGTGTGTGTCTGTGTGTGTATGTATGTGTGTGTGTGTGTGTCTGTGTGTGTGTGTATGTATGTGTGTGAGTGTCTGTGTGTGTCTGTGTGTGAGTGTGTTTATGTGTGTGTGTCTGTGTGCGCTCGTGTGTATGTTTGTGTGTGTGTCTGCATGTGTGTCTGTGTGTGTGTGAGTGTGTGTGTCTGCATGTGTGTGTATGTGTGTGCGCGTGTGTGCATGTGTGTATGTGTGAGTGTGTCTGTCAGTGTGTGTCTGTGTGTGTGTGTACTCAATTCAATTCAGTTTATTTTGTATAGCCCAATATCACAAATTACAAATTTGCCTCAGAGGGTTTTACAATCTGTACACATACGACATCCCTGTCCCTGTATGTATGTGTGTGTGTGTCTGTGTGTGTGTGTGTGTGTGTGTGTATGTGTGTGTGTGTGTGTGTGTGTTACTCTAGATGGCTGCATTTCCATCAGAGTTACAATGGGTGTCACTCTTTCCATATTTTCGAACCATTTCTTGATGTCAGCGCTGGAATAACTCCGGGCATCTGCACGGTTTCTGGATGGAGTGTTCACATGGGATTTGTAAAGAATGAAGAAAAACAAATCTCATCGTGATTTGTGGCTTTAATTAAATAATCATCAGGAGGTGGACTGCATTTATATTTATGCCAAACAAGGAAGGAAAAAAACAAAACAAAAGGCACATAATCAGATAATCAGATGTGGCGCTTCCTTCAAGAGATGCTGGAGGAGACTAGGCTGGATTAGCTCTCTCTCTCTCTCTCTCTGTCTGTCTCTCTCTCTCTCTTTCTGTCTCTTTTTCTGTCTCTCTCTCTCCTCTTTCTCTCTTGTCACAAACACACGCGCGCGCGCACACACACATAAAGAGGGAGAAAGGGAGCTTCATGCGCTCTGACGTGCACGCGGCACCGCTTGCTTCTATATTTCTTTTGGACATGTTATAAATAAATGCTAATTTTACAGTCGAGCCCCGCATCGCGCACGCGCACCCACGCACGTGGTAAACCCAAGGCTTCATAAACAAGCCGCTGCCACCTGGCTGCACAGTGTTTCCACTGGCCCCCCACATCAGTGCAGCGGCTCAGAGAAGATGGCACTGGCCGACACGGAGCGCGCAGTGCCCGGCTGCGGAGACTCCGGCTCCCCGTTCTCGGAGATTATCGAGCTGAACGTCGGCGGACAGGTGTACGTCACCAGGCACACGACTCTCATCGCCGTCCCGGACTCGCTGCTGTGGAACATGTTCAACAAGAAGTCCCCCAAGGAGTTGGCGAGGGACAGCAAAGGGCGCTTCTTCTTGGACAGGGACGGCTTCTTGTTCCGCTACATCCTAGATTATCTCCGCGACCTGAATTTGGTCCTGCCGGACTACTTCCCGGAGAAAAGTCGTCTGCAGAGGGAGGCCGACTTCTTCCAGCTGCGGGAACTCGCCAAGCAACTCATCCCGCGCGTGAGCAAGGACAACTCGATCAGCGAGGAGATCGGCCACAGCGACACGGAGGACGGCGCGCAGCAGGGCGGCCCCTCCGGCGGCGCGGAGACTTTGCGCGTCGTGTCGGTCGGCGGGGCCACGCGCACCCCGTCGCTGGACTCCAGGAAGTCGGGCTACATCACGATAGGATACCGCGGCTCGTACACCATCGGCAGGGACATCCAGACCGACGCCAAGTTCCGGAGAGTGGCGCGCATCACGGTGTGCGGGAAGACGGCCCTGGCCAAAGAGGTGTTCGGGGACACCCTGAACGAGAGCAGGGACCCGGACCGGCCCCCGGAGAGATACACGTCCCGGTACTATCTCAAGTATAATTTTTTAGAGCAGGCGTTTGACAAGCTGACAGAGGTGGGCTTCCACATGGTGGCCTGCAGCTCCACGGGCACGTGCGCCTACACCAGCAATGACCCGAACGAGGACAAAATCTGGACGAGCTACACTGAATATGTCTTCTGTCGGGATTAACCAGCAGGTCGAGGTTGATGTAAATAGACATTTCATAATCTAGAGGGGAATGTCTTTTTAATATAGTCTTGCGTCTGCTGTGTTGAATTTCGAGTGACTGCAACATATTGTTCCATTATTCTAAGAATGGCAGTATTGCCAACTCAGTGTTTAAAAAAAAAAAAAGAAATCATTTTAAATCCAAGAAACACGTTTCCCTGCAGTGTGGAAAACACCCCAACAGAGATGCCACCATCTCTCCACGTCATAGAACTGCATATGAATGTCTCAGCCCATTCTGACTGCTGTGTGAGTTGAGCAGCATTCAAGAAGCTCCATTAGTATTCAGTGTCATTGTAACTTCTTCACTTGATCACATGTTTTTGGCCAAGTCTTGTACCATCCAATAGGCTCTAATGCATCCCAGTTCTATTGCTGACATGACTAAGTGTATCTGCTTGCTCGGTAGAGTTGTGTTTGTAAAAAAAAAAAGGTTAAATAAAATCTTGTGCTCGGTTATTCTGGGCGCACTTTGCCAATCATCCTATCTTCTTCTCGACGCCGGCACAAAGTGCAGTTCAGAGCCGACTGGCATTCATCCTCCGACTTTTTAAACTTTGCTCCGTGGGGAACCAAAGAGCCTCAAAGGGAGATGCACTGCCCAGTGAACGCCATCCCGGCACCGAAGCTGCCAGCTCAATCAGTCACCGCTTTGACTTACGACAACCTCCACGCCTGAGTAGAGGTGTGCCTGTAAATACTGTGGAACCCGTGCCCACCTATTCACTTTTATTTTGTTTTGTCACACAAATTCAGGCGCCTGCCACACAGATGCAAATGGTGCAGCTGCACACACATGATGTCATTATTATTTCAAGTGTAACTAATGAGAGGGTCCAGCTGCACATGAATAGGAGGGTCTGGTCTGCCAGGGAGAATTAATGGAGAGGGGACTTGGTGCACCTCTGTTGCGAGAGCAGTGTACAGCCAGAGCCGGATTATGTGTGTTCATCCACACGACAAAGAGGCTGGATATTTGGAGCCATGGGTGGTGAGAGACTCCGGGGCTTATGGACCAGAGGCAGTGATAAAACCCCCAGTGTGGGTCGGGGGAACATCCTCTAAGCAGGAACATCTTTTGGGTTTCATGTTCTAAATACATCCGTCTGGTTCAATTTGGCCTTGAAAATATTGTTGAGATGGGGATCTGTTTGGGGATCGTTGTGGACACACAGACTCAATATATGTTTATTGGCATATAGGCAGGACCATTTCATTGGCAAGTCACAGTAAGAGGAGCACATGGGTAAACAATACTACGATGGCGGCTGAATTCCATTTAGATGCCTCCGATTAAAGGTCCTGGTATTGTGCACGCTGGCTCACTGGGACACTTAAATTGTACAGAGCCATTACTAATTTTTTCCTACAATGGTTTATCAAAAATATCAGTTCTGGGAAAAAGGGCTAAATGACTATAGCTTCTACTCCATGCACATTAACCAGTAGGTCAAATGGACCTACTGGTTAAAATGGACATGCTCTTTGAGTCTAGAGATGTAGTCCCATTGCAGCTATTTGAGCACGAGCAAGCCTCTCTGACGAGTTCATTTGAAAAATATTAAATTAATGAATGGAGAAGTGAAACAAAATCAATTTAACCTAACTTATATAAACTTTTGTTACTTTGAAGTTGAAGTTTGGATGACCTGATACTTATCTGGGGTCATTGTGAGGTTTTTTGGGGACGCATGCTTTATTTGAAGACCTAAGTTGGCTCTGTCGTGTGTTTTCCGTGTTTAAGGAAAAAGCTCAAATTTACTGGTGGCTTCTTTGAGTTGAACCCACATAATCACGTGACAGTCTAAACAACTATAACCACCACTGCTGTAAAGGCGACACACCGCAGCTGCAGTAACTGAGACGACTCCTCAGACATCTGCAGTAATATTAACTGTTAGAAGACAAATCTATCTGGCACTGTAAATAAAATATTGTCACACGCCTGCATATATGTAAATTATTCAGAGTCAAATAGTCCATCTTTTGCAGAAACCTCAGTCGAAGCAATCGGGGTGAACACATGATGATAAAATATGTTCCAAAAAACAAATAAATCCCATTTTGGATTCTTTTTTTTTTTTTTGCATGGTCCATTTATCTCCTGAAGTTGATAATATTAAAATATGAAAGTAGGCCCAAAAGCTGATACAAGTTTCATTTAAAACATTTGTTTTTTGTAAATGTAGAAAAAAGCAAACCCTGGATTAATAACTTGCTCTATAGCAACGTTCACTGGACCAAATGCAGGGCAACACCCTGGAGACCACAGATATCCGCTAACAAACGACACCCACGTGTTCACACAGGGCAGCAGTGTCTCCACAGCACGGCCGTGTCTCTGGACTGTGGGAGGACGCCCACTGGAACATGTGCAGCGAAGGGTGTCATTCCTCGCTCAGCACGCAGATGTGGTGCTGCTGTGCACTCGTAGAAATTAGTACATTTCAGCTAGTTTGGAGAGAGCAGGGTTTTCAACATTGCTTCAAATTACAGATAATAAGCGTCACGCTTATCTGTAATTTGAATTAAATGATAGGAATCCCCAAATGAGAGACATTTTGGTCTATAATTGTATTTATATGAATCTTTACATCCTGCTTCTTTAAGGCTGGGCTCCAGTTGTCTTTTCCATGTTCAGACGCAGATATTTATATACCAGTCACGGTATCTGAATGTAATTTGAATGTAATTACTTATTGACGTAGAAAAACGGAAAGAAAAACAACGGAACAGAACTACCATTAGGATTCTGGTTGGTATTGAACTGTGAGAAGTAGGAATGATAATAACTATATAGCAATTCACAGCACATATAATGTAGTAAACACAAATTAGTTACTGACAAGTGCCTACAATTCCAATGATTGTGCTTCCTTTCAGTAAAATGGAAATGCAATAAATGCGGCGTCAGCTCTTTCAGTGCGAATGATGGAGTGATGATAAGATAACAGAACAAACGGGAGGAGCTGTGAGACAAAGTGAGGAGGACCGGAGGAAAATAGCTGAGAGAAAAAATACTTTTGATTGTCGCCCATTGTTACTGTCCTCATTTGCTTATCTCTGTTTGTAAGCGTGCTCCAGGTGCGAGCATGCTCAAGGTGCATTCTCCAGGAGCATCATGCTCCAGTGCTCCAGGCACATCATGCTCCAGGCCCAGGCACATCATGCTCCAGTGCTCCAGGCGCATCATGCTCCAGGCACATCATGCTCTAGTGCTCCAGGCGCATCATGCTCCAGGCCCAGGTGCATCATACTCTAGGCGCATCATGCTCCAGGCGCATCATGCTCCAGGCCCAGGCGCATCATACTCTAGGTGCATCATGCTCCAGGCGCATCATGCTCCAGGCGCATCATGCTCCAAGCGCATCATGCTCCAAGCCCAGGCGCATCATACTCTAGGCGCATCATGCTCCAGGCCCAGGCGCATCATACTCTAGGTGCATCATGCTCCAGGCGCATCATGCTCCAGGCCCAGGTGCATCATACTCTAGGTGCATCATGCTCCAGGCGCATCATGCTCCAGGCCCAGGTGCATCATACTCTAGGTGCATCATGCTCCAGGCGCATCATGCTCCAGGCGCATCATGCTCCAGGCGCATCATGCTCCAGGCCCAGGTGCATCATACTCTAGGCGCATCATGCTCCAGGCGCATCATGCTCCAGGCCCAGGCGCATCATACTCTAGGTGCATCATGCTCCAGGCGCATCATGCTCCAAGCGCATCATGCTCCAGGCCCAGGTGCATCATACTCTAGGCGCATCATGCTCCAGGTGCATCATGCTCCAGGCACATCATGCTCCAGGCCCAGGCGCATCATACTCTAGGCGCATCATGCTCCAGGTGCATCATGCTCCAAGCGCATCATGCTCCAGGCCCAGGTGCATCATACTCTAGGCGCATCATGCTCCAGGCGCATCATGCTCCAGGCACATCATGCTCCAGGCCCAGGCGCATCATACTTTAGGCGCATCATGCTCCAGGCGTATCATGCACCAGGCGCATCATGCTCCAGGCGTATCATGCTCCAGGCGCATCATACTCCAGGTGCATCATACTCTAGGCGCATCATACTCTAGGCGCATCATGCTCCAGGCATATCATGCTCTAGGCCCAGGTGCATCATGCTCCAGGCATATCATGCTCTAGGCCCAGGTGCATCATACTCCAGGCATATCATGCTCTAGGCCCAGGTGCATCATACTCTAGGCGCATCATGCTCCAGGCGCATCATGCTCCAGGCACATCATGCTCCAGGCCCAGGCGCATCATACTCTAGGCGCATCATGCTCCAGGCACATCATGCTCCAGGCCCAGGCGCATCATGCTCCAGGCGTATCATGCTCCAGGCGCATCATGCTCCAGGCGTATCATGCTCCAGGCGCATCATACTCCAGGTGCATCATACTCTAGGCGCATCATACTCTAGGCGCATCATGCTCCAGGCATATCATGCTCTAGGCCCAGGTGCATCATGCTCCAGGCATATCATGCTCTAGGCCCAGGTACATCATACTCCAGGCATATCATGCTCTAGGCCCAGGTGCATCATACTCCAGGCGCATCATACTCTAGGCGCATCATACTCCAGGCGCATCATACTCTAGGCGCATCATGCTCCAGGCGCATCATGCTCCAGGCGCATCATGCTCCAGGCGCATCATGCTCCCCGACATGAACCATCAGCAGATCGAGAATGTTTTAGTTCCATGCATGGATCCAGGATGCGTCTCAGCTTCCCGAGTTATTTTAGATCAAAGTCGCCTTCATTAGCACATCTCAACAGTAACTCTGGACCAAAGGCGTCATTATTCTAATGAGTCAGAAATAAATTCTGAACTCGACTTCACAACGGGGGGGGGGGGGGGGGGGGGGGGGGCGGGTGTGCATCCGTCAGTGCTCCGGAGAGGGTCGTTCCCATTTTAGAGGATCCATCAAAAAAAAATCTCTCGTCTAGCTTTTGTTTGGCCCACAGTCTGCTTTCACAGTCAAATGTACAGCACTCTCTCTACCTTTATCCCTCACATGGTGAGCATGTCACTTGAATGACGAAGCAAAGATCCCCCTCTGAAATCCACCCAGGTGGACATGGAGAAAACATTTTGCACCCAAACGACTCGGCTACATGACTAACGGCATAGGGAAAAGGGGACTGCCTTCTGACAATATATGACTGGAGATGCATTATATGCTCATTTTAGTTTACCTTAAAGTAGGCTTCAGTAGCCTATATTAAGCAAAATATGAATGATGTAAATGGCTTTAACAATTTGTCAGCGTAGATGATTTTAATATGTTGGCCCTGATGTTCAGCACCAGTTTGGTGGTGTCATGTAAAGATAGCGGTAACATTATCTGCACTCAGGAAAAGGAATTTGGGAAAATGAACGTAGTCTAATAAAAATGATGATAAATAATGTGTCAGCAGATATGTACTGTCAGACTTGCTGTCAGAGAATCGGGTTAATGTTATGCTCAGGTTGACAGATTGGACCATATGGAGAAGAACCAAGAGAGAATGAAATGCTCGTCCAATCCCACAAGCTTCAGCTGAACGTACAATAACTGCAGAGAGACGGATCCAGAAAGACGGCAAAGACGGACACAGTTGTGACTCAACTCGCTGCA
Organism: Cyclopterus lumpus; assembly: GCF_009769545.1. Classification (NCBI taxonomy): domain Eukaryota; kingdom Metazoa; phylum Chordata; class Actinopteri; order Perciformes; family Cyclopteridae; genus Cyclopterus; species Cyclopterus lumpus. The sequence continues at coordinate 22,298,258 of NC_046986.1, read as the reverse complement.
GGAACAAATGCCGTGCTTGCTTGTTCTAATCACAGCTTGACATGATTGGGAGCTTTTCGCGCTATTATGAGAATAGCGTCAGCAATGATAATATCACTAGGAATATTATATCAGTGATAGTAATGATTGGGCTTTTTAAAAATGTGGTCCAGAGAAACGCTTCAGAGGACGAAGATCGACTGACTGCGTCCTCTGTGTGTTTGCATGTGCCTGCATGGAAATGAAAGACCGAAATAAAAATATTAGACAAGACGAGGGAGAAAAACACTGTGTCCCGCTGAGCCCTAAGTGTGATGGACCCGCTGATATTTTTATACCGCCAGTAACTTCAGACTGAGCACATTTTAAATGCATTTGGCTTCTTCTGAGAGTTTCTAATCTGCATTATTTTAGACTTCCTTTTATTTCAGAGTTATGTCATAATTTGTGATCAGCAGCATCCAGGCTGATGTGCAGTAATGTGCCCCAGTCACCTGAGCTGAGATGCTGCTCCATCCACTCACATGGCCATTAAACCTCCCACATTTCATGCCAACTTTTGAAAATTACAGTCATCAAATAGCAAATGTTCTTTCCACCGCTGCATGGTGCACTGAGGCCACTGTTCTCACACGGAGGCCTTTCCTTTGAGCGGTCTGCTCTTTCAGATGTCCTTTTAAGCCAGCGACAGCTGTTATCTGCTTAATGCGCTGCACAGTTTAAATTGCTGTACGTGATTGCAAATACCCTTTATGACGTTTTGTATTTGATCCTTGTACTGGAAAAACTGAACTTGTGAACTATTTTTGCGTTTGCATGTTTGTGTTTCCAAGTTAAAATGTGGGGAGGCATCCTAAGGTGTTTCTTCTCTGTTTTGGGAACAACAAAAAGTCCTTATATGTGGCACAACAAACGGTGTAATGTCAAATGTGTTTCTGTTTTCTCGCTGACTCTGGGAGGCTGTTACAAGTTGTCTGAATCACCCTGTGAGAGTCGACCTCGTCCACAATGACAGGGCTCCATCTGCACGAATGTGGTTCCCGTTCGAGTGCTATTCACATAAATTCAGAGGATTTGGGTTTGGTAGCCATCGCTGTCGTCTCAGGTTTTCCACATCTGGCTCGGTTTAGAGAACAAGCCTGTCTGTGTTTAGAGACAGAATTACAGGGTGCAGTAGCATGAATAATAAAGGGGAAAACGTCTCAATTCTGACTTCTGAGTGTGGAAATATGTATAAATGTATTACTCTGGACAGAGAGTGTGAAGCATGGTCAGGTGGAGTTCTGGGGGTAACTGCAGCAACTGCTCTGTATGTACTGGTACTCTACAGTATATGGCTCATTGTTCTCCTTTAAAAAAATCTTTGGACATATTGGAGCCCAATTAGCGATACGTGATACGTGGCAGGAATAATGTAAATTATAGGCTTGTACATGAACCACAGCAGCTCGTGTTGCCTTTACAGTCTCCTCTTTAGTCAATTAAAGTTGACTTGCCAAACAACATTCACAGTGCACCACAGACTCACGTATACGTGCACTCTGGTTTACTCGCAAACTCAATGTATGAACACTGTTCACTGTTCACGCTGTCTTTTTATGCTAAATTCGTGGTTTAACTTGTGAGCTATAGGGATGCTGGTAGGGGCGTTTAGTTACCTTTGGACCAGGGTTGTTCCCATACCGAACGCCTCAGATACAGCCTGAAACCCCTGGATCGGTTATCTGCGAGGACGCAAGTCTGAGCACCGATCCAATATCATGTTATCAAATCATATACCAGCTCTTTTACGGAACACACAACAGCACGTGTCGCTTCTCCTCACCTACAAAGCCTTGTGATGCACCATCATATCTTAAGGAGCTTGTAGTACCATATTGCCCCACTAGAGAGCTGCGCTCACTAAATGCGGGGCTACTTGTGGTTCCTAGAGTCCTAAAAAGTAGGATGGGAGCAAGAGCCTTCAGTTATCAAGCTCCTCTTTTATGGAACCAGCTTCCACTTTCAGTCCGGGAGGCAGACACAGTCACCTCATTTAAGAATAGACTTAAGACTTTCCTGTTTGATAGTGCTTATAGTTAGGGCTGAATCAGGTTGAGCCCCTTGATATGCTGCTATAGGCTTATAGGCTGCTGGGGGATGTTTTAGGATACACTGAGCACCTATCTCCTCTTCTCTCTCTACTTATGGATGACTTTACATCTCTCCATTGCACCTTTAACTCTGCTTCCTCCCCGGAGTCATTGTGACTTCACGTCTCATAGGGTCCATTGGACCTGGAGGTGTCTGATGCCTGGTGAGCCGGCCTCACGCGTTGGCCCTGCTGATGCGCCCCGCCCCCCTCCTCTCTACCTCCTTCTGTTTCATGGATTGGAGTTCCATTCATTCATTGTCATATTCATGTAATGTGTTTATGTAACTTTGTAAATGCTGTTCATTCTGTACACATGACATCTATTGCTTCTGTCCATCCGGGGAGAGGGATCCTCCTCTGTTGCTCTCCTGAAGGTTTCTTCCCTTTTTTCCCTGTCAAAGGTTATTTTTGGGGAGTTTTTCCTGATCCGATGTGAGGTCAAAGTTCAGGGATGTCGTATGTGTACAGATTGTAAAGCCCTCTGAGGCAAATTTGTAATTTGTGATATTGGGCTATATAAACTGAATTGAATTGAATTGGTACCCGATCTGAAGTGTCCACAGAGGCGATAAAGAAGTGAACTAGTTCACTCATTGGCTACTTCTGTTATCGCTGCACATGGGCAGTAACCATCGTGCAGGTGCTAGCGAAGAGTAACGTTAGCCACGGCTAACAAAATGTCAGCCATATTTTACACTGGAAAATCCCACCAGTACCAGTAAATTTAATGAAGGATTCTTTTGTTATTTATTCAAAGATTTATTTACTTTGTTTGCACTACTTTTTAAACTGACTGTACTTCGCTGTGGTCCTATTTGACTAAATTGAGGCTGCACGTTAACATGTTACTGAGAGATCAGTACTCAGATCAGGTGTGTGGGAATCTCTCTATTCTGGACTGAGCCAGCTGTATCCCTCTCTTTGCATTCAATCCAACTGATAGGAAGGAATAAGGTTTACTGGAGCTAAATCTGATCCATGTTGAGCTCACACTCTCACACTGCAAAGTCTTTTACAATGACTCAGATCAAAGGATACACAAAGACATTTAGAGATGATTTCATGCCAATGCTGTAATGTTGGGAGATCCTCAAATTAAAGATAATTAAAGTTGGCATTGATTGCAAATACTTTTCATCATGTTACGCAGCCAAAGTCTTACTAATTCCTCTGAAAGTCCGACTGATTTTCAAAAGCTGGCTTGGTTTTCATGCAAAGGATGCACTCTGAAGCACGTTGTCATTAAGTGATGAAGAGCTACCATTTTGCTGGTTTTGTTTGAGTGTGCACATTTCTTTCAGGCAAAATGCTGAGCATGGAAATTCCCTAAAAAAACCAACGGATTCAAACATATTATTTGCGGCCTGAGATAAATGCTTATAGTTTGGTCTCACATACCCAGAGGACGTTAGTTGTATTTGCACATGTAACGTCTACCGTGTAAAGAAAAGCACAAAGAGAGTATATGAGGATAAAGTTCAATGGGAGTGCTGTGATCAGTGACCTGTCCAATAAAAACACTCAAACCACATAGCCGCAAGAGAGTTGTCATTCATGACATTCAAAACAGCATTGTTGAGTCACATCGAAACCCAGTGAACAATTTGTATCTGTCACTTTTCTCTCAGTGCATCCCTTTTATATCTGTACAACGCTTTGTGCTCTTCTCTCTTGTTTGTCATTGATTGCCATCGTGATTCTGGAGGAAAACAAGAGAAATATTAAACACATAGTTGAAGGGGTAGACCAATTAAGAACATCTCATCAGTTTCTGATGTCGCTCTAAAGTCATCTAGAATTTGCATTAGTGTAGACTTGAAACAAAAGCACGTAAGGCTTTTGCGTGTTCTGCCAACAATAATAGATAAACATGAGGAAACAGTGAGAGGATATGAGGCTCTCAGCCCTCTCAGAGGCTGATACGAGCTCCGCAGAGACAGCTGTGGTGTTCAGATAAAAAGGAATAAATGTCTGTATCTGTCATATCCGATTCAAAGCAAGAACTGCATGGTGGAGAAAAAAACAATAAAAAAAAACACTCTTCACAGGTGATTTCATCCAGCTTGAGCTTTGCTGCACGGCTCATCTGCACACTGGCTGCCTGACAATCCTCCATTTGGTGAAGGAACATTAAAAAAACAACGGCGGAGTTGATGGAAGCCCTTGTCGATATTATGTAACACGCGCTGAATCAATACCAGCTGACGCCATACAGGTGCATTGTGTTTTCAGTTTTGTGCTTATATGACGAGACAAAGAACAGTTCACTCTGAGGAGCCACACTCTGACTGTTGTTCCCTTGTTTGGGAATATGCACAGTGAAGCGATGATGTAGCTGTAGAGATACTGGCTTAATCACGGGATATCTAACATCTGCCTGACTCCTTTCCGACAGATGTCCGCCTCCTCTGCGGGACATGTTTACAGGTTCCAGCTTGATTGGATAACTAGGTCGAATAAACCTCCTTTACCCCAGACAGCATTTAATTCTTTCACATGGCACACATACAAGGGCACACAGGAGTCTCCTTTTGTTTGGACAATTAACATATATGACACGGCTTACATTGGTTACCAAGGATACGGATGAAGATGTGAAGGCATATCTTGTGCCTTTACATTGTTGTAGGCTCATCAGCGCGTGTTTGTCGATGCAGATGCAGAAAGTGTTTGAAAACATATTGCGCCAGCGGAGCTGCAACCTTGAGGCAGAGCTTAGGCATCGTACCAGTGGGCAACTTTTTTAAATGTATTTCGGAGGCATGTAACATGAAACTGCTGCCACAATCCTGCAAAAGGCATGCATACCTTTTGCGTGTGGCGTCGCACCGTGAAAGACAGGCGCCCGGGCCTGTGAATGGTGACCAGGAACACTACAACTCAACAGAGATTCCAAGTGTGCTTCATGCGATAATTCCATCTGCAAACAGGCCAGCGGAGGAGTCTGAGAAAAGAGGCAATCTTCCTGCCACTTCCTTCAAGGACATCACCAGATACACAAAGAGTCTCACAAGTATTTATGTAATGTTTCCATTAATTACACAAATGGCGAACATTGACTTGGCATGTCAATGCATGTTTTTCAATGGAACCTGATTGTGCAACCTGACTGTGCATATATATATATATATATATATATATATATATATATATATAAATATACACAGTATATACACTATACTGCATATGTATTTACATTGTGGAGCTCTCTCGGACCAAAGGAGCTCTCTGACTATTAAAAACACATAAATATGGCAAATTGTTGTACTGGTAGCATTATCTTTCATTATGATGAACAGTCATAGATACACTGCCCTCCTGCTGCAAATACTCTTTAGTGCACGACGTGTGTGCGTGTGTTTAGTCTTGTTTGAAGAGCATTTGTTTTAGGAAATGACTGAAACACTCAAATTGGAACTTTTAGATCTAAATTTTATACTTCTGTGAGGTATACTTATGTAATATAATATATGAGGCTTGGTCTCTACCACTTCTTTAATAGTTGTATGTTTCGTTTTTATTTGGATATTTATTTTATTTGATCAAAGTGACCAGATTGGCCCTATTTACTGTTACCGTCAATGTTGTCTTGTAGAATTTTTGTTTGAAATATGAAAAATAAAATAAAAAATCTTCTTTGAATAGACACATTCTTTTGATTGATTTTCATTATAGGGATTGCAAATCTTTAATTTGAGCCTTTCCTGCTTGTAAGTAATCTAATTGTGTATTGACTCCGACAGGGCCTCCGAAAAGCAGCTCGGTCCTGTCCGCTGGTGGGAGAGAGACCTGACTACTACGACTAAAGCCCGACTGAAGTCCTCTCTAATGCACGCCTGTGTTTTACCAGCAGCCAAAACTGTAGCACCACAGCTTTAATCTCTGCTAAGACGCTCATTATCATGTGAAGTGGGAGCAGGTAGGACATCTTCTCTGAGACTGCTAAAGACATAACGCCTCTGTGCAGAGGGCACTGGGGTTGGAGGGCTGAGTGTGATGTGGCAGCGTCTCCTTCATCCTTTCAACTGGATCACATTCAAGTGGTGGATCAGATGAGAGGGTGGGATGTGAAAGATTTAAGAGCACCGAGAATACGTTTGCCAATCTGGATTTCACTCTTTCGTTAAGGGGCTGCTGTTCGGCGAGCCGTGCTAAATTCTGTTATTTATTAATGTGCTTGTTGACTCTTGTTTGGAACAGAATTTTGTTCGCTCAGTGCACTAATTATCTTGAGTCCAGGTTTAATGGCATGAGCGGCAGACGACCCGTGAAGATGTTGCCTAGCTGTAGATATTTGTCTCTCCCGCTGTGGCTGATGACGACAGTGCAACAGGTGGTCTCAGTGCATTCCTTTTCTTCCGCGAAGCACAGATCCCACTGAGACAGGTGACATTTAAACTAACGCTGCAGTCGTTCAGGGGCATTCTTCAGGGGATGTAAAGGTCACACCGTGCCAGGGCGACAGAATATACCAACAATATGCCAGCTGCTCGTTTATTCGGGGGGATGGATAGTGGTAACCTGACTCCTGACTTGATTTTGAGTTTAAGTTATTCTAGTTCCACTGAGAAACATCCTATTAATCGAATAGTGATTGACACAGTCAGGAAGAAAAAAAAGGTGTATAGGTCCAACAAACAGAACTCTCCACCGGTGTTCGTCACCACGTTGTGCTTTTATTTGAGTTTTGTTGCCTAAACCCTAAGTCTTTGTGTTATGCTGCCTAAACCTGTACGTAGTTATCGTGTTTTTCCCTGTCCTAACTCTGTGGTTTTGTTGCCTAAACCTAACTTTTGTTTACATTGTCGCGAAAAAATAGGTTGTTGTGATCGTAAACCAATAGATTCTCCCTGTGACTATTTCCTGAACTGCTGTGAGGCTGTGTCGCTACGTTAGCTAGTGTTAGCGTTAGCCTGCTGGCGAAGGTTCCCACGAATGTTCCTCTCATATAGGAACATGGGAACATGGGAGAATGTGAAGAAAACAGGAAAGAGACGCATGATTACATATGTGTGTCCAGACCCCAACAACAACGAATGAGCTGAAAAATAATACGAGCAAGTAAAACATAGATTATTTTATTAACTTATTGGAGGTAAAGTAAAGGAGCAAAGCCTTATGTTCCTTATTTCACCAACTGTTGTGATCACTTTCTGTTGCCTTTTGTGAGTTTTGGGGCCCCGTATGCCACCTGTGACAAGGGGCCCTAAGTAGACAAGAAGAGGGGTCAGCTATTCTCTATGTGCTTAAACCTCTACTGCAGTGGTTTTCTATTCAAATTCAAGGAGGTCCATGAGGGAGAATTTCCTCATTCAAAGGTAATAATGTCTAACGTCTGTGTGTATGAAGTCAAATACTTACTGTCGTTTCAAATAAAGAAAGTTCAATTTAAATAAAAGTTATTCTCTCGTTTCAATAACAATAAGAGATGCATTTAAAAATAAGTTACAAAACAGAAAGCTTTTGAAATATGTTTATCTTAAAATATAGTACAAAGAAGAATTAAATGAACTTAATTGTTTTTGCCCTGCATCTTCAAATTCAGTTTATTGTTTATCAATAAGAGAAATAAATGTGTTGGCACGTTTGTTCAAAAGAGTTGTGCTTGGTCTCGTAGGGACACTTCACAATGTTGCTTATAATAATCCCCATGTTCTCTGAACATACGAGACACACTGGTTATGAACTGCCCGTGGGAAGAATGAACATTGAGCAGTTTGGCCATTCTTGGTTAACGGCTCGAGTTAAGAAGACCACTTTTCTCCTCTTGGAGACGCCCCGACGACCCAGTGTATGTAAATGTTCCTAGAATTTGGAATGTTATCGGAATACACAAATGTGATTGGCTAAGTAGCATCACGTGAGCTGATTTACAACGCATGTAATTAGCCATTGTTTTTTCTGGACCGCTGAACGGGGGCCGTAAAGGCTAGAAAAGCTGCGCTGGTTAAATTGTCTAATTCTAAATCATTTATCGGTTTTAGGTCCAGGTCCGAATACAACAGCGCCTGGGTCCGGACTCGGACCGCGGCCCACCTATTAGTGACCCCTGCCCTACTGGATATTATGTCTGTCAGCTGCCACTGTTTTAAAGGTCCAAACCTACTGGACCAGGTTCTTATATTTCTACACCAGTTCGAGACTGTGGGCCTCCCGAAGACAAATCTTCCGACGCAACCATGTTCTTTTCTTCATTATTCCACTTATCTGGCCTTGACTCCGGCCTTTGATGTTCTGCACTCACCCAAGTGGAGCCTTAAAGGGTGTGATTTCACCCTCCTACATTTTATTCTTCGTGATGGACAGACCATTGTGGGGTTAGGGGAGCGTGGGGTGGAGGAGACAGGTGTATGCAACAGGAGCAACAGGGGGTTAGCTATTGTACTGTGACCATGATCAGCACTGTCAGCAGCAGCATGGTGGCAATTAGAGCCGGATTTCCACAATTTGCATTACATTACATTACATTACATGTCATTTAGCTGACGCTTTTATCCAAAGCGACTTACAATAAGTGCATTAAACCGTGAGTCCAAACTCAGAACAACAAGAATCAAGCAAGTACAATTTCTTCAATAAAGTTAAACTACAAAGTACTATCCGTAAGTGCCATTTAAGTGCTACTAAAGTGCTATCGGTAAGGGACATTTAAGTGCTACTACGGCATTTAAGTGCTACCTATTCAAGGTATAGTCGAAAAAGATGTGTTTTTAGTTTGCGCCGGAAGATGTAGAGACTTTCTGCTGTCCTGATGTCAATGGGAAGCTTGTTCCACCAATGAGGAGCCAGCACAGCAAACAGTCGTGATTTAGCTCGAAGTGAAGGAGCTACAAGCAGATTGGCAGAAGCCGAGCGAAGTGAACGGGCTGGGGTGTACGGTTTGACCATGTCCTGGATGTAGACCGGACCCGATCTGTTCGCAGCACGGTACGCAAGTACCAATGTTTTGAAGCGGATGCGGGCGGCCACTGGTAACCAGTGAAGGTCGCGGAGGAGCGGAGTAGTGTGGGTAAATTTCGGTCGGTTGAAGACCAGTCGAGCAGCTGCATTCTGGATGAGCTGTAGAGGTCGAATGGCATTAGCAGGTAGACCTGACAAGAGGGAGTTGCAATAGTCCAGCCGTGAGATGACCAGAGCCTGGACCAGAACCTGTGCCGCCTTCTGAGTGAGAAGGGGTCGTATTCTCCTGATGTTGTACAGCATGTACCTACAGGAGCGTGTTATTGCGGCAATGTTGGCAGTCAGGGAGAGTTGACTGTCGAGCGTCACTCCGAGGTTCCTGGCAGTCGGAGTCGGAGTCGGAACCAGCACTGAGTTGTTGAAGTTAATAGTAAGGTCGTGGGTGGGAGAGCCTTTTCCTGGAAGGAGGAGAAGTTCAGTCTTGTCCGGGTTAATTTTCAGGTGGTGTGCGGACATCCACTGAGAGATGTCGGTCAGACAGGCAGAGATTCGTGCTGCTACCCGTGTTTCAGATTGGGGAAATGAGAGGATCAGTTGGGTGTCATCAGCATAGCTGTGGTAGGTGAAGCCATGCGAGCGAATGACAGAGCCAAGAGAGTTGGTGTACAGAGAGAAGAGAAGAGGACCAAGGACTGAACCCTGAGGGACCCCAGTAGCCAGAGGACACGGCTCAGACACAGATCCTCTCCAGGTTACCCGATAAGAGCGGTCGGTGAGGTAGGATGAGAAGAGTGAGAGCGCAGTGCCAGAGATACCCAGGTCCTGGAGGGAGGAAATAAGGATCTGGTGGTTCACTGTGTCAAAGGCAGCGGAAAGGTCTAGAAGGATGAGGACAGAGGAGAGAGAGGCTGCTCTAGCAGTGTGAAGCTGCTCAGAGACAGCAAGGAGGGCAGTCTCTGTTGAGTGGCCTGTCTTGAATCCAGACTGTTGGGGGTCTAGAAGGTTGTTACAGTGAAGAAAGGAGGAGACTTGGTTAAAGATAGCTCACTCTAGAGTTTTGGAGAGGAAGGGGAGGAGAGAGACAGGTCTGTAGTTGTTGACTTCAGATGGGTCGAGAGTGGGTTTCTTCAGGAGAGGGTTGACTCTTGCCTCCTTCAGAGAGTTGGGGAAACAGCCGGTTGAGAGGGAGGTGTTAATGAGATGGGTGAGAAAGGGAAGAAGGTCCGGAGCAATGGACTGGAGAAGGTGAGAAGGGATGGGGTCAAGGGGGCAGGTGGTTGGGCGGGCAGAGGTTACCAAGGTAAGAACTTGATTAGGAGACAGGGGGATAACAGAGGAAAACAAGGGGGAAGAAGGTGAAGTTACTGGAGGTGTAGTTGAGGAAGATGGATTAGTAAATGAAGAGCGTATGACGTCTATCTTTTTTGTAAAGTAGTCAACAAAGTGGCTTGGTAGAAGGGTGGAGGGAGGGGGGGAACAGGGGGGTCAAGGAGGTTGAAACAAATTGAGAAGAGCTTTTTAGGGTTAGATAAAGAGGATTCGATTCTGGATTGATAGAACAAACTTTTGGCTGCAGTGATGGACGCAGAGAAGGAGGAGAGAAGAGATTGATAGGCAAGCAGGTCGCTGGCGTGTTTGGATTTTCGCCATTTCCTTTCCGCTGCTCGCATTGTGGCTCTCTTGGCGCACACTGGTTCGGACAGCCACGGAGCCGGAGAGGACTTGCGGACCTTTTGAGTCGTAAGAGGACAGAGAGAATCAAGAGAGGACGACAGCGTAGAGAGAAGAGTGTCAGTGGTGAAGTTAGGCTGCATAAGTGCGAAGGAATCGATTGAGGGGAGGGCTGACAGAACAGAGGAGGCCAGAGAGGAGGGTGAAAGGGTGCGGATGTTGCGACGGACAGGTGCAGAGTCCGTTGTGGGAGGGTTGTCAGTTCCAAAGAGTGGGAGAGAGTAAGAGATGAAGAAATGGTCAGAAACATGAAGTGGAGTTACAGTGAGGTTAGATGTAGAGCAGTTTCTGGTGAAAATATAGTCAAGGTGGTTGCCAGCTTTGTGAGTAGGAGGGGAAGGACTGAGAGAGAGAGCAAAGGAAGGCAGTAAGAGTAGCAGGTCACATGACTTCTCAGTCTGGATGTTAAAGTCACCCAGAAGGATGAGCGGGGGTCCATTTTCTGGGAAGTTTGAAAGGAGGACATCTAGTTCTTCCAAGAAGTCTCCAAAGGAACCAGGAGGACGGTAGAGAACGACAATGGTTAGATGAACCGGATGAGTAACCGTCACTGCATGAAACTCAAAAGACAGTGGGGTAAATGGAAGCGGGTAGAGAGCAAAACTCCATTTGGGTGAGATGAGTAGACCTGTGCCACCACCCCGACCAGAGGGTCTGGGTGTGTGGCTGAAGGAGAAGGCCGAGGAGAGAGCAGCGGGGGTTGATGTGTTGTCTGGTGTGATCCAGGTCTCAGTGAGAGCAAGGAAGTCCAGCGATTGCTTGATAGCGAAGCCAGAGATGAAGTCCGCCTTGCGGTTAGCTGACTGGCAGTTCCAGAGGCCCCCAGTGACGAGGTGCTGGGTCTGTGTAGAGCGGTGGGATAAATAAGAGAGGAAGGATTTTGGTGCATGTGTGACCGAGTCCGCGGTCTATAATATCTACGAGTAGATGTGCACACAGGTATGAAGAGAAAACACATTATCACAGGGAAATGTATATACTCAGCCACCCTCAGCCACCACCGAAGACTCCAACGAAAGACTCCTAGGTCTTTATCCTCCGAGTCTTGACTCCAACGAAAGACTCCTAGGTCTTTATCCTCCGAGTCTTGACTCCAACGAAAGACTCCTAGGTCTTTATCCTCCGAGTCTTGACTCCAACGAAAGACTCCTAGGTCTTTATCCTCCGAGTCTTGACTCCAACGAAAGACTCCTAGGTCTTTATCCTCCGAGTCTTGACTCCAACGAAAGACTCCTAGGTCTTTATCCTCCGAGTCTTGACTCCAACGAAAGACTCCTAGGTCTTTATCCTCCGAGTCTTGACTCCAACGAAAGACTCCTAGGTCTTTATCCTCCGAGTCTTGACTCCAACGAAAGACTCCTAGGTCTTTATCCTCCGAGTCTTCATACGAGGAGTCTTCCCTGACGCTTTAGCTGACGCTACAAGCCCCAACCTGGTTATACGCCCGAGTTGGCGGTAATTGGTTACAGCTGTGTCGAGCCCGCCCACAGGTCGTTGAAGGAATTGCCCACTCAGTGATCGATACTGGTAAGCAGGTGATCCTTGCTAACAGTGAAGTCTCAGTTTGCTAGAATGTGAAATTCTTGCCAAACTGATTAAGGACAAAGATCAGTTTACCTCAAGGTAAAAAGTAGAATAAAGTTTAGTCCCTAGTAGATTTGGATTACAGAGCAAATACTGAAATCCTAGCTGGTTTGGTTGACTTTTCAGACACTTGTGTAAAAAAGCAACAAATCGCAGTTCAAAGTGTTCAAATTAGAAAGACAGTACAGACTAGCATTCTAATATAACTAAATACAGCAGATACAGTAGTAATAAAGCAGAGAAACCTCTTTAAAGAATATACTCAGCAAGATACAGGAAGTCCCAGAAGTCAGTGGACACACAGCTCAGATGCACTGGAGAGCTTGTTGTTGTCGCACTGCTTAAGTAGCCACTAATTCAGCTGTGTCGAGCCCGCCCACAGGTTAAAGTCGTGTTCCTTCCCGGATCAAATCTGAAAACACAGACATGGTACACACACTCATTATCTTACACCCTGTTGTGAATAAACGTTCATACGTCGGTAAATAAATCATAGAGAAAACAAAGACACTAGAATCCAAAAGAATCCCCATGTTTTCAACTTTTCTTCAGGAATGAAGTGATATTGTGAGAGCATTCTCTGCATCCAGATACACTGCAGACAGAAACTGCTTATATCTATTTTGGCATGGTGACTATTTACCATCATAGCAAATACAGGCTAAAAACAAACATGTAAAGTTAGCATGGCAACATCCTACTTCCTGTTTATCCAACTGAAAAACTCTGCCCAACTGGGACTATAAGTGCTAATTCTAGAAAAAGATTAGAAACCGTAAAATATTGTGAGTGACGTGCCGAATCGATATGACTTTTTATTAATATTAGCTAGCCTGGCCCTTAAAATAATTAAGAAGACATTTCCCACCATACCCTCTAAAGATCCTCAATAATTATGTTTAATCTTGTTTGTTTAATGCTCAAAAACCACAGTGTAAAAAAGTTTTGGACAGAGCCATGCTAGTTTCCCACTGCTTTCAGTGTTAATGCTAAGCTAAGCTAACCTGTCTCTTGACTGTAGCAGTTGGCTCACATCAAACCCCCGCCAAGAAATCAGATAAGTGGTTTTCCGAAAACATAATAATATTAATACCAGGAAACTGATATTTTAAGTAAATTTTTTCATGCATGACCCTCTACACGTTTTGAGATAAACTCTCACCAGGTTAGTACTCGTTTGACGGGACTATTGTTTTACATTCATGCCTTTTCATTTTGGTTCATATGTCTACGTGTGCGTGTGCGTGCGTGTGTGTGCGTGTGTGTGTGTGTGAGGCCCAAGCCTCTTTGGTGCTGAGCACTCTCTGGTCAACCCTGTGTGTCGTCCGTCTGGCACTGGAATGTGCTTAACCGGAAGAGACAGTCGGTCTTTCAACTTAATTAATATCTACTTCTAACGGACTGACCCATGTGCGACACAGTTCAAACGTCACTGTACAATTAATTCTTGTCTAGAATTGGTGAGGAAGTCAATTCAATTTAGAGGGACCTAATTACCGGTCTCTGTTTCCGAGTATTGTGGGCAATCATATTTCATTTCCTCTTTTTTTTTTACAAATTGCTATATTGGGGTCATATTTCAGCCCTAAAATATGACTGTTACCAGCCATGTTTTGTTCGCATTGATGCTATTTTTCAAAGTCAGTTTAGCAGTCCTGCACATGCCTATTTTTCAATAACTCATCTTGTGAAACTCAGACAGTTTCTTATGCAAGAGCTCTTGTATTATGAAAGGGAAAACCACTTTTCTTCTATTTGGACTCCTTTGAACTCAAAGGATATCCTTTGGCTTGTTGCTGGGAATCTTTCAACCGGAGAAAGTCTTGATCCTTCATCCTTCAGCCATGAAACATTGATAGAAAAAACGGCAGTGTTAAGTCACAGATATGACTTTGAAATGATGAAATTAAGAAATGATGAAGTGATTCATCGTCCCGCTGCAGCATCATTATCAGTAATGTGCCACGGTGCCATGTGCGCCACAGTAACCCTTCTCATTGGGTCATGACGGGACATTCATGGTGATTTAAATCACAGGTATAATGAGAGCCGACTGGTTCTGGGCAGCTCTGCTCCCTCTCCTGTGTGCCTATTAGAGAGCGAGAACAATTATAAAATAAAGAAATGATGTAATGGTGTAATGACAGTGCCATTAAAAAAGCAATTGCCACTCTTATCAGAGTTTTAAATAGAGCTTGATTGATTTACATATCCTCTTTTAAACATGACCGATGGACTTCATTACGAGGAAAGACAATTGTTTTTGAAAAAGAAAACATTTTTGCTGGTGCAGCAGAATGAAAGAAATCCCACTTGTGGGTAAAAGTGGATCTATTCATGCTGATTTCATTCCCTTTTACCCACTCTTACCAGAGAGCATGTGTCTGTCAAACCCCAGCTGCAGGCTGCTCTCTAAGGGTAGAAGAAGGTTTTTCCTCCCACCAGCTCCTTTACAGGACGGAGGTAAGCAACCAACATCACCCAGGGATGATCTCCTGCCTCATCCTGCTCACTTAGCCGGTAATCTCCCCCTACCTGGGCAGCCATTGACCCAATGCAAGACATTCTGTGGGCAGGAGGAGGCCAGCTGGGGAAGCATATAAGTGCTATTGATTAACTATTGGATTGGAGAGGGTTTGTCGGGAAGACAGCGGGTGGTTTTTTGGAGGAAACTCAGCCGACAGCAGCAAAGCTGCGTGGCCTACTGTTGGAAACAAAAAAAAAGGAAATCTGCCGCCATAGCAGAGGTCAACAGCTGCCACTCCACAGTCAGGAAATCAGGCTGCCTGGGAGAGATTACAAAAGGGCACAGGAGGATTAATGAGCTGAAAAAAGATGTGCCATGAAACAACATACAAACACAACAATGCAACTTGAACGTTGCGTGTGCTGCTTAGGGGAGAAAAAGGATCCGTTCTTACTGGAATTATAGTCAGTGTAAATATAACAAACCTGTCAAGTATGTGACGAGTACAGCTTTGCATTACTTTCAGTGTCTGATAGGAATAGCTTGACATTTTTTGGGAAAATGCCTTCTTGCTTCTTTCATAAATCCATTCTGGTGCTCGACAGATTTATTTCTACATATAAGACAAAACAGTGCCTATTGCGCAAGAGCTTGTCAAAAGTGAAGAAAATGCCACTTGAACAATATGCCTATCAAAAATAAGTTAGAACATGGTGGCATAGCTAGTGTAAGAACCAGAACGCGTCGGGCAAAATGCAATCTGGGAACCCATTGAGTATCGTCTGAAGGAGATTCAGCTTTTTGGTGGTTTAAGATTAAACTGTTTAAGATTAAACTGAGCTTCTAAAGCTCGGTAGTTAGCGCTTTTTATCTTGTATCAAAGGAAATCAAAGTCTAAAGTGTCTTTTACACAGGACGTGGTTGATTTTACACAGGAAGTGGCGTTGCACGATGCAGCGGAAAGCTGTTGTGGCTTGCTAATGAGGTTTCAGATTTCAGAGCAAAGCGCTGCCGCGTTCTGAGTGAAAGGCCCTTAAAAGCAGCAGCTTTGTGATTTACAGGGTAATTATGTTCTTGATTGAGTTCCTGCGGTCTTGTTGTCACCGTGAGGTTGCCAGACAACCACCGATGAATTCATGACGTCACTGTACCCAGCCAAGAAATGGTCTGCGAGCCAAAGCTCTTGGAAATCGGTTAAGAGTAACTCAGAGATGCTCAGTCTGACGTCCTCAAGTGGCATTACAATGAGAAGCGGGTGTTTATCCAAAAACTGCCGGCTTAGTGGCGTTGTTAATTAAGAAAAGGGATTATTCTCCAAAATAATTTAAACAGTGGGGGGGGGGGGGGGGGCTCTGTTAATATCTGACAAAAGATGGAAAATCAAAGAGGCTTCTGAGACTGGAACATTGTATCTATGGTAACCTTGGCAATAGTGTGGGGGGAATAAGTTATGTTAGATACCTGTAATGAAAAGCAGAACCTTCACCAAACCACATTTTCATGACTAAAGACTTGATCCCAAATTGTGCCAGATTTGGGATCTGGTGTGGGATCAGATTTGGGATCTGGTGTGGCCCGAGCACCCTTGCTCGGGCCACACCCATCTTCTCACTCTGCCTTCATTTGGATGTCAACTACACACCTGAACACTTTTGTGACTCACGCGGACTGAAAACGATAACTATGTGCTGCTGTCGAGGCCGGTAATGAGGAATCTGTCAGCGATGAGGCAAACGTGTGAAATCAATGCAGAAGGTGAAGATGGGAATCCAATACATTCATCAATACCTCAATCATCAAATGTGAGTATAATGTCAGCAAAATATATGGCATTTGTTTCTGAAACGCAAGCCGGTAGACTAACATGTCTGTGTATTAATTACTCTATCCGAGCCTTAATGGGGAGATCAGCTCATCAAATCAACAAATAGTGTAATGAAACTGGAGCTATACAAATCAATACAAAATAAACATCGAAGACGTAGAATGGCTCTGAAGCTAATTTGTATCGATCTCCACTTAAATTCCCATTTGAGTAAGTGGGCAAGAGAGAGTTACAGCGCGGGATGTGCACAACGCTGCCATCTTTTCTAAATATAACCTGCCGCCTCACTATATTCAGCTCAAACTGTTAACGATACAAGTGGAAGGAGTGGAGTCGGTACCACAGCAGCTCTCAAGTCTTAAAACCCTGACAGTGACATTTCCATCGGTCTAGATCTTTCTCCCCCAATAGTTTTTTTTCCTCACAACACCGCATAGGCACATGTGCGTGACACATGATGATCCGCTCTGCTCGAACCGCTTTGCATCTTCTCCTCCTGAGGACATAAAGTATCAGCTCGTGGGAGCATGAAATTGAGTTTAAAGACGAATGGGCGTAAGCGATGTTCTTCATGATGACCTCGAGCAAACACCCAGGCCATTAGCAAGTTAACTAGCCAAACACTCTAATAAGCTCAGCTTCTTCTCTTTGGCTTGTGTGGGTCTCCGGAGCACTCGCATGGTTTAATGATGAACTGAGGTAATGGCTGGATTGCAAACAGACAAGGGGGGGGGGGGGGGGGGTCATTTGTGGTCATTGGTACGCCGGCAACGTTTTTCTTTTTAATTATTTAAAATCTGAGGAAATTAGAGTTTTGGTTATCTTCACAGAGAGCCTCCAGAACGTGAATATATATGAATGGTGAGCGTTCATCCTCAAACAAACTAATTGTTGAACGGTGATTTAGGATCCCTGAGGGCCGCCCTGTTCCAGCTCCAGCTTCAGCCCCGCAGACCTGCAGTCAAGTATGAAGAAGATAGCAGCTGTCGTATCAACGCCTCGTACGCCTGGGACTTCAGGGCACACGCCTTTAGAAAGTCAAACTCACCCGTTTGCAGCCTTAAAATACAAATGAAATCACTGGAAGTTCGACTTTAAAGAATCTGAGATGGAAATTGTTTCAAAGCAAGGGTGAAGGCTTACCCATCGGTGCCTTACTGTCTCCCCTCCACAATGTCAATTCTTCAATATGTCAGAGACTGTCAGGGCTATTCCATCCCCGAAGCTCTTATTGATGTCCATTTTCATTCTTTGTATACACGTGGCACGGGGACAAAGGCGTCTGCAGCGTTGCTGTCATGAAAATGGTAAATATCAATATGGTGACAATAGCTCGGCTCCTCTGTTGTAGCGCGAACAAAACAAGAAGCTTACAGTGCAGGAAATGATGGGTTCTGGAAAAGCTATTCACCGTACAGTAATTACAGCTCTGCGAGGGAGATAATGATGTTGAATGGACCACAAACAAAAGACTGGACTTCCAGCTTCACGTTCTCGTGGTGCTTTTCAGATGAAATATTGCTCGCTTGCTGCCGTGGCGACAACAACGTCCCATTTCGACTGGCCTGTCTATTCACTCCACAGTCTCCTGGAGACACAGCCCAGGGCATTGTCTACCCATATTACCTGCACTACGACATCTTTTACCCAATTCAATACAAATGTCGATACAACTTGTTTTCATCACACAATGGCAAAGGAGGTTATGTTCAAACTTCAAACTGGACTTATTACAGCAATTCTTCATGTCGAGATCAGAAATCCCTGATTCCCATGCACTGAGATTATGAGGACAACAACGATAAACACACAGGAAAACCATAATTAAGTGTTTCCTGTATTTGGTGGTTGGCTCTTCCCACAAGAGAGACAGCCCGCATGAAAACAAAAGAGAATTTGCCACAGCAAGAAAACTCTTTGACCGAGGAGGGCATCAACAGATGTAGCTTAAAAAAGCCCAACAATGACACGCCATAGGTCATGGGTCAAAAGATGCACTTTGAGAGCATCTATGTGTGTTTTGAATGTCTGAGACCAAAGGGCCTGACATCAGTCGCCGCTTGAACTCCACACACACACACACACACACACACACACACACACACACACACACACACACACACACACACACACACACACACACACACACACACACACACACACACACACACACACACGCACGCACGCACACACACACACGGTGACAACAACCCGCCTGTGTCAGGAAGCACAGACACTGCCAGGCACATAAAGTGGCGCTTTATATATAAGTGACGTGTGCAGCGCTGAAAAAGACGCTCTGACACAAATATGCCTCACACTGATGTGTTTGAGGAGTTTGCTCTCTACACATCATCAAAGGGACGTCTCACACAAACCAGAAGCTTTAAAACATGTAAAAAAATCCCAAAAACTTCCTTCCGATCCCGACGTGGGACAACTTGATCCCACGGAGAGAACCGCGTCACTCTGCCAGAGAAAGGAAGAAATACAATCTGATCTATTTCCAGCAGCAAATCCTAAAAAATAAAGAAATAAAGCCCTGTATTTTGCTTTATTTCATCCGTTGTACTGCATTATCTTTTACTGAGTGTAGCTGGAAGGATAATCCTAAGAGCAGGTCTTACTGAGCTGTTGAAATAAAGGCATCAGACTCATGATGGAGGCTTTTCTTTTTAGGTGGAATGGGCAGCCACCTGCATTCAACATATTTTTATTGAAGCAGTAAAAAGAAAACAGAGAGGCACATTTAGGAGAGTAAGTTGGGGATGTGTGACTGAATGTGGGATTTTTTTTGGCCACTTGGGGTCAGTGGAAACCATCTGTGAACACATTGATATATTGCACTTGAATCTGAATAGCGTGACAGCAGAATTGCTTCATCACACAACCAGCAGTTATGGAAGCAGAGTTATCATTTATTTGGAGTCGTGTTTCGGATGCAGCTAACCTGACCCCCCCAGAAGGTTTTCACAAGGAACCATCTGAGAAGCCGCCTTTGGAAAACTGTTCGGAAAAGGGCCGGCGCTTTCCAAATATTCTTGGCAGGTGATTTGGATGAACTTGATCTGTCAATCAAGTAAGTCCAAGCCAGTCAAGACTTACAAATGGGAAAGAGGCATCAAAAAATCAGCCCATACTTTTTTTCTTAGGAGTCCCAACACATAAAAAGCTAGTTGCTCTACGGACACTCAAAGTTCTGGGTCATTTTATTCACAATTTTATACTCGGAAGTTGAACTTCTTTTGCTTCATTTTTGCCACTGAGCACATTTCTGAGGCTGTATCTCTTCATACATCCATGGTGAGCTAACAGCTAATGGAACTGAACACACAGCAGGACTCACACAGCCACTTGTGTTAAGAGGATGGACTAAACGGGCAACATGAAGAGATGCATAGTGAACAGTTTAGCTGCACAGAGCTGGTGCAGACAACGGTTTAGATTCAAATGTCTGTTGCATGAGAGAGGCTGGACGGTGGGGAGGCAATTATTGTTTATATTTATTCAATCACAAATCACAGAAGTGATGCTTGCAGACGCACTTGGCGGAGGTCTCTCAGTTGGTCCCTGCTAACTCCTGAGGGAAATATCTAAATCTATAGCCGAATCAGCTAGGCGCTATCTGTGTCCGTCTGCTTTTTGGGGGCTGAGTGTACAAAAACATCCTATTTTAGGCATCATTTTGGGCCAAATAGAAGGACGATTAACACAGAGCAAATTAAAAAAACTAGTGAACTGTTCAGGAAAGATGTTCAACAACTTGTTTCCTGTGCTGTTCATTCAATCTCTTAAAATGTTGCAAAAAGTACCTATCTCTAAATGTACCCTATCACATTCTAAATGAGCAAATAAATAAATAAATATATATATATATATATATACGCTTCAATCGATGTCATGATTCATAGTCATTTGAAACAAAGAGTAAAGGGTTTTGCTGTCAGCATGTGTGTGTGTGTGTATGTGTGTGTGTGTCTATGTGTGTGTGTGTTAATCGGGCTGTTTCGGCCTCAGGTTGGCTTTAGGCTATCCAGAGGATTACTGAGTAACCCATATGGCTTCTCAGAGAGAGAGAGAGAGAGAGAGAGAGAGAGAGAGAGAGAGGAGCAAAGCTGTGTCCTGGCATCACTACATCCAGTGGTGAATGAGCAGCACTCATGCACAGTCGCAAGCACTCTCCACATCTCCCTAAAGCACATCGAGTGTAACACAGTCCTGCCAGGGATTAATTTAACAGCTCAGATTCTCTTTTGTCTGCATAACACACACACACACACACACACACACACACACACACACACACACACACACACACACACACACACACACACACCAAGAAACCTTCAGGAGAGCAACAGAGGAGGATCCCTCTCCCCGGATGGACAGAAGCAATAGATGTCATGTGTACAGAATGAACAGCATTTACAAAGTTACATAAACACATTACATGAATATGACAATGTATGAATGGAACTCCAATCCATGAAACAGAAGGAGGTAGAGAGGAGGGGGGCGGGGCATCAGCAGGGCCAACGCGGGAGGCCGGCTCACCAGCATCAGACACCTCCAGGTCCAATGGACCCTATGAGACGTGAAGTCACAACGACTCCGGGGAGGAAGCAGAGTTAAAGGTGCAATGGAGAGATGTAAATTCATCCATAAGGAGAGAGAGAAGAGGAGATAGGTGCTCAGTGTATCCTAAAACATCCCCCAGCAGCCTATAAGCCTATAGCAGCATATCAAGGGGCTCAACCTGATTCAGCCCTAACTATAAGGACTATTAAAGAGGAAAGTCTTAAGTCTGTTCTTAAATGAGGTGACTGTGTCTGCCTCCAGGACTGAAAGTGGAAGCTGGTTCCATAAAAAAAAAAATGTCAAAGGTTATTTTTGGGGAGTTTTTCCTGATTCGATGTGAGGTCCTGGGACAGGGATGTCGTATGTGTACAGATTGTAAAGCCCTCTGAGGCAAATTTGTAATTTGTGATATTGGGCTATACAAAATAAACTGAATTGAATTGAATTTGATTCTCCACGTCAAGGTGGGTTGTGGGCCCTGGAGCTGCTGCACATGTAAGATACGAAGCTCACAATCTGACCACAACTCAATATCAGATCATTTGAAATACTGTACTGCCACATCCCAATTAGGGAATTTCAATGAGCCTTTTTGTGCAGAGGGTTCAGAGGATCTGCGTGTCTATGGATCAATCCAATTGACCAAAAAGTGTAACGAAAATAAACTAATAATTTGATAGCATAAACATCCCTGACCCGTTTCCACGCAGAGCACATTTTGATTTGTCCGTGCTGTTTTTCTTTGTTTACAGCTGCACTCTTCAGGCAGCAGCATTGTTAAAGTATTTCATTCACAACATCCCAACGTGCCTCTTTCACATTTATTCATTACACCAATTTCCTCTTGCAGCTTTTTTAAAGGTTTGAAAACACAAAAATACAGCGTGTGCTTCCATTGCTCTGTTCATTGTGAAGAGGCGGGACACAATATCTCAGGATCGTCTCAGAACCTAAATTATTAGTTGATCATCTTTCAAATTTGGACATGATGATATGCAGCTTTACTCACATGTGTTCCATCCACACAGGTGCTAGGACTGTGTGGGCGTGTACACCTGGCATGATTGACAGCTTGCTGACCTGTAGCTGCTGTCATGGTTATTGGTCAATAGAATTCATGATACAAAGTTCAAATAGGAGGCCAAAAGATGTCGAGCTCACCCGTCGATGAGCTATGGAGAAGACGTGGAAATAAAGGAGCAGCATTGTTCTCATATTGAAGGGCCAGTCCATCCTGAACCCGGGACAGAGACATCATTGTCCTCTAGAATTTAAAGTAAATGACCGTTTTTGGCTTTGGAAGCACAACATGCTGTTTGGAGGAGGGGTTTATTGAACAGTATGATACACATGAGGGACAGGTAATGGACAATAGACACAGGCGGGGGGCGTCACTTCTGGTATCAGTAAGGCGTCAGTGCACCTGCGTGTGAACGTTGTAAAGCCTCTGATGACAACTTTATTAAGTAGCAAATGACATTTATGCACCAGCAGGTTGTGAGTGAGGCGATGCGGGCTGATAGTGCTGCAGCTGGCAGGTCGACTACAAACATCTGGATCCCCCCACCCCGTCGGTCTCTGTGGTGGTTCAAACGTCCACCGGAACCGGCTGACTTCAAATGAAGGGCAGATTTGAGAGTGTGTGTGTGCGTGTGTGTGTGTGTGTGTGTGTCGCCCTCTCTTTTAAGTTCCCCTCTGACAACATTCTAATTAACTTCAATCCCCGGTAAGGTGTGAGGGCACGGGGGGGGGGGGGGCAATGGGGTAAAAGATGAGGAACTTCAATATGAAGTTGCAGTTCCCACCTGTTGGCTGTGAGCGAGTGCTGCTTTAATGAATTAATGAAAATGGGATTAATGGGTTTATGATATCTGGCACGTGGATGCATTCTGATGGCGTTCGGTCTGGCGACGCCCCTCCGTCCATCTGTTTGAAACATGCAGCAGCAGCAGCAGATACAAGGTGGGCCATGCTTAACGGAGCATCAGTATTCCAGCTCATGGCTAGCTACGCCACTGAAGCAGGTGAATTAATACGAGGACAGACCCCGTGGCCCCACGTCACCCCGGGTATAATGCGTCTCAAGCATATCAGGGGGCCCCAGCTGTGGCTGTGCAGTCCTATCAATTCTGAGCCATGTAACACTTTGCACACTGCTTTGCTGGAAAATAAACTCCATCTCATTTCCGGAGAGACTTTTCCTTTCCTTTCCTCAGTCACTAAGCGGAGGAAGAAAAATAAACCAGAGTGCTCTTTAAGGCCACGGAGAGAAATCACAGATGTTCTCCTTCGTGATTGGAGTCCTCAGGAAGACATGTAAAGAAACAGGAGCTATACAAATTAGTTTCCTTTGCTTTTCTTTCTTGCTTGTGGATGAATTATTCTCCTGGTTGTTGGATTGTGTCCCCAGTTCTCTTGAAAACATGAGATGTCAAAAAACTAATCCGGCCTCATCATTTCCTCATTGAACAAAAGGTCACAGATCAATATCTTTTGTACAAGTTTGAAAGGAAAAAAAAAAGAAAGAAAAGATGTCATGTCTGCGGAAGAGAAGGTTACCTGTTGATAATCAACAATCACATCCATCCACCTGTGCCACCAGGAAAGGTAACCGGCAACAACCTGTTTGTACCTTATTCCACTTCTATTTAGGATATTCACTACAGGACGCATAAACCATAAAGGACCTGAGAGATGCAATATGTTTGAATGGAAACCCTTTTAGGTGAATGTTTGAGCATAGAAGTAAAATAAATGGCTGAACCGTGATTTGAATTACTGCTGATCAAAAATCTATCCACCTCCTAATACCACTGTACACTACTGAATATACTATAACACAATTTACTGTACCTTTACAAAAATAAACTTCAATACTTTAATTTTTTTCCATTGTGACATTAAATCCAGCTCAGTTCTCATTAAGCCTTGAGAGCTTTAATTGCCAAAATGATCACGGTTCACATGAATGCATCACAACAACTGTTATGTTTATGAATGTCTGTGAAACCGCTCCCTGTTCACATTTCCAGTGATTTATTACGTCTCCACTTCTTCAGGGTAAAGGTTCTCCGCTGACTGTGAATGGAGAACGTTCTCCGTAGGGCCCTCTCTTCCTCCACACACACATGGCGCCTGCAAGCCATGGCAACAGGTCTGCTGAGCCGGCGGCTGCAATCACATCCCTAATGACAGCATCAGTTCAAGCTGCAGGTGAATTAGTGCCTGATTGCTTAAGTGTGAAGATGATTCCCTCCTCGTGGTGGTGACACGTGGCAGCAGGTGTGTAGGTGGTCTTTAAAACAACCCCCCCCCCCCCTTCCAAAAAACCCACCTCTCCTCAGTCAACACTGAGTTAAGAAGTGTTTTCTAGTGAAAAGTGAAGCACAGGTTGTCCCGGTGTGACTGCAGAGCTACCGACAGGGCTCAGAGACAACACTCAGTGTCAGGTGTCTATTTCCACTTACTGTGGCTCAATGCAAAAGGACACATAGACCTCTCCTTAGAAATAGTTGCCCTAAAAAGCAACAGTTAACATCCAGCTGCAGCTGAAGGATCCTTTCAGTCTTAAAAAATAATCTTATACCATAGTGCCCCCTACCGGCGAGTCCAGGCTACAGCTAAGCTTTAAGCCTCCGGTGTGGAGCTGGAGCACGACTACTGGACTCACTCTTGTGTGTTGGTTGTGGGGCGGAGAATCCTCCATGAGGGCCTGACTGGAAATCTCCTGTAAGAATCGGTGTGAACTCTTGTGTGAAATTCCCATAAAAAAAAAGAAGGAGTTGGGAATGAGTTTTTTTGATGGAGGAGGAAGCACATCTGAGCTCTTCTTCTGCATCCCTGTAAGCCCGAGCACACCACTGGATTCTCAGGAAACATATGGCATACTTAGCCTGAATGATTTGATATTTCTCATCCATATCCATGATTTTGGGCCAAATAGAAGGCCGGATTAACACAGAGGAAATGAAAGAAACTAGTGAACTGTTCAGGAAAGATGTTCAACAACTGGTTTCCTGTGCAGTTCATTCAATCTCTTAAAAAGGTCGCAACATGTACCTATCTCTAAATGTACCCTATACCACATTCTAAATGAGCAAAAAAAAAAATATATAATATATATCTGTGTACAGATTATATTCTTCCGCATACCTGTAAGCCCGAGCACACCACTGGATTCTCAGGAAATATATGGCATACTTCTGAATGATTTGATATTTCTCATCCATTAGATTCTGCTCTGCGACATTCAGGCCCTGCTTGTTGTCTAAGCAAGGATTAAAATATCTCTCTCCAAGGAGAGAAGCCAAGAGACATAAAAAAAAGGGTGAATCTAAAGATTTGAAATGCCTGCCTCCAGGGGGCTGTTTGTGCCATCCTGAAGAATACAGAGGCAATTTATGCTCCGCCCCAACTTATTTCCATACAGCACAACGCTTCGAGTGAGCTTATTTACATCTGTTGGGAAATGAGGACAGTTCCGTACCTCGCTGCTGAAATGCATTTCGTGGAAGCCGCGGACTTAACAACCAAAAGCGTCCCCGCTCGTATGAATATTCAATGTGTTTATGCAGATATGATATCACCAAACAGGCAAAATGACAGAATGCATTTGGAGAATGGCGTATCAAAGTGTAATCAAATATAATGCATGTGCACCGAATGAAATATGCATGACAAATTGGCTTGAGAGAGCACAGAGCAGGCAGGTCCTCTTAACCCTCTGCACAAAAAGGCTCATTGAAATTCCCTCATTAGGATGTGGCAGTACAGAGAGAGCCGGAGAAAGAGGAGTGTAATGGTTTCTGATTACAGAGGCAGGGAAAAGCCTTGCATCATGGACTGGGATATAATTACAAGGAATTATGCAATTTCACTGCTTGGGGGGTGGGGGGGTGGGAGAAAAAAAAGTCAACAAAAAACACAGGAGATGAGCGTTTAGTCATTTTATTTACAAATGTTATTGTTTGCCTATAGATGCCATGTAGTGCGATATATATTCTTCACATACAATTCATGTACAATTCCTCCGTCCATCAGTGAAAACTCCAGATAAGTGCTATCCAAGCAGACAGTTTTAAATATGCTTTGAAAGGATCCTAATAATCTTATAATAATTGCTAATCCCACCAATGAAAAAAGGCACATAGACGCGATGAGAATACATGTTAATACCACAAGAAAGAAGAGTAGTGAGGACACTGAAAACCTCGAAATATCGCTCATGGTCTCAAAGAATCTGCCCAATTATGTTATCGACAATTTAACGCTTTGACTAGTTTCAGAGTTAAAACATTAAAAAAAAAGGTGCAGATGCATGCAGAACCCTTACATTTTATACAGCCGTAATAATATGATAACAACAGGTTAAAGTAGATGACTTCTCTGCAAGCTTACCCTCTCAATCACACACTGAAAAATAAAAAATAAAAACGGAATATCAACAGCGAGTCAACCGGGAATATTTCTGTCGCCGTAAATGGAAGTATGTCCAAACCAGGTGTGGACCCCCAACCCCAACCCCAACTCCCCCCCCCAGTGTTTGCAGAGGCTTCGGTGTCCACGTCAAACGCTCACGGGTTGTTGTCACAAGTAGTCTCTTCGTCAATCTGCTGGAGCACAGTCACGTCACATGGTGGTTGGCTGGCCAGCTGGGAGACAACAGACAGCAGCGTTAGAGAGCAGGGAACCAGCACGGCATCGTGCTCGCCACGCCGGTCGCACGCTCACCTTTGCATCGCGTGTAGCAGGTGTTACAGTAGAGATGCTTGTTCCGTATTCTGACCTCGGCGCCGGCTGCCGACCCTCCGAGGTCAGACTTGCATTCGATGCACTGCAGGGGGGTTTGGGAAAAAAGGGAAGAGTTAGAGGGCTACTCAACCGGTGGTGAAAAGCTGGAGACGACAGTGTCCGAAGGCGGAGGGACGAGGACAGACGAGAGGCCCCTTGATTGTATGAACAGATACAGAGAGAGAGAGAGAAATGGAGGAAAAAAGGACAAACGAGAGTCCAAGATTGGCAGGATGGATCACTGTACAGATGCAGGACACCAAGCTCGAGTGAAGACCAGAGTTCCAGGGAAGGATCAACAATTACGCGTAACAAAATACCAAAGAGACAAAGTGAGGGAGGGGTCGATTAGTTTGTCTCCAGGGTTTTGGCACAGAAACTTTGCTCAAGCTGGGACCTCGAGATTCACCGGGATTCAGCAGATTAGTCGTGAAAGAAAAGAGGAGGCTGGAGGATCGGGGGAGGTGTGTTGGCGGTGTGCTCCGGGGGTGGCAGGGGGGGGGGGGCGACACGTGGCCCAGCTCTCACCTTAAAGCAGCTCAAATGATAACAGAGCCCGAGGGACTCGATGATCATGGCCGCTCCCTTTCCCAGCGGGGTGTCACAGAACGTACAGACTTTCCTGCCACTCACTGACCTGGATTACAGAACGCACAGCTGTGATTTTGAGAGCCGAGCGCACGGCGCACGGCGCACGTTCACTGTGGTATACATCTGTTAAACTTGTTTGCTAATGGCCAGTATTGGCCTTTTGTTAAATATTTCATTTCTAGATGCGGGCCAGTCCCGTCTCCTGCCAAAATGGAGCGGGAGCACCTCCATGACCATAGCGCCACAAAGTTCTGTAAAATATTTAATCATGTTTTCGGTATCTTTCATTCATTTAATTGTTCAGCCACCTATATAAATCACAGGGCGAACAATTATCATTTATACATTTGAAACAAATTGCCCAAAGAATGTTGAGAAATGTTTGCCTAACTCTTAAAATATGATTAAACAAAACATCTGTAAAAAAAGAAGAAATAAAAGCTGTGAAAACAGAGAGTGAACGACACATAAAACAATATCATATACAACATCATATAATAGGTTCAACAGCAGAACTAGGTTCAGTTGCCCTCTGTCATGGTTTAACACCACCACCTGGAACATGACCCAGTATACCAGTGAGAGGTTAGTGGTTGGGCGTGTTAAGCGAAAGCAGCACTGTGGACCTTTACCTGCTCCGCTGCTGCGGGGGGCCTCCCTCAGACGTGGGCTCTGGGGAGGTGGTGGGTGACGGAGAGGACGGCGAGGGTGACGGCGACTGCCGGGACCAAGGGGACGAGGGGGTTCCCGCCCCGGCCCGTAGGGAGCCCATGGAGTAGGAGGAAGGCAGGGCTGAGGAGGGGGGCCGCTGGACCCCCGCCGACCCGCCGCCGTAGAAGGCAGTGCTGCCGGAGAGCGCCGAGTTAGGCCGAGCGGCGCTCTGGCCGTAGGAGTTGCTTCTGGGCGTCCACGACGAGCGCCAGGAGTTGTAGGAGGCGTCCAAGTTGTCGAGAGACTCGCCTCTGCAAAAGCCACACCCAAGCCACACCCACGTTAGCCCGGCTAGAGGCATTTACAAAGTCTGGCTGCTCACTGAACCTGTGGGCTTTTGGAATGTCTGCTCCGATCACATTTGCCAAGATAAAGTCAGAGCAGCCAGACTTAAATGTAAATGTTTGACTATTTCACACAGGATGTTAGTAAGGGGGGGGAAAGCCAGCCGCCATCACCATCACACAACAGAGAGGAGATTGTTTCACCGCGTACCTGCGCATGGGTGGCACGTCGGACTCCTCGGTGGTGGTGGAGGTGGTGGAGGACTGCTGGCGGATCCAGCTTTTGTCCATCAGCAGCGGGGTCTTCTTCTTCATCTCGTTCAGGATCTGCTGGCGCTCCTGCTCCGCCTGCGACGCCGACTGCTGACCCTTCTTCTCAGCCGCCACGCCGCCTGTCACTGCACCCAGAGAGGAGAGGGCGGGGGAACGCAACATTAGGCCGGGGGCGAAATGAAACCGCTTTCCGGGAGGTCAAAACGGAGAGAACGAGGCTCTGAGGAAGTCTGCTTGGATTAGAACATTGGTTTGGGAGTGCAACTGAATTACACACGAGAGAAATCGCCCCGCAATCAATGAGTTCATTGTTCTTTTTTGTCGTTGCTGCATGTCACTTCCCGGTTGGCTGATTGATTGATGCACCGTTTGATCGGTCTGCTGTTTGATTAACAGCTGTAGGGTTTTTTGATTTTGCCGATCATCACAAAATGAGAGCGGATCGGGTTGGGAGGGGGGGGGGGGGGGGGGGGGGGGGGGGGGCGAGCGAGCCCACCTCTCTCTGGCTCTCTGTATCTCATGATGTTGAGGATGTTCCTCCTCTCCATCTCCAGCTCGGAAGCCGCCCGCTGACTCCGGGCCTCCTTGTCGCGGGCGCTCCTCGCCTGCTCCTCCAGCAGCCGGGGGGCCATGACCCCCGGCTGCACGAACACACCTACAGCAGCGCGCGGCCCACATGCACGTGCAGCGTTTAGTAAAACCACCAGCATGAAGACACACACGAGTTGAATGTTCCTGACCTCACACTGCTGTTGCATCCACAGGTACGTAAACCACAATGACGGAGAATACCTTCATTTAAAAGAAAAAAAAACTGACCTTTTCTCTGAGGTTTCTCCTCTTCATCCAGCTGGGGAGATGATTTAGATTTCATCCTGTCAAATGAAAGAAAATAACTGTTATGTAAAAGAGAAAAAGCAAAGGAGCCATACTTACAGTGGCTCTCTTTATTGAAGCCACATGTTTTATAACCTTTTTGTTACCTCCAGAAAGTACCAGTTCAACTATTTTGACATGTCAAACGCAACGGTGAAAAATAAGGTTCTATAAAGAAAGTGCTGATTGCAGACCAATCGCAGGTAATTCCCATCTCAGCTGGAGGCCTTCCAATTTCACGAGCGTCTATATAAAGGGAGATTGTTTGAATGATTCAGTGCGAGTGGAGCCAGCAAGGAACGATGCAGCCGGCACCTGGACACTCTCCAGTGACCACATGCCAGCGTTGTTCAATACTGAGAAATGTGTTGAAAATACAACAAAAGAAGAACTAAACAAAACACGGTACACGTGACGTCAAATCATGTACCTGGTCTTCAGGTGAGTGACACATTGTTCTCGATTGATGGAAACTGGTGTTGGTGTGGGATTATGTGCTCGTGGGACACTGTTTTGGCAGGTTTCGGTGCAATCCAGGCAAGAACAGAATGTTGTTGCCAAGATGACTCCTGGTGCGGAGAATTATATAAAGCACTCAGAAAAAAAGGTGAACTTGTAGCTGAAAATGTGAAAGCAGCACTTAATAAATCAAATACAACTAGCTGCACCTGAAATCACCATATATATATATATATATATAAATGTGTTAATGCACTGGTGTTATTACTTACACTTTATATGTATCACTCTATTGTTGATATAGGTTTATATTTTTATTCTAATGGTCTTCTTATTCTTCTGTTGTACATTTTATACAATCTCTGGCACAACAATTTCCAGGATTTGTTTCGGATTTAATAAACCTCATCATATCTTATAATGTAGTTGTAAGTGCTTATTACACTTCTCCAGTGAAGACAACGGCTTGTTCCTATATTGTCATTCATTATCTGTTCATATAACGACCTTCATTCACGGGAGGAGTCATAATAATAATACAACCTTTTATTTGTATAGCACTTTAAATGGTACTAAGTTATCAGGGTTTATTAACGTATTTGCCTACAACTATATCAGCTAACAACTATTTATTCATTGTTCATATACTGTAATAAATCTTCATTGGGGTGACATTAAATAAAGTGCGTCTCATTCAACCTATTCAACTCATTATCCTAAAATACCATAATATAAATTGTAATCATTGAACTATTATACGTAGCATTATTACTCATCAAATTGGGTCTGAAGCGAGCAGGTTTTATTGGTGATTATCTGCATACAGAAAGAAGCATTATCTTGTGACTGCTGGACTGACCTGTCTGTGAAGGACAGTGACGGCGGGACATTGGCAAAGCTGGCGGCCCTTTAGGTGCAGGGGAGCATGTGGGGGAGGGGGTGGAGAGGGGAGGAGAGGAGAGGGGAGGGGAGGTGGGAGAGGAGAGGTGGAGAGGGGGAGGAGAGGTGGGGAGGAGAGGTGGAGAGGGGGTGGAGAGGGGAGGAGAGGAGAGGGGAGGAGAGGTGGAGAGGGGGAGGAGAGGTGGGGAGGAGAGGAGAGGGGAGGAGAGGTGGGAGAGGAGAGGTGGAGAGGGGGAGGAGAGGTGGGGAGGAGAGGTGGAGAGGGGGTGGAGAGGGGAGGAGAGGAGAGGGGAGGAGAGGTGGGAGAGGAGAGGTGGAGAGGGGGAGGAGAGGTGGGGAGGAGAGGTGGAGAGGGGGTGGAGAGGGGAGGAGAGGAGAGGGGAGGAGAGGTGGGAGAGGAGAGGTGGAGAGGGGGTGGAGAGGGGAGGAGAGGTGGAGAGGGGGTGGAGAGGTGGGAGAGGAGAGGGGAGGAGAGGTGGGAGAGGAGAGGTGGAGAGGAGAGGTGGGGAGGAGAGGTGGAGAGGGGGTGGAGAGGTGGGAGAGGAGAGGGGAAGAGAGGTGGGAGAGGAGAGGGGAAGAGAGGTGGGAGAGGAGAGGTGGAGAGGGGGTGGAGAGGAGAGGTGGGGAGGAGGGGTGGAGAGGGGAGGAGAGGAGAGGGGAGGAGAGGTGGGAGAGGAGAGGTGGGGAGGAGAGGTGGAGAGGGAGGGGAGGAGAGGTGGGGAGAAGAGGTGGGAGAGGAGAGGTGGAGAGGGTGGGGAGAGGGAGGAGAGGTGGAGAGGGTGGGGAGAGGGGAGGAGAGGTGGCAGAGGTGTGAGGGGTGGAGGTGGTGAGGAGAGGTGGGAGAGGTGGGGAGGAGAGGTGGAGGTGGTGAGGAGAGGTGGGAGAGGTGGGGAGGAGAGGTGGAGAGGGTGGGGAGAGGTGGGAGAGTTGGGGAGGAGAGGTGGAGCACAAAGGTGGAGGACAAAGCACATGCAGACCCGTTAGTTGCCCTGGTGTTGATGCAGACAATAAAGCAGCTTGTTAACTGTGTTATTATCCCCATGATGGCCGTATGAGGACACAGTGAGGAGTAGAAGGAGGTCTACTGACCGCTGCTGCTGCTGCTGCTGCTCTGCCAAGGCTCTCTCCCGCTCCCTGCGCTGCTGCTCTTCAGCTTCCTGCCGCCGCCTCCTCTCCTCCTCCCTCTCCTCCTCCTTCCTCCTCTGCCACCTCAGCTCCTCCTCATCCCTACTCTTCCTCTCCTCCTCCTGCCGCTGCTGCCGGTCTCTAGTCTCCCTCTCCTCCTGGAGCCGCCGCAGCTCGCGCTCCTCCTCCTCCCTCTTCCTCCTCTCCTCCGCCTGCCGTTGGCGCTCGTGCTCCTCCTTCCGTTTTCTCTCCTGCTCCTCCCACGGAGGCGTGGCGGGCTGGCCGACGGGAGACAGGGACGAGAGTGGGCCGCCGGCACCTGTGCTCACCTCCAGGCTCCCCGGCTGCAAGAGAGAAGGGAGGATGGGAAAAGAGGAAGCGATCAGCGCACGGTGGCATTAGTCTGACCTTCATCGACCTCCAGGGGGAACTGAACAACGCGTCATCCCACACCAGTGTTTTGAAATTTCAATCAATGGGGAGTTCGTGTTGCACAACTATGAGTCGGAAAGACTTCTGCCATTACGGGAAACATATCCACACATGTTGTGTGTCCTGTCACATTGTCCTGCTCTCACTTTCCCTGTCCTTTATGTGAAAAGAAATACCAGCCCCAAGTCACGTAACTGCTGAATAATTTATATATTTCATCAACAAACACAAAAGAAATGTCTGAGAATACATTTAGAAGTCCCTTTTATTACCCTGGGGGCAGTTTCAGGTTCTAAGCTTTACTTTGTACAAATTAAATCCTTTTGTCACCTCTTGTTGGCCCACACTCTTGGCCACCTCCTCCTGATCCTTCAGCCACTCCTCCTGCAACTTCTCCTGGTCGCGTTTATATTTCTCCTGGAAGAAAAAAGGCAGGGAGAGACGTCAATGGTCACCCAAAATGCACACACACACACGCAAATATTAACAAATTATATATATATATATATATATATATATATATATATATATATATATATATATATATATATATATATATATATTATAGTGTTCAGTACATTAGGGAAGCAATTGATATAAAAACTATAGCGTAGCTTGTATTGTATCCAGATAATTCCAAGCTCACCTACATGTTATCTAACCTAGAGAAGCTTGCTCAGGTCCCCCTGGCCCGTCATGAAATCAGGCCGTATATCCAACAGGGAACAACACTGGAGGAGCAACACGCCTTCGCTCTGCTTGGACACCTTTGATCTCCATCCAGAAATAGACCCAGGGAAAGGACTCCACTACATTTGATGCCTTACTTTGAGCTGCCAGAGTGTCAGGTTTTCTGTCTTCAGCCCATTAGGAGCGGTCTGCTTTGATTGTAAAGACTTCCTGGTCTGAACCCTTCTCATTGTAAGATGGGCCACACAGACTGATTCCCAGGTGGGAAGAGTATTTTAGATCAAATGGATTGTGAGGCTGGTATTTTCCCTGTTATTAATGGACTAGGCCCACACAGCTGACATTGATGCAGTCTAATACAACAGCGCTGCAGTAAATCCTACCTTCGTGAAGGTTATTGTGTTCAGTTTCTGTTGAAACCGATTCAACTTCATGGTCATTCTAGCGGGT
The DNA here is from genome assembly GCF_009769545.1 of Cyclopterus lumpus. Lineage (NCBI taxonomy): Eukaryota > Metazoa > Chordata > Actinopteri > Perciformes > Cyclopteridae > Cyclopterus > Cyclopterus lumpus. Next base: position 22,264,479 of record NC_046986.1, on the reverse strand, counting down.
GCAGGTTGCGGACCAAATATTAGAATATTGTGTAGTTTCAATACAATTTAACAGCACCACAAACTACAGAATCAACGCCTCTCTACTACACATCCAACAGAACCTGAACATTGTCCCCTTGTAACTATTTAGTACGCAGCAACACGGTCAAAGTTCAAGGCCGTAGTAGTATGTTATATGCATAACGTCGCTGCTACTCGAGTGTGCCTCTATGTACCTGTAGGAGGCGCTCCTGCTCCTTCTGCCATTTCTCTTGTCTTCTGCGCTCCTCTTCTGGGTCCCAAGACCAGCGGCTGGAGGACGGGATGATGGAAGGAACGGGTATCTGCAGACGGAGAAGAAAGGCACGCCGTATGAGACGGCATCACGTCGGCCAACGACTTGCATGGCCTCCTCACTGACTTTGTGGTTGTCAAGTCAAGCTGAATATAGCAGGTTTGTACAATACACAACACATGAAGGCTCCCTGCAGTCATAGTAATTATTAAATGTTCAAGATGTCGTCCTGCTATGAAAGCAAAAACAACAATAGAGAAAGAAAGGGCCCTCTCTGTACTGATAAGACGACTCACATCTGGCATCGCAGACTCGGATCCTCCTTGAAAAGAAAAGAAAAAGCATCCAGTCAGTAATATACTGCAGCAACACAACGTTGACAGGCTTATTACATTTTCAACTGGAGTTTCTAAGTCAAACGGCAAGCCCCCGCCCACCCCCCCCGAGCAACAACGGTTACATTTCACCCGCTAGGACTTATTGATTCTCTCAATTCGAGATCAGCCGCTGGTTGACATTTAAATTGGACGCCAGGCCCAATGGGTTCTGAATAGGAAAATCAATAAACCTATTGTGAGGACCACACGGCCAAACAAACACACGTGTGAGCAGCATGCACACTGAAGGATGCAGCCGGTCTGAAAGGCTGACGTATGGCTCCATGCATGCAAGGGAGCAACGTGAAGGCTTTCATCTGCATGCAAAGAGAAAAGTCGAACCGCGTTAAACCTGGAGCGTTCGCAGAAACACCACAAACACAGCAGGAAACAAAAGGTGTGCGTTTGTGGTCGGTACGCCGGAGAAGCGTCTGACAATGCTGTCCGGCCTTCGGAGCCGATGGTGCTGCTTTTATACTGTTTCATATGTTCCTTTTCATTCATAGCGGGTCTCTTTTCCCCTCCAAAAACAATAAGTTGTGCTTTTTTTCTTAATCATCAGAAAAACGATTCCTTAATTTGACCCCCAGAACAGCACCGGACTCCCTGGGTTTGAACAGCATGCCAGAGTCCCAGTTTGTACCAAGCAAAGGTGAGGAGGTCACTGCACACTCAACCCTGTTTACCACAGAGGTAGACCAGCGCACTGACACGGGACCCCGAGACACCTGAAGGAGGGGGAGGGGGAACAGCACAAAACGTTAGGCTCGGACAACCAAACAGAGCCACGGAGGAATCGATTTCAATCCGGACGGCTCATATTCGACTGATAAGTACCACTTATCAGTCGAATATGAGGCCGGGACCGATGAGAAACATGCACAGATCCCTTGGGAAGCTGAGAGACAAAAGCACAGAGAACCCAGCCACCAAATCACAAAGAATTCATTATTGTCATTATTATAATTATCATCATTAAGAACCACCACACACCCCGATTCGGTCAGTGCTTCTTCTTTTTTACCTTTTTCAAAAAACTCTGACCTCCGTTTTAAGTTTGTCAAAGATATGGGTTCTGACTCTACATGAGAGATGGAAAACAACAACAGGATACCGTGAGGCACAGTAGAGGAGATATGAATTACACTCACAGCACTATCACAATCATACGTTTCAGATAATGTGACGTCTTTTTTTTTCCCCGTTACACAACACGGTAAATGTCCATCAACAGTCCGGGTGTTTGCAGAGACGCTTCCCCCGAAAACTAATTCAACAGAAAGGCCACCGGTGCGTCTCATTGGATCAATTCCATAACCTTTTCTGATTGTGTGCTCTGCTCTTTACCTTTGTTCGTCATGGTCGCCGCCTGCTCACGGAAACCTCCATTAACTCCGTTTGAAGCCATGTCCTGCAGGAGGGGGGGGGGGGGGGGGGGGAGAGACATGGCGGGGCGCCCGCTAATTAAAAAGGGCCACAATACAGAAATAAAACGTGATCAAAACCCAAGAGGTTAACCCCGGGTCACTTACCAGGACTGGGTGGGCGGGCGCCTCTTTGGGCAGCAGCTTTTCCACAGAGGCGTGCGAGGTGAAATCCAGGCTGGAGCTGACGGCGTTGGCGTCGGGGGAACCTAGAAGTATCGGATGATCCACACTGGTCAGATTGATGGTCTTATGGATTTTAAATGGCATGGGAGGTTGATCTCTGTCCCAGTCTGCATGCAGACGATGCAATGGCACAAAAAAAAGGAATACAAATAGGAGGTGTGTTTTTGCACATGGAGCCACGTATTCTGTTCCTGTGTGTGTGTGTGTGTGTGTGTGTGCAGTAGTTGTTGTTATTTGTGTACGTAAAATCCAACATTTGACACATAATTGTCTATTTACATGAAGCACGCTATGAAGCAGGGGACAAGGTTGTTGTTATGGTGGTATTACAGAGAGCAGCAGGGTGTGACAGAGAAAACTTCCCCAGCCATGCAGCCCATTAAAGCTTTCATAAAGCCACACTGTGTTTCTAACAGACTCACAACAACTGGGCTCCACCAAACCATTACAACGAGCACTGGTTAGTTCAAGTGAGCTTCTCTGGCTGGTTGAGTATTCTTTCTTTGGAAGGAGACACTGGCGTAGTTGCAACATGTAAGCCTGTTACACCAACACTGTGCAAACAGCACACTCAGGGGACCGTGGACAACACCGAAGAAGAAGAAGAAGAAGAAGAAGAAGAAGAAGAAGAAGAAGAAGAAGAAGAAGAAGGAGGAGAAGAAGGAGGAGAAGAAGAAGAAGAAGGAAGAAGAAGAAGAAGAAGAAGAAGAAGAAGAAGAAGAAGAAGAAGAAGAAGAAGAAGAAGAAGAAGAAGAAGAAAAAACCCAAAGTAGAAATGAAACCACTGAGGTCAACGTAATATAACAGTCTTCCCTCGTCGAGGAAAAGAACCCAAAACATTACAGGTCCTTCCTGCTTAGCTGTCATGACATCATTCATGGATGATTCCACAACAGTTTACGGACCAATTTAAAGTGTCAAAACTGTTTAGCAACGCAAGGGGCATAAGCAGCGCTGTCAGTCCAGGAATGTGACCCTTGAAGTGGTTCAATTCAATCTCAAACAAACACACGCACGCACCCACAGACACACACACACACACACATGCTCAGACACACACACACACACGCTAAGACACACAGCATTCACATGACTCACTGTTCCTGCCATGATGCCTTATATCCATGATCAGACTGCCCTCCTGCAGGGCCTCCTCCATGCAGGACTTCCAGTCCGGGTAGCTCATTTCTGCCACCTGGTGCCCGTTCACCGTCAGCACCTCGTCCCCGGCCTGAAGCTGGCACATCTCCGCCGGGCTGCCTGCACGGGACAGACGAGCAGGGACGTGGTTACTCATAAGAGATATTGTTCTTGCATAAAGCAGCCTTTGTTTTAGTCATTTCATTTAAATTTGATTCATAAGAAATGATCAAGTGTTTGGACTTTTAATGACAGTTTACTAATTTTAAATATTCCATTATCCGAACCGCTTATCCTTTTTAGGGTCGTGGGACGCTGCAGCCGATCCCAGCTCACCCTGGAGAGGTCACCAGTCGGCTCATAGAGAGACAGAGAACCATTCACACTCACATTCACACCTACGGGGCAATTAAGAGTCCATTTAACCGGCATGTCTTTGGACTGTGGGAGGAAGCCGGAGAACCCGGAGAGAACCCACACTGTCACGGGGAGAACAACTCCACACAGAAGGACCGCCCAGACCGGGATCCGAACCCGGGGCCCTCTTGCCGTGAGGCGACAGTGCTAGCCACTACACCACGTGCAGCCCCGTTTAAAATATATATGACATATTTTTAATAATATAACTCATATTAACTAATTCTATTAACAACGTAGTAAGATCAATACTATTGGTTGTTCCCATTTGACTGTATGTCTTTACGTTGCTCTGCATGGCTCATGCGTGCATGACGTGGTTAATAACAGCATTGGATGAGGTCATTTTACCGTTGCATATTCCTGCTCATGCATGCTTTTGTTGTCCTTTTTTATGTTTGTTTTTTCTTAACCTGTCACTGAATTGGATTTTGAAACATCTCACCAAAGGACTGCAGCTGAAAAACATTTGCCAGCTGGTTACCATTTACAGCAATGGGGATTCATGTGCCTTGTCCTTCAAAATAAGACAATTAAATTAAACAAATGATGCCTTATTGCCTTCTTATTCTAAGTCGCTTTGGATAAAAGCGTCAGCTAAATGACATGTAATGTAAATGCCTCGCGGCGAGCACATTGTAGATTGAGACAACGCTAGATGGCACAGTATTAGTGAAACGTCACTAAATTAAATGAGAAACGAGCGAAGGTGGAACAAGCTCAGTAGAAAGAGAGGCTCAGACCCAGCAGATCTGACCCAGATAGATGCTGCCCTACATAGGTCTGGCATCGCCACGGCAATCGACTTGAAAACCTGCCGTCAACCATCCAGCAGGGCCTGGCTGAAATATATATATCAGCCCCTGGGCACCGTTCTCCAATATTACTGCAGTACTGTGTGAGTATGCTGGCGTTTAAGGCTGCCACGTTTGGCTCACACTACACTGGAAGGAGAATAAAGCTTTCCCCCGTATGATTCCAAATCCCGTTTGTTTGAAGCTACGTGCTCTGCTGTTACCTGGCTGGATGGACGCGACGCAAGCTCCCGTCGAGTCCCAGGCCGCCTGGAAGCCAAAGTCTCTGCTGCTGTTGGGCTTCTGGTTCAGGCTGATCCGCGACTCGCAGAAGTTCTCCTACGAAAACCAAACGCAGCAGCACAGGTGAGCGGAGACAAACTCAAAAACACACCAAATAAAGAAACGCGCTCCTGACTTTCCATCGCTGCGGAGATCGGCGTGTCAGGTTGTGTCGTCTGTGTGTACGCAGGTGTGCTTTGGAAAGATCGCCTTGTGTTAATCATTCATGGCTTTTGACTAAATGCCAACCTGTTGCTATTCTTTCATTTCTGGGTTTCATCAGCCTGTCACTTATTTCTAAGCAAACAAAATGAAACATTTGATTTCCTTATGTATTTGGGTTCAGTACTTATTTACCACAAAGCTAAGCTCGGTCTTATCCACAGCAAGTAACGCGAGTACCTGGCTGGTTTCTTTGGCTGGAGCCGGACTGACTGGGGCTCCGGTCTTGACCTGAGGAGGGACGGGTGAGATTCTCTGAGGAGAGGAGACGCTCTGAGTAGAGATGCTCTGAGAAGAGGAGACCATCTGAGGTGAGGTCTTGTCCTCTTCCTCCTCCTCCTCCTCGTCCTCGCTGCTGTGGGCCGAGCTGGACTGAGACTGAAGCTCGTCCTCAGAGGTCATGAACTGCTGAAAGCGGCTCGGCACCGCCGACTTCTTGGAAGCGACGGCGTCGCCGTTGACGCGCTTCTGGGGGTCGTCCACCTGTCCGAGGGGAATCAACATCGTCATAGGATGCACACTTTGAGTCTTTGAGAATAATATCATGTTAAATAACTTTGAACAACACAGGGCTGTTGATAAAATGCTGATTCTGGAAAAAATAACGGGATGAATGGGGGTGGGGGGACCAAGTGGGGACTGTGTTCGACTCTTTAAGTGAGTGTGAATCTCTACCTGAAAGTCCCGAACTGATCTGATGAAAGTGTCAGTAATGAATGAGATGGAGGCCTGAAATAGACGCTCTGGCAGTTGAGTTAGCGTTATAAAAACTCTGGCTTCATCTATTATTCACACCGTAATCAGATCGGACTCTTGGGTAACATTGATGCCCACAAAACAAATAAAACTGCACTGACCGACAAGGCAAACGATTTCTTACTGCTAAACAAACGCCCTCTCGATGTCCTTCAGCCCACTTTGTATTTAGAAGGATCTAAGTACTCACTGTCAAGGCTCGGGGAACATAGGTGAGGCGGGACGACTGCGTCCCAAAGGGCCGTGGCGCTACGATCGAGGTCAGACGGGCGCTATCCGGTTTCTGGTAGCTCCTGGGGAGGGAGGCGGACACCCGAGACACCCCGGGAGGCTTGGGTTCCATTGAGACGGGCTGTGGTTGTTGTTCGTACAGAGAGCCAGAGGAGGGGGCCCCCGCCTCAGTCTGTGTGCGCAACAATGGGCGCCTCGGCTCGGGCACCTTTCGCAGGGAGACGGCGGCCGCTGTCTCCACTGTCTCCACGGTGCCGGTGCGTACTGAGACTGGTAAAGGTGCTTCTGCTGCTGGTGCCGGAGACTGGGCCCTATGGAAAAAGCTGCGGCTGGTGGGAGTGGAGGTGGTGGTGGTGTCCCTGCCTGCAGGGCTGTCCAGAGTCTCAACTCCCTGTGAGGTGGGAGGGAAAGCGGCCCTGCCAGTCGCCGGGGAGGCGGCGCGGGGTTCGTCCTCTTTCAGAGGAGGCTCGGGGGATTCAGAGGAATAGTAAGGAGTGTCAATGGTGTAGCTCCTGGCGGGGAGGGTTCGGGTCCGAGGAGAAATGACCGCTTTGTCAAATACGTCTTCGTTGTCCAGGTAAGACAGAGATCCAAGGCGACCGCCGATGCTGTTCTTTCCTTTATTTTCTCTGAGGAGGAGAAGGGGGATGGGATGAGGAGGGAAGACAGGGGGGGACAGAAAAGTGGACAGCGATGGGTGAAATTAAAGACGAGGGAGGCAATTTAGAGAGATGAAGGGGAGTGAGGGTCAGGGAGGAAAATAAAAGGGTTGGAAAGAGGGGTGGGGCAAAGAAGGGGGAGGCAGGTTGCAAGCCATGATTAGATTACACTTTCACACTGACTGAAGGCACAATTACAGAGAGCCACCTCATTCAGTCCTGCACAAACAATCCTCTCGCCTCTGTGTTTAACAGCGTCCAAACCTCTCACTCACAACTTCTCTTCTATTACCTCAACAAAGGATCTCCCTCCGGGGGTTTAAAAAAAATAAAAGTTGTAGAAAAGGAACAAATTCAGTGCGCTGCTTTTTTGGTAAAAGAAAAACAGGATGATAAAAATCAAAACAGAGTGATGGAGGTGTGCTTTCTCTTACCTCTCCTCCTGCATCTCCTTGAAGGTCTTTGCCCTTCTGCTGCCGGACGTGCTCTCCTCTGTCTTCTCCCTCTCCTCCTTCTTCTTCACGATATCAGAGTTGACACTCCTGCGCCGGTTCTTCCATTTGCTCAGGTCCTGTACAGAGAAAAGAAAGCCCATCTAACCTCATGCACCATTTTTTGGCAACAGTTCAAACTCAGATCTGGATAAAAACAGAGTGGTTGTGTTGCGTGGCTGACTGCACTGCTGGAAGGGTGGGAAGTTGAGAGAGAGAGAGAAAGAATAGAAAACAGAAAGTGCTACATTTGAAGGTGTTCTATTTGTGTGCGTTAAGCTCCTCCCGGCTCACCTCCCCAGTGTATTGGGGACTGAGTGACCTAAATGCTGCTTTAAGACTCCATTACATTGCCAATGACACCAATCAGACTGTCACAGCAAGTCACACAAACATGGATAACGTTTTTATTACTCCTAATTCATCCAACCCAAAAATGATCGCTTGTGATGCATCCGTGGTGTTTAAAATTGGAGCATCCCCACTCTTTATAAAAATCCAGGAATAACCTACACCCTCAAGTCAGCTTTACATGGATTAATGTAGTTGTTTTTCATTCCAGGGTCTTGGCCTTACATCATCTGTCCATATTACATCATGAAAGCGATCATCGTTGCATGATCGTCGTTCGTGTTTACAGGAAGTGGTGTTTCCTGTCACAAACACTGATTTGGAAACGAGGACAGTCCATAGCCCCCTCTGGCTATGGACTGTCCTCGTTTCCAAATCAGCATCTGCCTCCGTCTCTGGCTTCGATCTGAGCGGCTCTCTTTTCACCCTGCGGGCCACAGTCTGCACCACAACACCTGCTTTCCTGTTTGCCTCTCACTTCTGTGTTGGGAAACAAAAACCCTTTTCCTGCCAGTCAGATTGTCTTGATTTGTAAAACGAGGACGTATAGAGACACCAGACCGTTACTCACATCCTGCCACTTATCCTCCGTGTCCTTTGTCTGCTGGCGGTGCTTCTGCAGCTCCTCGTAGCGAGACTGCCGGTCGATGTTGGGCTCCACCTGAATATCGCTGGCTGATTTACTCCTGTGGACAGAAAGAGAGTTTTCAGAAAGTCCCTGGGCAGGTGGATGGGACAGTTAGTTTGGATCCAACACAATTCTGTCAAATTCTGTTAGAAAAACCCACCAAAATTCAAATAGTCAAAATATCTTCCACCTTATAACTCCTGTCCATATGTTTATAAGTCGGATTAGACCTTCAACCTGCAACCAGGTGTTAGTTTGCAAACACAGCACACGGGTCAACCGCAAAAACACAGTTTTGGAGTTGATGGAAGCTCAGTGGGTTATTGCCATGTATCGCAGCGCTCCCCCGTCATGCAAAAAGAGCACTCGCAGCCTTCAGAGAAATGCACTCTTACCTGTTGAGACGTGCATGTGTCTTACTCTCTATGGGGGTGGACGGACCAGCGCTCAGCCATAATAACTCTCACCGGGACACCCTGGAGTTTCAGGTGGATGACCCGGCGTAGTGCTACTGTGTGCATCTTTTTCGTTTTGTTGCCTTGTCAATAGAGCTTTGTGGAGCAGCAACACTCCCGCCCCTCCCCATCACCCCATCACCCCATCACCCCCCACACACACGCCCCTGAACTTGGCCCCACAATGCAATGTGTTGTATGTCAGCATTTAGCAGCCGGTGAGTGAGAGCAGCAGCACAAAAGCAGGGGGGGGGGGGGGGGGGGGGGTCTAGCGCGGTGCGACTGCATGGGGGGGGTCAGAGCGAACGCAAACGTGCCACATTCCTGTGAGCCCGCATCAACTCACCCGTCGATACTCTCTGGCACTTGCTGCTGTCTAGGGAACCGGAGAGAGCCACACACAAACAAAGTCACATTTCTGTGGAGGGAGCCTGGTGTGTGAGAGGGGCCCGGTGAGCCCAGATCCCCCCCCCACCAGCTGGTGGGGGCCGCTGCTGTATGTGAACCCCAGCTAAAATATGACTCGGCTGGTTTAAAGAGATTTAAAGAGTTTAAAGGGACAGTTCACCCCAAAATCAAAGATACAGTATTTACCTGCATTACAAAATCAAAGATTTATATTTCTCCTCTTACCTACACTACAAAATCAAAGATTCATATTTCTCCTCATACCTGCCCGACAGGTGAGAGGAATCCTCTTTGATTCTGGGGTGTCCTGTCCCTTTAAAGGTGTGAACATAGTGGGCTTACGTTTGTATGTACCGTTGTTGCGCAAATATGCATGTCCCTCGCAACAATGCTGCCTTTCTGCAGACTCCAACATGATGTCACTGGAAACACGGCTTTTAACATATGGAAGTGAAGTAAATTCAGATGGCCTTGACTCAGGTTAAATGGTTGCTTTGTGCGTGCCTGTGTGTGTGTGTGTGCGTGCGTGCGTGCGTGCGTGCGTGCATGTGTGTGTGTGTGTGCGTGGATGTGTGTGTGTGTGCGTGGATGTGTGTGTACGTGCATGTGTCTGTTCATGTGCAAACGCTGCAGTGCAGATTTGTGTTCAGGTTACCATGGAGTCCTCGAGTCGCATCTTCTCTCGGAGCCGTGGGGAATTTCATCCAGGCTTTTCAAGTCGACTCGACAGACGCGAGTGCATTTGTTAATCGCCCCCAGCTCGGAGCTGCGGGCGTGCTCGGGACGCTCGGTTGGTGACATTACTCAGGCGTGAACCTTTCCACACTCTCGTGCTGCTGGACTTTGAGCTTCACACTGACATGTGAAGCTCAAAGTCGCGAAGAAGACAGTGAACTCTGGACTGTAGGTGTGAGGTGAGGTCAACAAATGGCCACGCAAATCCATCACGAGATCATCAAGTCTCTAATTTTCTTTATTTCATTTTTTTTCCATTCACAGGCAAACTCGTTTCCGATAGGAAAACAAAACCAAAGACCAAATGCAGAACTCGGGTCTGATTTAACAGTGCTCATGATGTACCAAACAATATTGATAGTGTCGCTTTGTTCCAAAATCACACATCAAAAAAAGCACAGCAGCGGGAGGTTTCCATGCACATCCGTCTCGCCATCCACCCGGCGCGTACACATCCCACGTGTTGCTAACGTCAAATGAACCGTACCGCCATCATGCAGAAAAGAAACCCCCAGTCAATGTCAGCGGGACTTTGACTGCGGTTTCTTGTTTACTGGGAAAAAGACTTTCAATTTTGAGGTAAAAAGAAAACATTTAAAACAGGGAAACGTTTGTAGCCGTGCCTTCGCTCGTGTGACTGACCCAGTGACTGCTGAAGGCCCCTGTTAGTTTAAAGAGATGGCCTTCAGACCAGTCGCTTACAGGTTGGATCGACATGCAGTCTGGACCGATTCACGATCTGACAGAAAACAAGGCTAGAACGGCCCTTCACAGTCTACAGAGTCGGGAGGAAACTAACAGGTCTTTACAACTTCAGAGCAACCAGCCTCTCCACCATGAGCCTCTTCTTATATCTCAGCCGACTGGCTTCCCTGATCTCCTGCCATCTCTGCAGGTCGCCTTCGCTGCAGGAAGGAGGCACTGAGGGCGTCATCTGATTGGCCCACGCGTCTCCCTGTGAGCTCCGGCTCGCGTCGGAACAGAGTTTCCGGACGAGCATGTCGTCCGTTTTAGGACGCGCCTCCTCCCCGGCCCCATTGTGTTCGTCTGCTGCGGCCTCGTGGGTCAGGGGACACGGGGGGCACAGGAGTCTGGCCCTGAGATCGGGAGGCAGATCCCACGGCTCCGGGATGGCCATGGGGGCGTAGTTGTCTGGTGCTCCCGAGAGAGGCCGCTGTTGCTGAGCCTGCTGGGCTTTCTCCTTGCGATAGACCACGTCGTCCTGCTCGATATCGGGGTAGTGGATCTCATCGCCGTCGGCGTCGTGCCCCTGGGTGACGATGTTGAGCTGCGGCTCGGACGAGTAGGGACGGCGGTGGGCCGACAGCGGGGTCTTCATCATGAACAGGTCCGTGTTGGACTGGAAGGCCAGGGTTCGCCTGGTGAACATGTCGTCGTTCTCCAGGTCGGGGACAACGCTCTCGTAATCGAAGGGGTCCGGGGGCTCGCGGGGGTCCTGGCGCCCCAGGAGGGGCCACCGCTCACATTTGACCAGTCTGGGACCCGAGGCTGGGTCCACTGGGGCAAACGTCAGAGGGGGGGTCACTAACAAGGGGAGTTGTATCTCGGGGCGCTGCGGGAGAGTGTGTGCTTGAATGTGAGGACTGCAGGGGTGGGCAGAAGGAAACAGAAGGACAGAGAGGTGATGAGTGCATGCATGTGAACTGGAGCAAAGAGCAAGAAAAGGAGGAAGAGATGCTGCGATGCTAGCTGCTATCACTGGAATAGACTGCAATGAAAATTGCATAATGCTGAGTTACAGCCTATTTTCTACAAAGGTCAGTGCAAGCCAGCTGCTCTATAAAGCGTGTTAGGGCAACCTCCAGACAGTATATATTATCATTAGTAATATTAGAAAGCCGCTCATCAGCATCAACTGGAGCCGGTCATATTCCTCCTATGAAATCGTGACGTCCTAAGAACATCCCGTCACTGTCACAATCATGCAGCTGTATGGACCTTTTCCCCACCACGAGGCTGGCGTGAGCCGAGGCCTCGTGCGTGCGGGTGTGAGGGGGAGAGGGGCCGGAGAGGGAGCGGGCGGAGGAGAGCCAGGGGCTGACGTCACAGTCGGAATCGTCCGACGAAGAGCCCGACTTCTTATAGCTACAGCCGAGGACGGCGGGGTGGGACGAAGAGAGAAGGGGACAGGAGCAGAGAGAGGGTAAAAGGGAAGGAAAGGGGAGGGGGACGGGAGGCAATGGCAGGAGAGGAGAGGAGGAAGGAAAAGTAAGTGGGAGGAATCTGTACAGAAAATGCAGTGAATGACAAAATCTAAAAAAGGTTATATTGGCATGCAATAACTGTGTCTGGAAGAAAAGAAAAAATAGATTTCGCACGAAGAAGGGAATGCATTTTATCCGTAATGCTACTCTTTCAAATATAATAAAGTATGTATGTATATATATATATACATACATACATGCTTGATTGCATTGCTCACACACCTGAAGCCTTGCATCTTCTTGTACCAGGGTCTCTTCTGAGAGCCCAGTTTGATCTTCTGTATGTGTGTATCTTCTTCGGGCGTCCAGAACTTTGGCAAGAACTTGTCATAGGACACTTTGGCCACGGGCTGGGGTGTGACGCCCAACTTGCGTGAGTAGAGGTCATCCTGGACGGGGTCAGCGTAGCCCACGTCGTCGTCCTCGTCCTCAGAGTCGTCGTAAATCTCCCTGAACAGGCTGTGGTCCACCCGCACGGAGCCCTGCTGGGGGGGCCGCACTCCCCGGCTGTTGACGCCGCTGCTGCTGCTCAAGAGAGACGGCCAATCACACGTGTCAACAAGACGGTTTTCGGCAGCCGCACAGCACGCCAGTCACGCAAAGAGTTGCAAAAACAACCTCAAACGAGATGGCGCGAGGATTAGCAAACCAAACGCAAGCTCAAAGACCAAGCTGTAAAAAGAGGCAAACAATTGATTTGAGGAGTTCATGTCGCCAAATCACTCCTCCAAGCTCATCAAATTCAGGAGGCGCAAAAAAAAGAAGAAAAAAGGACGTGCTGCCGCAAAAAAAAAAAGAAATCTCAAAACAAGTCAAACAGAAACCAACTTTCAGGCGAGCACAGAGCTCTGTTAGAGGCAGCACACTGCAACCAAAGGCGTTGCTCATGGTTACGATCAACCATGCAAACTGAAGGTAAGAGAAGCGCTGTAGTTCGCTCTCATCAGGCAGGCACACCAAAGGCACACGGTCGCTTGCAGGTTCTCTGACCTGAGGCAGGTCAAACTCTGCTGAGGGGCAACATTGGGAGTCATAGTGACCGGAGTCCAGGGGCTGACCCCCGACGCCTTTCCCGCTGCCAGGGAACTGGCGGGCACGGCGAAGTTGGCGGGAGGAGCCGGGGAGGGGCTGTGGAAGCGTCTGCTGGCAAGGTCGTCCAGGACGAGGTCCGGGTCCGGGCGGTCTGCGTCCGAGTCGCTGCCGCTCTCGTAGGCCCACTGCAGATGGGGCGAGGCGCTCGGGGACGCCGGGACGCTGCCGCAGCGGTCGGAGGAAAGCCTCGTTTCGCTGAAGTTGCCGTACCACAGGAAAATGAAAGACAACACCGGTACACAACCAACGTCCAACCAACGACCAGTCAACACAACAGCACCGCAATCACCGACATGATGGGAGAGGAGACAGGGTCAACTTTGGAGCACAGAACTTTGGGCGCGAACAATTGGTGTTACTTTGTTTATAAGAAGAAGACCTTGCACCTTCAAACGCAATCAAAGAGTTCCCCGTCGTGTGTCACAGTACCTGGTGAGCGTGGCTTGGTCCTCCGCGTACGTGAGGTTGGCCCAGCTGCGCCGGCTGTCCTCATTGCGCTCGGCCCGTTTCTTCCGCAGCGGCGCGGGCACGTAGGCCGTGGATTTGTCTTTGGTGGGCAGGAACTGGTTAAACTGGGAGGTGGGCTTGGGCGTGAGGGTCACTGACCGGCGGTAACTGAGACCGCTCTTGTTTTCGGTCATCCTGAAGACGGAGTCAGCCTCTGCGTCGCTGCAAAAACCTGGGCAAGAAACAGGGGGGGGGGACAAAGAGGTGTAAAAAAAAAGGAAGAAAATAATGAAATAAAAGAAGAAAGTGGGAGAAGAAAGGAAGGAGACGATGAGAAGTAAGGAAGGAGCTAAAAAGGACAAATGAGGTGAGAGAAAAGAAAAGCGTGAGGAGGGATCGTGTTGTGTGTTCTGGCTGGACTCTAAAGGAGGAACAGAGGGGTGCAGGGTGGGGACCGGAGGCCTCTTCATTTACAAGCCGCTGTGGAATGTCTCACTTCCCTGTCCTGCAGCATGGGGGGCAGACAACCACTCTGACCACTACTTCAACCTCTCAAAGCAACACTTTTGTTACGAAACAAGAGTGAAGACGGACTTTTGGCGTCGATATGTTATACATCTCCGCTTGTTCACTGAAAACGTTCACTTTCACGAGCACACCACTAGATGGCAATAGGTGTTTGTTTTCACTAATGGGAGGCAACTTTCTGGCTCCAACGCAGCATAGTTTTCCAGTTCGCAAATATTTGAAGTTCTGGAAAGACCAGAGAGGAAATTTGAGAAAGTCTTAACACTTAAAAGACAATCTACAGCTAGATAGCGACCTCTTAAAAGCCATAAAGTCCAAAAAAGAAGAGGTGAAGAACAGAAGATTCTGATTCTAGTTGTTTCTGTAGAGATGCACAAGACGTCTCTTACCCTCGCTGCTGCCTTTAAGAGTGGAGTCAGAGGAGATGCTCAAAGAGTCCAAGCTGTCCAGGGAGTCGTCTCTCCTGTGTCCTCCTCCTCCTCCTCCTCCTCCCTCTCTCAGTTGGAAGAGCTCCTCTCGCTCTGAGCACCAGCTGTCTCCAAAACCGCTGTCTCTGACGTTGCCGCCTTTCTGACCGGACGATTCCTGCAGAGCCTTTCACAGACACACACACACACGCACACACACACACACACACAGACAGTTAGACAATGGGCTGCCAATTACAACATATAGCTCAGCAGTGTGTGTGGTGCGTTCGAGGTCTCCCAGGTAGAGGGTGAGGTCGGCCCTGTCCGGCCTCTCGTTCTGTGACTGGAAACGCTGCTGCGTTCTCCACAAGAGACGATGCATTCGCCATCTCCGTCAAAACAAACAGTGCCGTGCACCGTGTGTTTACTGCCTGAGGACACTTTGGATGGCTCTTGAACACAAAAGCAAGCTCCGGAGCAACTTTAACCAGCACGCCGACGAACAAGCCAAAACTTGAAAAGGTTTGTCCAGATCTGTAATCCACCGAATCCTACCAGACAACACAAGTCCACAAACTAAACCCGGCCTAATGCCACACCACTGAACTCGGATTATCATAGCTCAACGTACATACGCCGCGCTAACCGACTGCTATTACTGAAAACCCCTGCAGTCAGTTAAAATTATAGGGGACATGCGCAGCATCGCCTGTAAATCTACGTGGGAGCTAAGTGCCAAATTCAACACTGGAATGAGCAGGGGGGGGAAGAAGCAACAATTTCCACCTGCAAATACGAGCCGGCTGTGCGACCGTGCTGTAAACAAGATTTGAAATAGCAGAGTCAAAGCATCGGGTCATTTATGACTTAAGGTAGCTTTGGCTTGAGAGGCCCCTCGGCCCTTCCTCCACACATAGTGTACATACTGGGGGAGGTTACAGACGTGGACTGGGCAGTGGATGTAAAAGAGGATCTCCTTCGCGATTGATGTGGTTTCTGTGAGAAAATTAAGCTGGATAAGACAGCTCAAGGTGCGCTTCGATGATTATCCACTGTTTTACCTTGTATAGTGCTGTGCCCAGTAAGCCCTCGAACGCCTTCAGATTCAGGAAGGGTCCATCATAGAAACGGTCACACTGAGCTCTTCTACCAAGCCAGTAGATGGTGATCAGCACCTGGAGGGAAGAAAACAAACAGCTTCTTACACAAAGGTGGAAACTCAACCAGCGTTACCGGACAGAGTACATCAGATTATAGCTCCCTCTTTACCACCCCCAGGCCACGAATGCTCTGTGCAGGTGATTGTTGTGTTGGTTAGCCGCACTGACACCAGGTGATATCGCTGCCCTTGTTTTCCAGGCTCATCCAGAATACTCTGTATCTGTTTGTGTGCCGGGCCGGGCAGGTAAATGTGCTGCACTGAAGCAGACGGTGATCGCCACAGTGCAACGCTTTGCTGGTTCCGTTTTTACGCCATGCGCTTCAAAACTGCCGCGTCGGCTCTTTGGTTTTGTGTCGCGTGGCCACATGCGGTAAATATAGTGTGGGTTTGATCCGACGCCATGAAGCTGCGGTGAGAGATACTACGCTCTGGCTTGCACATGCACAAAGTATGACAAGAAATAACATCCATGGGAGGAATATTCCATCAAAAAGGGGCAGATTAAACACTTGTAACGACTCAGAAGGTCCTTTGTTTTCCGGCAGCAGTTCGATTTTTTAATGAACACCTTTAGGTGTTTTTAGATTTAGACTTAGCATCTTTCTGATAGTCATGTTTTATGGGGTATCTTCTGGTTTTGTTTGTTTTGTAGTGTGTTACGTGCTCTGTGGACTGTGTCTATTGTTGTCTGTATGAATGTTTGGTGACAAATGAGTTTCCCCACTGGGGATTAATAAAGTTTTCTAATCTAATCTATATATTGTACTTTAATATATTTTAAAAGGTACAAACAAGACCATGAAATATATCTCAAATTTGCCGGATAAAAACCAGTGTCAGTCGCAATGCCATGGTCATCTTTTATACATTTTACCATGTAGAATAAAGACATTTATATTTTATATTATTATGCCTTTGATTGATTCTTTGAAGGAGACTTGCAATGTATAGGGTTTTTAGCCCATTCACAAGATTAAAATCTCAAATTAAGTCTGGGATTAGTTTAGTGTCTGTTTGCATTTGATCTTTGTTCATCCCCCATCTCTCCTCTCATTTCCTGTTACAAAGCCCCCCGAAAAAGTGAGTGTAAGCAATAAAGCTACATTTGGCACAACATGTTTAAGGGACTATTAAGGTATCAAATTAAAAAGAATACTATTTCTTATTCCACACATTCGTATTCCTTCTCAAAACCTGACTCCTACATTACCCACAATGCATATAGCCTACAGCTGCTAGGCCCAAGTACAGATGAGGAGCTACAGAGATCAAGTAAACTCACTTTTAAACTCCACAACTCCAGAATATATAGATATATTTTTTCTTACTTATAGCCGCAACCGACCCCAGTGACATCACTCGAGTCGGCACAGCTCTCTCTGGAGCCACAGAAGGCTTTCTACATACACGTGGAGGTAGTACTCACTAACACCTGTAAAAAGACTTTGAAGAGTTCCCCTTGAATGGGATTCTATTCCTCAGTGAAATCTGAACAGGACTGAAGCTAAATTATCTTTTCTTATTTAATAGAATAATAATAAAATAAAAAAAGCTTAATCTTTTCTACTCACATTTTTCAGCCTCCTGTCAGTCTCTTGATGCCTGCGAGAGAAAGGGCAGAAAACAGAGGTGAGTGAGTGTGTATGTGTGTGTGTTTGTGTTGTGTGAGAGAGTGAGAGAGAGAGAGAGAGAGAGAGAGCGAGAGAGAAAGTGATAATAAAAGAACAGAGTTCATGTTTGTTGGGTCTCTGTGTTGGACGGTGAAAGGGCTGGAAAGTGAGAGCACAATCCAGACCTACTGCCAGGCCTTCATTCACTCACAACAACAACAACAACAACAACAACAACAACAACAACAACAACAACACAGAGGCCGAGAGAGAAACATTTCTGGGAAAAAAGGATCATTGTGAGCCATAAAGTGTTTTACATGTGCATGTGTGTGTCTATTTTTACACTAATCACGCGGCTGTAAAAACACCTAGTTAAAGCTTCGGGGCACAAAGGGGTTTTTTGTTTCTGATTTCACACAACGATACAACTAATAACTGTCGACTTCACTTCTGAATACCACCACTGTTGGAGCCTCTCGCATGCTACCCAGCTCAGACGGCATTTCACTCGCATTTCTGGGCTTTGACAGTCGACCCGACGAGTCGGTAAATCACTCTCGGCTCATTCTTGCTCCTGTGAAACCAAACAACACTCACAGCCCGATGCGTCCCCCTTTCTCTCTCCTCGTGCACATTGTGTACCTGTCGCCAAAGGTGACCGTAGAGTCTATTTGGAGGGGTCAGTAAACCGCTCACGGTGACAGGGGGAGCTACACATCCCCCGTTTCACGCGGTAACACAATAGTCACGCGTGCCTCTCTCCTCCCATGAGCACTTGGGTTTTCCCAGCATGCAGTGGGACCAATGCACCTGCTCAGAATGCGATGCATGCGTGGCGTCGACGCCTGTGATGACATGTCAGTTAAAGACCAGGTTCAGGCGGAGGGAACAAAGCGAGGACGTATAATTGAGTACATTCTTTCAATCAGGGTACTGATTGCCTAATAGAGTCCTCAGTACAGTACTTAAGTACAGGTTTGAGGTATTTGCACATACTGTCCTGTAACTTTATATTCCCACTAAAGTATTTTTCACTCCCCCACATTTAGCTGACAAGTTCCATGTCAGATTGTTATATAATAAAATACAACAGGCCGGTAGAGATAAAAGCAGTGGGAAGGGGAGCAGATCAACTTTCTCACCGTCAGGGGTGCTAATGCTAATTGGCCAACGGCGGAGACTGAAATGGACGCTTACCAATTTGGCGTACTGCAAATTTATAGGCCCAATAAAAAAGTGGGAGGGGAGGGAAAAAAAGAGGAAGAAGAAAAAAAAAAGCCCTCTCTTGTGTGGCTTGGAACAGTCACAAAGCCTAAGATTATAGCGGTGCTGGCCAGTTCCAGAAAATAAAAAAGAGCTGTACGCCAAAACTACCACCACATTGCTTCTCGTAAGGCTTATTTATGGCGAGTGGTGATAGCTGAACAGAAGAAGTATATAACGGGCTATTTCCAGGCCTCCAGAGGAGCCTCGGGACTGTTGCCGTCAGCTGAGCGCTCATATGATTGAGCGCAGTCATCGACAGAGCGTCATCCGAGTGTGAAACACATACGTTGTTAGCAGAGAGCACAGGCAGGGAGTATTTTTACTGTCAGCTTTTTTTGGTCTTTAATGTGAAGATGTCAGATGTTCTTTTTAAATGTGTCTGTTTTGTTCCAGGTTAAAAAAAAGGATGTAAAACAGGACACGTCTGGGTCCCATTTTGCGCCCAAAGACTCAAGTATGAGAAGGAAAAGTGCCACAGCATTTGTTCTGATTGGTGTAATGTCTTGACATCTGGTGTGGACACACTTTGGGCAAGTATCTGTCAGTACAACATTGCCATTTTTAGATCACATGAAAAATCGCGCTTTTATCAAGAGTCAAAGAAAAAAATTAGACAATGTCTCCCATATGATTTTATTGTTATTATGAGTTCCAGAATACTTGAATGTGCGCGTTGCAATTTCTGAGATACAGAAGTTTCTCATTGTACTATATTTAGTGTTTTTTCCTAAAATATAAGATATAACATTTCAGTGGCGGGACAAAAATGGGTTCCAGCTGACTCCCATCAGCCAATATGTTATAGATTATAACTGCTCTACAGCGATGACAGAGCTCTGACAGGAGAGCCTCTACTTACACGACGACCAGCCCGGAGCCTCACCCTCCGCACACACTCACACACACTTTCACTTCAGCGCTCTCTCGCCGAGGTCAAAGGGTGACAGACGTCCTTCTTCTTCTAACCCCCGGAGGAGGAGCCACGGCACAAGACACCATTACTTGTTCGCCGTATGCTAAACAACCACACGGCGACAGCAACAACAACAATCAACATTAGATGCACAAGTTTCAGATGCATCAGTTATTAAGAGACTAACCAACGCATATATATATATAATAACTAGAAAACAGGTGTCTAACTTAATAATAATAATAATAATCCATTTAATTTATATAGTGCTTTTCAAGATACTCAAAGACACTTTACATTATACACCGTAGACACAGCTACGGGGAGCAATGCAGGGTTAAGTGTCTTGCTCAAGGACACATCGACTAGGGCGGGGATTGAACTGCCAACCTCTTGATTGAAAGACGGGCATGCTAACCACTGACCCATAGTCGCCCCAAACTTCTATTATTTATACTTCTACTATATTTTACACCTCTTTCTTGTCGTATGGCGACTAAATTACATGAAGTGTTTGAGGAGTGCGTTCTGCCACCACAAACCAACCAGACCCAAAGAAACACACGCAACGGATGAATAGTAAGCCCCCGTTAAATGATTGTTGGACTTCATGACATGAGCCACACAGTAAAAAAGAGCTGAGACCACAGGACGCGTCTCCATCTGCGCACAGCCACCGACAAGATGGAGGACGAAAACGTCCGAAAGACAAACCGGCCCGGCCACCGAAGCCCTAAACTAGGGTGTGCGTGCGTGACGAGAAGCATACCTCTGCAATGGAGATCACTCGCTCCGCAGCATTCACCGACGCCACATGTGACCTCCTTCACCCACGCTCTTGAATACTTTGGATTTTGAAGACACACCCAGCCGCCCTCACCGGGTAGTCCTGACTAAGCTCATGGGGAGCGCTCCAGCAGAGGGGCCGCTGGTGAAGACGGTGTCTGGCATCATTGTGCCGCGTACTCATCAGGGAAGACTGCAGCCTCTGTGAGGCTCTGTGCAGCACAGATATAACCCTTGTGTGGGCCCTTTTCTGTTCTTTTTTTTTTTTTTTTTTTACAGCCAGGGCCGTGTCCGTGATCTGCAGACTTTATTGGCTTTTCAGCATCATCGCTTGTTTGCTTTCACAATCTGCCACAAGAAGTGACGGCAGTGCAACATACTAAACCACCAAAGCAGAACGTCCTGTGCCAGCTCAGTGAACCACACCCCAAATGCTAACAAGGGGGCCACTTCTTCCCCCTCTTTTGTTTTTGCATTACGCACACAAAAACATTCAGACTTTGTCACAAGGAGCGTTAAACTACATCAACAGTGCACATGGCACGAGGTGCGGCATTGAGTAAATTATGATAACAGTCAGTCTAAATGTGTCTGGGAAACGGCACATTCCTTCAGGTAGGTCAAACATTTGGTTTGATCCAGTGCCAACGATGCCATTGCGTAATCCGAGTCGTGTAATCACACCGCGCAGCTCCTCCTCTTTATCTATTGTTTGAAAAGGGTCATTGATATTCTTCAAAGGACTATTTTGATGGACCAGTCGATCCAGTGTATTTTTTTCTTCTTTTCTTCCGGTTCGCATCTTTTTCGACTATACCTTGAATAGGGAAGGTAGCGCCGTAGTAGCACTTTGGTAGCACTTAAATGTCTCTTACTGATAGCACTTTGTAGTTTAACACTTTAGTAGCACTTAAATGTCTCTTACTGATGGCACTTTGGAGTTTAACTTTATTGAAGAAATTGTTACTTGCGTGATTCTTGTTGTTCTGAGTTTGGACTCATGGTTTAATGCACTTATTGTAAGTCGCTTCGGATAAAAGCGTCAGCTAAATGACATGTAATGTAATTTAGAAAGCAGTCAAATCTTGTCAATAATTTGCCAAAATAATAAGCAAACGCCGGCAACGAGTGAGACTTTGGACTCCTCTCAGCGGGGCGATTTTTTCTGTCAGTTGGTGGAGGTCACGGAGCGAACGCTGGCCTCGTAGCCGTAGTCCATGGTAGTCCATGGTAGTCCATGAATGCGTCTCCCTGCTGTTTGGTGCCGAGCAGGTCGTTTAAGGCGGGTTTTTAACAGCTTTTTGCACTGTAAACAGCTTCCTGCTGCAGACAAAACCGACACCATGAGAGCGGAACAGTAAAGTTGTAATCCGGACCGTTAAACAGCTGAAAGGTGCGAGAGGAGCTGCAGACTGAGGTGATAGTTGTGGGTTCAGCTCAATTAATAGATTGTTATCATGAAGCATACACACTTAGATGCTGGGAGGTATAAAGCATGACATGGAGATACAAAAGCGCCAATACCTCTGACTTGAGCTAATGTACTTAGTTACTTTCCAACTTATTGTCCGAGGAGTTTCGCAACATCTACGTCGTATGAGATCAGATATGCTGCATTTTCATCTTATAACTTACTCTGATACAAAGTAGGCATGAGGACAACATGAGGTTCATGCAGCTCACTCACTGAAATGAGCTGAATAAGCATGAGAGTCCCTCAGCAACAACAGGTACAGCAGCACAGTGTCTAATGGCTGCAAATAACCAGTGATATCCAACATCTACGGCAGATATCCTGCAGTATCTCTATGACAAGCGGCACGTGTTCAGACATCCACAGAGGTCACGCGTACGGCAATCAGCTGACCTTTTGTGCGCCCGGTGTGTTTTAGCCTTTTCCTTGAGGTTAACTCAGAGTTGAGGGCCCCGGTCCAACCTCGACTCCATGCTGCTGACATGTCCAAATGGCAGCTTAAGTGTCTGAAAGTGTCTGAGGTTAAACGGAGCACGCTCAGACGCCACGGCTCACCTGAAGCCCTCCAATGCCAGCTGTCAAACGAACGGACAGAGTTGGTCTAAAGCAGCCGGTGAATCATATGGGATGAGTCTGATTCTGGTCTGGTCCCAATTACCCCGCTGGGTGTTTTCAGCACTTGGTTATAGTTTAGAGATGCGTGGGAAGATGTGAGGACATCTGCCAGAACACGTCCCCCAGCAGCACAGCGTCTTATCAGTCTGTTCCCCTATTACAACAGTTTGTCACGTTATATATATATATATATATATATATATATAAGATTATATTTTGATGTTAAATGTGTTTGTAGCTGAAACACGTCTTTATCAGACAGCAGGTTGCACAACGCGAGGCACTAGAGCAGCATGTGCTCCAGGAGGCAGTAAGGCTGGTGATACAGCAACCGCAGGGCTCAAAGGTCAGCAAGGACATACAATAATCTTTTATGGCTGTCGTGACAACGCGGCCCGGTATGAATTAAACTGTGTTCTCGGCACACCTTGCTTTCATATTTAATCTAATTTCTGACTCAAGCTTCACGCCAAAAGTAAGATATCGGCCAACGCTACATAACTAGATTGCGTGAGACTCACCTGAGTCAATGTGAGTTTTAGTGAAAATGTATTAAAATACATTTTTGTTGCGTAGCACTGAAGATTAGGACTGTGATTCTTTATTACTTCCTCAATAAATCCATTACTTGTTTGGTCTTTAAATAAATGTGTACAAATAAAATAAAGAAAACCAAGTGTCTGGTTTAGCCCAAGCAGTAAAAATAGAACAAAACATTTGAGACATCAGAATTTGTCTGTTATTATTCATAAATTACTATTGAAATGAATGAATTCATAATTTAATATAATACTATTTACACTGTGCCTGCAACTATAACTTTCTCTATGAGATATGCAAGAAAAGGGGAATAGATGTAAACATTAAAAATGAATAAAAGTTCACAACAGAAAAGAGGAGGAACACAAGCTGCTTGCTTCATGTTTGCTAGGAAGAGGAAACCTCGAGCAGCAACAGGGTAACAACCTCAGTGCTGCTGAAACAGGGAACAGGGAGGCTGAGCGAAGCACCTGTCAGACTGGGTTTAAGGGAGTGGAGGTTGGACACACACCAGGGCCAAAGACAGCTGATAGAGACCTCTCTCTCTCTCTCTCTCTCTCGCCTACGGGCTCCGATAAGCCAGTGAATTAAAACCATTGGTTGTGCTGGTCCACAGCCATGTTTGGGATCACCTCCTCATGTTACTCTGTGTGTGCCATCTCTCTAAATACTGCAGTGTGGCGGGGGGGGGGGGGGGGGGGGGGGGGGGACGGGACGACAACATTGAGCCCACCGAATATACCTCTACATATTGGGCCCCGATGAAACGATGCAGCAGTTCAGAACGGAGGTGGAAAATCAAGTTGAAGAAGGGACTGCCGGTCGGAGCAGATGCGGGTTCATCTGAAAACAGGGAACCTGGAACTGTTTGAAGGGAGCGACAGCAGCAACGACGAGGAAACCATGAATGTTTCTTCCTCTCATAAAGTGAAGAAAAGACACCATCATTGTCAGACTTGCACACTAACCCAGGTGCACTCTCGGGACCACATGGAGGGGAGAATGAATGTACTGGAAAAGGGGGGGTGCTATAAAAAGCGCTTGTCAAAGTGACCCACAGGGCCTAAAAATAGAACCTCCTTCCCACCAAACCCCTGTGCACGCAGGCAGACATGGTTGCAACAGAGCGGAGTACGCCCGGTTCCAACGGGGACTGTGGGCCGGGACTGTCGACGGGTTCCACGCAGAACACACAATTTCCCACTTAGTGAACGTGATTTTGAAACAAAGCTCATTTAGTGCCTCTCTCATGGGAAAGAAAGATTACGCGAGAGGAGAAATGAGCGATAACGCAACAGGTCCATAAAAGTATTACAATAATTCTCTGTATTCATGACACTGCTGTGTCTTAGGGCAGAGTGTCATCTGCTGTGGGGAAAGAGAGGGTGTGTCTTGATAAAAAAATAAAATAAAAAGTAAAATAAAAAAAAGGGAAGGCGGATTTGTTTATTCAGAGTTCATACTCCAGTGTACCTGTGTGTGTGTGTGTGTTTTATGGTCGCCGTGGTTTCGACACCATTGTCAGCGCTACTGATGAATGACTTGGGTGGATCATGGGAAAAAAATGTTCCACCACATTGTGGCGACATCACAGGGGAACAGCTTAACGGCAGGAACATACACCTGAAGTGATGTGTTGGCTATTGCACGCGTATCTACTTTAAACAACCCGCAGTATGAACTAGAACCAAGCACATTCCCCAGAGTGAGTGTCTCTGTGGACGTACTTTGCATGGAGCGCTGCCTTACCTCACTCCCTCCTGGAGGCACACCTGTGTCAAAAAACAACAACAACTCAACAGGTTGTGCGACATACCGCAGGCATATCCGACCGGCACGCAAATGACAGCAGAAAAACAAAGAAGTATCAACAGAGTTGCTAGCTGTTGCTCCGGCTGAGCTTCTTTCTCTTCACACTGTCAGGACAAAACATTCCTCGATGCCCCTTTAACTTCCATGAAAAGGAAAGAACACCAGCCATGCTGGACAGCACAGGCTTCCTTCTTCAAGCCTGTGAGGTCTCATCCATGGTATTTTAAAGGAAACTCATAGAAGTGTTGTCATTGTTATTAGACTATATCTACTGCTGCTGTTGTTACTATCCTTTTTCCATCATTATTCTGCTTACTACCCCTTATTATATGAATAATTGATGTGAATGTGTAACTCTCTAACGCTGTTCATCTGTACACATGACATCTACTGCTTCTGTCCATCCGGGGAGAGGGATCCTCCTCTGTTGCTCTCCTGATTTTCCCCCTGAAAGGGTTGTTTCAGTTTTTCCTGATCCGATGTGAGGTCCTGGGACAGGGATGTCGTATGTGTACAGATTGTAAAAGCACTCTGAGGCACATTTGTAATTTGTGATTCTGGGCTATACAAAACCAAATGAATATTGAATATTGAATAGAGCTGTGCTCAAACGGGTGCTCAACACAAGAATTTGACTGCAGCTTGAATTCTTCCTCACACGAGGAGACATCGATGCCGTATGTGGGAAACTTACATGTCTGTACTTTCTGTGCACGTTCATAGAAATACAAATAGAAGCCGGTCCAATCAAGGAAGAGTCAAAACCACGAGTTGGACCTCAACTCTGTGGATGGCAAGAACGGGTCTCTAGCATGTTAACAAAGCTCCTCGGAGCAGAACTTACTTGACTGTGACTCTCGTGGATAAGTCCTGGAGATCTCCCGGGTGAAAGAGCTGCGCTTCCTTTAGTCCGAGCTTCCTGCAGGCTTTGAGGAAGACGTTGAGGTTGTCCTGGAAAGAGAACAAAGTGCGGATGAGTGTTGTCCTCCTCCAGGAGGCGAAGAATAATCACACAAGAATTCTCTGGCAGGGGACGCAGCCTAAACTCACTGCTTCCAAAGTTCACATCGCCAGAGAGCAGAGACAGGACGGGGAGGAGCATGTGTGTGGCAAATAAGAAGTGACCCAGTGCAGAACACACACACACACACAAACACTCACGCACATGCCGGAGGGGAGGGGAGAGGAGGAGGGGAGGGCCTTCGTGACAGGAACTGACTGACAGCAGCAAAGCTACCTGTGGGCTGGGTTAGGGTGGGGACACACCCTCAAACCAGGAAGGATGACATCAGAGCGTTGCACAAATCCCACCCAACCGGCCGTGCAAGTGTAAAAAACACACACACACACACACACACACACACACTCTTTCTCCTCACACCCTGAAACCTCCCCTCCCCGCCAAACCCTTCGCCCGAGAATACCTGCGGAATCCGCCGGGCGGTTGAGTATTTTGTTGATAGAAACCGACATGGGAGGACATGGGAGGACATGGGCGTGTCCCACACCGTGTCAATCACTTTATATTGTGTACAATCGTAAATACGTGTGCACATGATTTCAATAGATGTGGGAGCGTGATGCACAATGGCAAAAAGACATTTTGTTCTATAAATACACATGCGGGGGGGTTACGACTTCTCCACTTCTAATCCCAAGTGTCCTGTTCGTAAATCGGCACTTCCACTGAGAGGGTTTCATGAAATGACACATGGCCCCAACATGGGCTGGCATAATTAAGGGGTAGCTAGTTCTATATTTAAATGGCAAACATACTTATTAGCAAATGCTAGGGCCAGTGTTGACCTCTCTGCGCAGGAATCCCTCGCTAACAGCTTTGCTTGTCCCTTAGCGGCACTTTGCCGGGCCCTACAGGTCAAGGATCAACCCCTAATCTGAGGTCACCCTTCATTCATTATAACCCAGAAGAGATGTTCTCTCTCGGCTTTCTCCTGGCTACACATGATAACGGCATATTTCCAGATAGGTGCAGAATGTAGTCGAGTAACTGCTGACGACCTGTCGAGTTTTGTCGCACGCGGCGACCTTCATCTCTCCCACCGTGCGTCCCGGCAACATCGTTCGTGTGCGCGTTTTTCAGTGACACCTAATTTACGACCTCGTCGTGGGATGCGTACGCCGTGTACATTCGGAAACAGCAAAGTACACATCGCCGCATTCAAGTGCAGGTACCGTCACGCCCCACTCATACTTGGATCTTTAGACTGCTAGCGCCATTGATTTATTTTTTAAAGTTTATAACACTCAATAACACTATGAATACTTCCCAATACTCTATATTTCTTTCACATAATCTACACATATACCAAGGACAAAGAACTCTGACCTCAATATTTACAGATTACAGTACAATACACTTGTCAGTGCTCTCTGGTGGACAACATATGCAACTGCGACACACAGACATAGTGGCTGGTGTTTCTGCACAGCCATTTCTTGTCACTTATCGACCGACACG
The DNA here is from genome assembly GCF_009769545.1 of Cyclopterus lumpus. Classification (NCBI taxonomy): domain Eukaryota; kingdom Metazoa; phylum Chordata; class Actinopteri; order Perciformes; family Cyclopteridae; genus Cyclopterus; species Cyclopterus lumpus. The sequence goes on along the minus strand of NC_046986.1, from coordinate 22,237,285 downwards.
TATGGAGAGACAGTAATAAAACGCTAATAGCGACCGATATATTGGCCCGGATGATTTATTGGTCTGGCTCTGGATACAACTTTTATTTTCTGAAAGAATGCAGGCCATTAAGGACCAGTGAGCCCGTCCCGCTGCCAGGCCCTGGTGTTCCTCTTGTGAAGCCAGGACTCAACATAATCCAATGTAATCAAGGCCTATGCAAAAGGATCATTAATATCACTGAGGTATGAATGTCATTCCACCTCAAAGGGCATTATGAACACACTTGAAAAGCCCACCCTAGCAACCAGCAACAGCACATGCAGAGATAATGATGTTGAAGGAATGTTATGCTGACTTGTGCCTGCACATAATCCTGCTAAATATGCTGCACCCACCCAGCAGCCTCCTAATCCTCTCATGCAGAACCGAGCAACCCCTTGGATTTGGAGCACTTTCGCACCGAGAGACGGAAAGACTCGACTCGCAAGGTGTCCCATTCGGATCCCCCCCACCCCCCACCCTACCCCCCCGGTCCCGTTGCGGTCGCTCCGTTTCTTCTACTGCATTCTTTGTCCGAGAGGTCCATGCTCTACAATTACCCTCCGCTGGCCCTTTGGCGGCGCTTCAATCGCAGAGCAAAAGCGATGGTTAAAATATCAGGCTACGCATTTCCAAGTCCTGTGACAATAAACCCAGAAGAGATGGAATACTGGAAATGTTGCCTCTTCGGAAACAAACCCCATAGAAGACCCCCGCCCCCTGATGTTCGCTCAGCAGTCGGATCCAGACATAACACTCACCCATACAACACAAACACAGTGACCGAACACGGTCAGGACGCCTGTCATTGCTCGGATGATTACACAGACATTTAGAGGCCCCCTTGGGGGGTCATTGGAACCGTCTGTTTATCTCCTCCCACTGCCACCTCACCAGGGAATTGGTGTGCGCGGGAACATCCAGCAACATGCTAATTACAGCGTGCTTAACATGGGCAGAGGCCGGTGGAGTCCGCTTTGACTCCGTCCCTCTCCGGACTCAGCCCAGTGGGCCTCAGATCTGGGGCCCCCGCTCACGTAGCTGGCCGTCCCAACCGCAACAAAAATCAGCTTCCTGCTTCAGCACCGGTCAAAGTGGGATCGTGATGGGGGTTAGGGGGGAGGCACGGGTCCCCAGGGGGTCGTGGCCCAAACCCAGAGCTTGCTGCTCACTGCTCAGCAACGGGCAGGAGAAGTGTGCCAACATGGGAAACATTTCCCTGGACACAAGCGGAGCCAAGGTATCGGCTCGGGTCTGGAGCCAATGTTGCAAAATATTCCGCAAAACCAGAGATTTCCGTTTTGGGTTTCTTTCCTCCCACTTTTCCCTCCGTGGGATTTTTATTCTGCTCCAGCTGAAGCCGGATGTGTATTTGAGCGCTGAATCTTTCAGATAGCAAAACTAAATCCACAGTTATGACCATAATGGTGGGACACAAAGAGCCAATTCAAGTTATATTGTGTCTGCATTACAAACGCATTACTCTTCCCCGTGCCATTTAGAGAGTGTGCGAGAACATTCCACGTTCCTCTTCTCTAACAGTGGCGATGGACAGTGTACATAAAGACAAACCCTACGCAATAATCCTCACCATGTGGAGACAATTGGCTAGAAAATAGCAGAAAATCATTGTCCTAATGTTAGTTAATAACTGGGGATGTTTCCTGGTGATGATAGAGAGAGAGAGAGAGAGAGAGAGAGTGAGTAATGTTTGTTTTTTGGAGAGCTCTCCTCTATTCTCCATGTGGTTGGCAGGAATTGGCCGCCGCGGGCCAACCGGGAGCCTTCCCATTCGCACGAGAATTTATGATCAGGTGGTTTGGGGTTTTGGTCCAAGTCCTCGGAAATACCACAGCGCCGCTGCCGATGGAGGAGACACTGTACCTCGTTACCTCAGCAGGTGTTCAGCCAGTTGTGCTACCAACGGGCCAAAACAAACAGGCTGTGAATTTGATTTACGTCACAACACAGAAACGACGGCTCAGTGTTTGTTACCGCGAGCGCCGTGTTGACATCGAGCTTGAACGCCTGCGTCTGTTTCCTCTGCTGCAGGCTCGTCAGTGTCTTGCCCAACATGGTGAGCGTTCCTGAGCCCAGCGCCGTGCACTCAGACTGGCTGGGTGAAGTTTGGGGCTCTCTGTAATTCCTCCAGACAGCTGGACTCAATTACTCCCACAAGAGAGAGCTTTGTGAGGGATGGGTTTAAGGTAGGGTTCTCAACCCTCTACTTCCCGAGCACTTGTGTGCAGACACTCCCAAAACATTTATCCCACTGTGGCCCGAAAGGCCTGTGCCACGAGCTGCCTCTGAAGACATCGCCGGGTCTCAGAAGAGGTGAAAAGGTTTGGAAGCACCGCCTCAATTGTTGTTACGTGAGCCGGGCTCTGCCCTCGTCTGACCTCCTGTCACTCAATCAAAGACTTAATTAACCTCCCCGGCACAAAGACGTTTCTGTCTGGAATGACTTTGATTGAACGCAGCCTCAAGCATGGCAGACGTCATATTTAGGGCGCGCTTTAATGCGGTCTGTAGCCCTTCAAGCAGCTCCACATTTGCCCAACTTATTAATGCGGACGGATATGAGCAGCGACAAGTCAGTGAGGCAAACACCTCTCTCTCTCTCTCTCTCTCTCTCTCTCTCTCTCTCTCTCTCTCTCTCTCTCTCTCTCTCTCTCTCTCTCTCTCTCTCTCTCTCTCTCTCTCTCTCTCTCTCTCTCTCTCTCTCTCTCTCTCTCTCTCTCTCTCTCTCTCTCTCTCTCTCTCTCTCTCTCTCTCTCTCTCTCTCTCTCTCTCTCGCTGGCAGCAAGTAGCCTCAGACCTGTCGCCAGTCGGCTCAACGGCTGCTTGTGGATGGGTGCAACAGTAGCAACAGGAGGCGAAGCCGGGTACGGAGGACACTGGGAAGAGGATATGTGCACGTGTAAATGGCATTGTGTATGTGTGGCTGTGTATGTGTGTACTTGTATGTGTGTATGTGTATGTGTGGCTGTGTATGCGTGTACTTGTATGTGTGTATACGTGTATGTGTATGTGGATGTGTGTATGTGTGGATGTGTATGTGTATGTGTGTACGTGTAAGTGTGTATGTGTGGCTGTGTATGTGTTTATGTGTGTATATGTTTATGTGTATGTGTATGTGTAAGTGTGTATGTGTGGCTGTGTATGTGTTTATGTGTGTATATGTTTATGTGTATGTATATATGTGGCTGTGTATGTGTTTATGTGTGTATATGTGGCTGTGTATGTGTATGTGTTTATGTGTGTACGTGTAGCTGTGTATGTGTATGTGTTTATGTGTGTATGTGTGTATGTGTGGCTGTGTATGTGTGGCTGTGTATGTGTATGTGTTTATGTGTGTATATGTGGATGTGTGTATCCTTTGAGGGGAGACGCAAAAAACATTTCAGAAAAAATAATTGATGTCCTAATGTAAGTAATCAATCGGGGAAGTTTAATGGCGATATCTATTACCCTATTCTCCTATATGTAACTGTTTTTCAAAGTAAAAGCCCCATCTTTTAAATTTCACGTAAATTTATGAAATTTGGGAGGCATATGTAACATGTTCATACTATGAAAAAAGCCTCTTGGAGCCATACCACAAACCCAACAGGAAGTCAGACATTTTTAATTTGCTGTGCAGCATTTGTAAGATCCAGAAAGCCAGAAATCTCCACTTCAGTAGCACTATACATCAAACTTTCCAGTTTCAATATCTATATTCTGAAGGTTTTTAATCCTAGAAGCATGGCCAAACTTTTTTTTATGGCTGTTGGCAGTGTTTTCTTATTTATGGTGCGATACGAAGAGATATCTCAAATTCCTTCTGTAAATTCACATATGGCAACAAGGTGAAAAATAACTTTTTTAGAGTTCTGTTCTAGAAATGTGCAAATGAGCTCATATTTGTTAAAATAATGCCTCCGTGGCATATTTAAACAGTAGCAGACGTTAGTCATTAGTTAAGGCAGTTTAATGGAGATATCTAGGAGTTAAATATTCAACCCTTTTCACTAGTGCCTCCACTTAAATGTAATATACATGCAACGTCCTATGCTTCACATTTAAGCCAAATAAGAAGAGACTCACCAGTCCAGCGATAGGTGTGGGCAGCCGGTTAACCCTCCGGATGACACCAGGCGTGATCTTGTTGATCAGACTGAGAGCAAAAGAAAGAGAGGGAGAACATCAGGGGAAGGCAGAGGGGAAGTGAAAGCACTTGGCCATTGGCTGGTCTGGTCCAATCAACAAGGAGTGAACAAAACGTGTTGCAAAGTCTCTGTGTTGTGTGTTTACGACTTTGTTTAATGGCGGCCACCTGGCTGCGGTTTAGTAAATGGCCAGTGCGGCAGCGTGATGTAAACACACTGGGTCCACGGCTCCTGAAACGTACCCAGAAATCACCACAGACCAGCTCGGAAAAAGTGTTACTGGTTTCCATAGGTGATGGTGTAATTGAAAAAAATTTGAAAGGGATTCTTAAGTCCAAGAGGTAAAATCAAACCAAAAAAAACGCACTAAATCCCTCAAATAAAAGAATTAAAAAGTTTTAAAAAATGTAATATTTGACTAAAGTAAAAGAACCAATGCCACAATGTAAATATTTTACAGGTTGCATCCACAAGTTAAATTGCAGATGAATTAGCAGCCAAACTTACTCAGATTAATCTGCTGATTATCGGCATGATCATCGCTTGATCTATAGAATATGAAAAATACCTTGTCACAATTAGAACTCAAGGCAGCGCCATCAAATGTCTTAATTTGTCCAATCATCAGCCCGAAACATAAACATATTACATTTTCTATAACACAAGTCAAGAAACGGGAGCACATTTCCCCATTTCAGAGGATGGAGCCCTCAAAGGTTTTTCAAAAGCAGCTCAAACAACCGATCGGTTGCCAATTGATCGCCTCGTCGTTACAGATGCACAAACAGGATTGTTAACTAATATTAACAACTTTGTATTTGTTGGGGGGGGGTTTAATCCATGCAACATGTTTCATATGTCAGCATTAGCTTTTTATCTAATGTCTCAATCTGCATATTGGAGAGTGAAAAGATCTTTCTGCTCTTGTTTTGAAAGAAAACACACGTCAAAGTGTGTCTTCGGCTCTCTCAGCACAGGAGGGGATGTATGTTGTATGGCTCGACAATAGATGCAGAGAAAGAATGCAACAGGGATGTGATTGGAAGTTAGCCGTTTAGCGGTGAAACAATAGAAAGCGGCGATGTGTCATCAGATAACACACACTGTAAGCCAAGAGGGATGTAATCATGTGTGCGACCCGCACTAAGCATTCCTCCCCGAGCAGCTGTGATAACCACAACACAATGGGACCGGAGGCCGAGCATCTAGGTGAAAGCGATGTTAATCTCGGCCCACCTCTTCCTCGCACTGAGGGAACGCGGACAGCTGAGCCAAAGCGAGACAATCAGTGGAGTCAGGCCCGGCTCAGCAGAATGAGGGCCGTCTCCTACGAAACGATGCTGATTGAGGTTTAGAAAGATTCTGCACGGGCCGCTGGTAATTACAGCTTCCCGCTGATGCGTGCAAATCACATCGCTGTGTCCGTCCACCGGCCCACACACACACACACACACGCTTATGTATGAAAAAGGGACGTGATGCTAACCCTATCACGTGCACACACACACACAACAAACACATTGCTGATCTGAGAGAAGCCACAAGTCTTTGAAGAGCAGTCGGGGAATCGATGCAAAAGACAATTCTGCGTCGATCGGGCAGCAACCTCCGGTTCTGAATAGTGAAGCCAATGCTGGTTCAAGTGTCTTAAACTTGCATTCTCTCTACTGGCCATCAGGGGGCGACTCCTGGTTGCAAGAAGAAGTCAGATTGTATAGACGTCTATGAGAAAATGACTCTACTTCTCAATTGATGTATTACCTCAGTAAACATTGTAAACATGCGTTTATGGTCTCAATCTCTAGTTTCAAGTCTTTTTTCAATCCAGCATGATGATCATTTAGTAAATGATGGTCCATTCAGAGTCGAATAGACCATAAAGCAGGGTATGCTTTAGGGCGGGCTTACTGTGATGGACAGGTCGCTGCCAGAGCCGTACACGGCGTCTCTACATCACTCCTCCGCAGTCAAAATGTGGTGACTTCTGTTCACTGGTTGCAAAAATCCAAGATGGTGACGGCCAAAACGGGTGACTACGTCCACTTCTGATATACAGACTATGGCAAAGATACAGAACTCAGAACTCTCTGCCCTCACTCCTCATTAAAGTAAGTGATGGCACTCGACAAATCTGGAACATCTGTCAAACACAAACTCCTCTTGAAACAGAGCACGCTCCCCATCCTCAAACAAGTCGCCAGAGGGCAGATCCGACACCGGAGGCACCCAAAGAGCGCACGATACGAGCCCCATTGTGCTGTCTGGAAACACTGTGTGGCTCACTTCATGTGGATGACAAACAAACAGCGACCCAGCAGATAGGGGGGGGGGGTTGCTCTGCCTGGGAAAGATCAGCAACACTTACGCCGGAGTGCAGAACCTAGAGGAGAGCAAGAGGGCTTCCACGGTAATGAATGAATGAGAGAGAGAGAGAGAGGCGCCTTGGGAAGGTACTTACTCGCACAGCAGAACTCCATTCTCCAGCGCTGATCGGAAGTCCTCGCTCCCGAATTTCTTCTTGGTTACTGCCTGGAAAGAAAGAAAAAAAAAAAGTGATACAAAAACAATGAGCGAAATAGCGAGAGGGGTTGGGGTGAGGAGAGGAGGCGGGGGTTAGTGTGTGAGTGTTTGTGTGTGAATGGGGTGGGGACGTTGGAGAAGAAAGGTAGGATGTTGAGAACAGTAGCAGAGGAAGTGAGAGGTATTTCCTTTGAGCTCCTTCAGTGTCTCTGGGACAGAATTGAGCCCTTCAGGTATTCTTGGGAGGCTCGCCCCCCCCCCCCCCCCCCCCCCCCCCCCCCCCTGGGCTTCATTTGGCCGCTGAAAGTCGCCGGTAAACCGGAGAGGTGTCGCTGAGCCAGGCCATCCCGAAAGAGCGCAATGGGCATCTGGAGCTCTGCAGGAACACGGTGCTGTGGCCCCGTGCCTTTCCCCTAAACTCAAACCACCACTGGAACGCCAAGAGTCCTTAAGCAGGCGCTGCACCACGCATGGCGTCCAGCCACACACACACACACACACACACACACACACACACACACACACACACACACACACACACACACACACACACACACACACACACACACACACACACACACACACACACACACACACACACACACACACACACACACACACACACACACGCACGCACACACACACACACACACACACACGCTCTGTGTGCTCTACTGTCGTCGTTGTTTTCAGCATCTGCTAAGTGTAGCTTTTCCTTCATGCAAACCGCATTTCCTTAAAAGGCAATAATGACATAGTTTTAATGCCACTGCAGCTTTGTTATGGGTTATCAAATTCACGCTGATGGCCCCTCCTTAACCCAAACTTCCTGTTGTGTTTAGTTGGAATGTTTCCACCATCAACGCCTTGATCAATCAGCACCTGAGCTGCTTAATCCAACACAACACAATTAGAGTGTCAGCTTCTATCAATTCTGCACGATCCTCTATATTTTATTCTGTCAAAAAAACATTCATCATTTTAAATAATCTGGATGTGCATGAAAACAATAAAAAGCCAGAGACATGTATGCATGGGTGCATGCAATTTTTGCGTTGTAGGAGGCTCATAAACGCTTTGCAATGTGTGGAATCTTTTTTTGGAGATCTGGATCCGACCCAAACACTAATCACTTGGCCCACGGCCTGGCTTTCAAACACGTTGCACTGAAACCAGTTCCTGAGATAATATGCTCAATGATCCCAGTCAAACAAACCAGCCCAACAACTACTGATGAAAGGTGAAACACATTTTACTGAGCTTATACACACTGCCATGTGTTTGACTTTGAGTCTTAAATTTACATTCCCGACAGCACCGACAGCACCGACAGCACGCGAACACACACACACACAAAACAAGTCCAACGGGTCTCACAAACAATTTGGTGAGATGACATTTTTCCCTTTGAAGGGGAAAGGGACAAAAGCTGGGACGATTACAGGCACAGCTAAACACAGGCTGTCATCTGGTGGCGGCGAGGAGAAACCGGAGCAATACAGACTGACTGGAGGATACTATTACTACTATACATTCTTCTGCTACACCTCAGACCACACACTGGATATCCTGAAATGGCCTCAAATACCCATCAGTCCAGTGGAACTAGACCATGCAGTAATCGATGAGAGACTATTAATGTTCTGACGCATTGGCTGCAGCCGCTCGTGTATTTGCACAACGCGATCAAGCCAGTCACCTGCTCCTCCTACACACACACACACACACACACACACTTGTGGTGTTTGATGGGAAAAGAAAGCGAGTGAATGTGCTAATCAAGATATTATCCCCCACCCACTAAGCCGGCTGTAACGGAGCAGTTTTCTTCCCTCCGATCGTCATCATTAGGGGTATTAACTGCCCTTAGATCCAGCCTTTCTTTTTTTTTAAACCCAGCTTGCCGTCGCTCCCCTCAAGAATGCGGGCCTTCAGAATTCCATTTGGGCTCTTCAGGTGCTCCGATGCGTGCGTGAAATTAATTATTGTCACTAATATTGCAAAGAACCCAAGAGTAAGGTCTCGGTAGAACACACACAATCAGAGGAATTGAGGATTTTCTCTGCGTCCGTGACCACAACTATTGTCTATTCATGCAGGGCAGGGAGGCAAATCAGTACTCAGGGGTTAGCGCGGATGCACCCCCATCCACTAATTGTTCTAGAGAGGACAGGCGTGTGGGTCGCCGGAGGGCAACTGGTACACCAGCCCAATATTTCAGGGGATCCGAATTTGAGAGCCGTCCACCAGTGCAGGAGCCGTCATCGGGACAGCAGCGGGACGAGGAACCCGACGTCCACAGCATCGTGGACCTCTGATTGGCTGCTTTGTGCCAGAGGATGTGAGGAACTCAATCTGGCACTTTTCGAAGCAGCAAAAAATACATAAAAAATTTCACACAGATTATAGGCTGTGGGTTATTACAGGGCCTTAAACTAAATCTGGGGCTGTATTGAAGCCCAAACTAAAATAATAATAACAACTGCTATTAAAAAGAGCCAGTCGAACTATTTGGGGTGACACCTTACTGGATGGATCTCTGTGGATAAAAGAAAAGCTGGCATGACGTGCCTGACTCCATTTCTCCCCAAACTCATCCGAGACTGCACTGATCTTTCCTCATTCAAATCGCAAATCAAAACCCACCTGTTCAGAACTGCTTTTAATGTGTGATTGTTTGTTTTTGTTTTCTTTCTTATCAGGGTCCGAGCGACTCAAAAGTCCCTATTTATTTGTTTTACCTGTATTTTAGCTATTCTTATTTATTTATTTTTAGCTTTTAGGATGCTTTAATTATGTGAAGTGTCTTTGAGTATTATGAAAAGCGCTATATAAATTAAATGCATTATTATTATTATTATTATTATTGCAGCGGGACATGTATATTAATAATAACATCTAGATGGTTTGTGCTCTGCATGATCTTCTGACCTGTTGCACGAACACTGCCACTTGTTCTGTGCTCGTCAACACTTACACACGGCCTCCCCTATTCAATTAACAAGGCCCTACATTATTCCTGCCGGGCCCTGTGCTTGTGGGTACGCGACGCACTGCGCCGGCTCCGTTCACAGCCATGGCAGCGGCTAATGCAGGAATGTGTCCATGTGACTGGCTCCAGACCATTTAGTCTACTTTTTATATAACAATCCCACCAACCTCGCCGCGCACACATGCCTCTGTTTAAAGTGCTGTGAAGCCAGAGCAGTTTGTTAATCATTCAGTGGCACAATCCAAGAGCCACAAACCTCCGTCTCAGAGGGTCAACTGTGCCAGAACGTGGTCTCTGTGTGTTTCCATTACGCTGCCCCCCCCCCCACCCCAAAAAAAACCTCTCATACCTACACCGTTAATACACCCGACCTGCACCTTTTACCTTTTCAACTTGCTTCCTGCTCAACCCCTCCAACCCCCTCTAATCCTCCTGCCCCCTGCCTGAGATCATGCCTCCCCCCCCCCCCCCCCCCCTCCGCGGCGCACGAGGTAAGCTGCCACAATGGGCCAGTGTGCGAGCGCTAGAGACACACTGATGTCACATCGGAAGAATTCAGATCCCCCCCCCCCCTGTGAAATTAGAACAATATTTGTTTAGTTGCAGCCCCTCCAGCGGCTCCGCGCCACCCTGCTGGGAAGAGAATTGGGAAAACATAATTTCACCCGCTAGTAAAAAAAAAAGAAAAAAGAAAAAAGAAAAGAAAGAAAGAAAGAAAGTCTGGTGGGCGGTTGAGTGGAAACTTTAAATGATTTGACATTTTAAATGGGACTTGTTTTTAAAGGGCTGCTTTGGGGGTGGAGGGGTGTTGGTAGCGGTTTTGCATTTTAATTTCATGTACTAGGAAAGAAGAAACGTTATGACCATAATAAGTAGCATGTCTATAGAAAATGAATAACTTGTAATAACCTCTACTCTATATGCATGACATGTTTTACAGAACTTATCATAAAAAGCACACAGGCCATAAAGTGTGACTGCTTTCTTTTCCCCTTTCTGATTCATCACTGACACATGGAGCAGCAATGTAAGTGTTATCTATGTATGAGTCATGCTTTATAATATAATATGACCAAGAGTCATCACTCTGGGTGGATCTGTTCTTACAGAAGGTGTGTGAGACCAGACGATCACTCATAGACGGGTTTCTTTAATTGCTCTGCTGATTTTATCACATGCTTTAAACTGTGACCTTAAAGAGGAAAGAAACCCTGGGAAATATTAAAGACACCGATGAGCAGGTTCGAGGCAAAATCTTACCAAAAAAGAGGAAGCAGCATGCAAACAATGCTGATGATGATGCTGATGATGATGAATGGGCTCAAATCCACCTGTCCTCTGAGAACAGGTGGGATAGAGGACATGGCTAAGGCTGGTAGTAGCTTAAAGTGGGTTCAAGTGGCTGATACACCTCGACTCTATTATACCACAGAGAGGTCAAAGGTGACGCGTGGATCCATGAAGCTATACTGTTCCAGGTTACTTTTACCCGGACTCTTTAGTGGTTCCGCAGCTGAGATTGGGAAGTAAACCTCAGCACCTGGAGTCAGAAGAAGCCACAGCTTCTTCAAAACGTCTTTAAACTGAAGAAATCCACACAATATATATATTTATATACCAGCAATTCGATCACAGCCCGTCTGTGATTTCCCAAAGCCGTCAGTAAGTTCAAAGAAAAGGTGTTCAGAGAGTTTAAAACAAGTTCTCACTCACCTCAACCCATCTCTGCGCCTCCGCGTATGCTTCGTCGCAGCTGACCGCGGACCGCTCGCGCCACTCCATCACCGCAACGTGTTCTCCCGAAGCTGCACCGAATGGGTTCGTACACGTAAAGTCCGAGGACATCAAATGTGGGCCGGTCGAAACCAGCAGACACAAAACACGCACGCACTTTAAAAAGAAAAAAAAAAGAGAAAAAAAAGAAAAGAAAATTGGACTAAATCGAGAGCGCGGCCGGTAAAACGTGTAAATCACACGACTCATTGATGAAGAACGCCTCCCATTGTTCGTTTCCACCCGGCCCGCCGCCGCTCGCCTGAAGGCCAGTTGGACCGGCAGCGCGTCATTCCCTTCGCCGCGGTTCGTCGGCTCCTTTCATCCGGCACACCTGTGGCGCGCGCGTCTCTTTGTGTTCGGCTAACAGCCACCAAACGGGATCTCCACCGCCCGACTGCGGCTTACACCTCGTCCCCGACCGGAGAGTTTCACTTCTGGTTTAAGTTTCAGCTGTGGAGGGGCGGGGTGGGCTTCCTGCTGAGCGGCTTCCAGGTGGACGCACGCTTGAGTTGGCCCGTTAATTCCCTCTCGGGGAGATTATTTGTATCCCAGGTTTTGGTTTTTTTTTTCACCCACTGCTGACCGTGTAGAGTCCGGAGCACAGCGAAGTGCGCACACACACACACACACACACACACTAAAGTTCATCGGCTCAACATCGTATACATGTTGAAGTCTGTGGGCCGAAGAGGATCAAAAGATTCATAACATGTTAAAACAAATAAAGTAAAAGTGAAGTCCTTGGACTCTTCCACTTGGAGTTCGGCTCGTTCTCCTCAAACAAACTGCTCTCCGGCAGCGCCACCCAGCGGCGGCTCGGGTGCAATGCAAGACCTAGAAACAAGTGAGTTGCTGCAACTTTAACCGAAAATCAGCAGGTACTGCAGCAGTGAAAGCCGTTTGAGGTACCCAACTGCACTTCATATTTACACTAAGTTTCAGAAGGGAATGCATGTTTTACCCTGCTACATTTATTTGAACACAATGTGCAGACTAAAATGCTACAAAACCATTGATTATGTGACAATGCAACACATGGTATAGATTAAAACACCCAGTGTACAGTGGTTCAAATTAGCTCCAGTGACCAGCAACATTACGTTCTGCTTACATGTCAACCTGCTGATGTTATAGAATGAGATATTCAGTCAAATTAGGATGAATGTGCAGCTTTTAGAGCAGGTGCCATGTTCCTATTTATTTTAGAGTATCTCATTTTGCCATTTGAGTGACCGCAGAAGTCATGTCAAGGATATATGTGCCATAGGTACAACACAGGAAGTCCCCGTCTTTGCTCACTGGTGTCTCGGTAGAGGGTCTTAAATGTCTATTGTTCCATTTCACAATATAATCCAATTGTTAAATCCTCTGTGTACACACACACACATACACACACGTCTGCATTTAATACATCTCCTCCTTCCAGACAGCGACTCAAAGTAGGAGGATCCTCTTTGCACCATTGCCTTCTTTGTCACCTCAAACAGAACTTTAACCAGGCATTGGGTCATCTCAACATCTTTCCATCTTCAGATCACCTAAATATAACCCCACAAACTTCCTTGGTAATTCATGACCCAATAACATGTCAGTGTTTATGTACATTCTGAGAAAACACAGATTTGATCTGTATTTTTCAAAAGATGGATGGAAAAACAGATGGATGGATACATAACTATGATGTTTGTGTTACAAAGAAGAACAAGAGTAGTGTTCATAAATTTTATTTTTAGACAGAATTTGTAATTCATATTACGAAAATGTAGGCACCTTCCACGTGGATGTACAGTCTGCATTTTTCAGCTAGCCTCACTTACAGGAGCTAGCCGTCAGTTGGTTTGGACCATGTGTTTGGTCACATGATAAAAAAGAAAAAAGCATGTATCATTGAACCCAGAGTTAATTTCTTTCTTGATTGAAAGCCAAAAACACCATGGAAACACACTTAAGTGCAGCGTCACGATAGTGCAGCCGATATCGGTTTTACAGTTTGAGGGTTTAGCCGGGGGGGGGGGAGGGGCTGGAAGATTTTAATCTCAACAGGAAATACTTTTTGCTTAGAGCGGCACTCCGATTCCCTTAGAATTCCAAGCGATTCATAACAAAAAAATGGAACATTACTTCAGAAGGATACCCCTGATATTTTAGATTATTTTTTTCCCTGCAAGTATTTTGGAGAAGAAAAAAAAAAGATTCCAATGAAGTCAGCACTTTGAGAATGTTTGGCAGTAATGTTTTTCTTACAAGGGAGCTTCCTCAATAGGAATCTTTGGAGAGGGCAATGATGGTGAAGCGCAGCTCCTGAGGGTCGCGGGCCATGAAGACCTTACAAACCTTTGCAGCGTCCTGCGGGGCAATAGAACACACGGTGACTTGCAACTCAACCAGAGACGATATTTTATTAGTCGGGTGTTATTCTGTGCCGTCTTACCTCCAGGAAATTATCTTCTGAGGTTTTTCCGTGGACGATAGGGAAAGGCTTCCGGCCATCTAAATTTATACAAAAATGTCAAATAAAGCGGATTTGAGTAATCAACAATGAGACAAATGCTGCTCAATATTTTGGACGGAACAGGGGTCAACTCACCCAGTTCATATAACTGTCCTCCGACATTCACAAAAGCTATAAAATGCAGGTTCACTTTCTCGTCTAAACTTGGGGCCTAAAACAGACAAAGTGATTCCAAGTTAAACACATTCTCAAGAAACAGAAAACTAAAAAGATATTCTTGCCGTCTGAAGCATCGTCCTTCTACTAAAAGTCAAAACAAACCTCCGTTTGTCCCTCCTGTGCACTGGATTCATGTGTAACGCGTATACTCTGAAACAGACGGGAGGGAAAAGAGACAATGAGCGTAGGCGGTGGTGTTATGCTATTGTAATTATGGTAATTTGACCAATCTCCTACAAAAGCACGCCTGCGTTTCCTTACCTCGTCTTTTTCCAGGAAGGCTGCCTTTTCTTCTGAGCTCATTTTAGAGCTTTGTTCAATGAACTTCTGCAGAGGAGAATCGGGCTCTGCGACAAAAGGACAACATGCAGTAAGATCTATAGAAAACCGTCCCCCTTTTAAAAAAACATTGATAATAATATTCATCAATATTAGAAACGTATGCATTGTTTTATCTGTAATCTTTTGTACTTGAAGCTGCTAGTATACATTCATAAATCCATAACGTCATCTGCCTGCTGTTTGCAGCACATCTTATACAATGACGTCACCTTCAGTTTTTCCAAAATGAAAGAAACTTAAATGGAATGTTGAATTAGATTCTTTGAAGTGAAACTGATCGTTTATTAATTTGTAAAATTGTCGATGGACTAATCAGTTGTTAGTGGCAGGCCTAGAGCCGGGTGGAGCGTCACTCAGGGGGCTCCAGATAGAAATGCCTGACAGACTAAATTCTTTCCATGTAGACTTTTTTTTTTTTTTTTCTTCTTTCAGAAAGCAGTACTCCAGGACATAAACACTCCTAAAATGTGTAGGGTGTAAGATTCGTGTTCAAAGCTCCGGGTCCCGTGGCCGCAGGAAATTCAGGATTCGAGTTAAAGTTTAACAATATTTAATGGCAAAGATAATACTCATGTAGCGTTCACGATCGTGGGGCCAGAAAGGAGGAACTCTCCACAGACGGAGTGCAGCTCCCAAGGAGCCACAGACCGGGGCTGTCTCGAGTCTCCAGTCCAGTAGAACCATGTCCCCAGAACAAATGCTCGGCTATTAGTCTGGTCATGCAAATGAATTCACACCTAAAGGTTAGTTCCATTGGTCAGTTCAAAGGATGCCGCAGTTCTACTCGCTACGCCAATTAGTAAACAGGCGAGGTCAAAGCTCACTCTTCCGGTCAAGGACAGGAAGTTCCCCTTCACAATAAAACCCTATTATCCTGCCTTCCGAATAAAAGCAACACATTAGGTTTCAATCGGCATCCATTTTAACTATTGTCTAAACAATAAAACATTCATTCATTCTCATGCATCATACAGTTAATCATTACATTTGTCATTAAAACAGAATAATAAAACAGTGATCCTCTCTTATGTTTCATAATACATTCCTCCAGAATATTCCTCATAATATCCCAAATTAATTATCATATCTTTCTTTATGTATTAATTTAAAACATAAACTTCTCTTATCTACATGTGCAAATATATATAAAATCCACTACAACCTAACAAGGGGTATAGAAATTCCCTATCAATCGACATCTAGTTTCAACAAATTATATTGTAATGTGAGATTAGGTATTTGTAAGGTAGATAAATAAATCCGTTCCTGGTATTTGCAAAGTAATACAAAGCGGTGAGCTGAGAAAAATGATATCATTGTTTTGCTTTTAGAAACACTTTTCTCAAAATGTAATAAAATCAAAATGTAATAGCTTACATCATCAATTTACAGTAATGTCAACCCATTTCAATTTTGGATTCTTTCTCATCTCGACTATCGAACATGACGCAGGCAGAATAAACACTCACCGAATTCCAGGCGGGCCTGGTTGTTCGCCACGGCATGAATTAATCCTATCGTTCCACAGGCGTTTCCAATAGTTTGCTTTATGAAGTAGACGTCAGGAGAGACCTCCTGTCGCTCTCCCTTGAGTTTCTCTTCCTCTTCTTGCTTGAAAGCCTCATACTGGACAGGAGGATGAGAAGCCAAAACTCTGAACATTGATTTTTATTACATGGACATGATCCTTCACAACATGTGTAGAAATTGTTAAGCCACAGCATGCATGCGTAATGTGGTGACCTCCAATATGGCCGATGTGACCATGCGGTTAACATATTTAAGTACCTTATCCGTCATTGGGAAAAGAAGCAGCACGGCACACACTGGTCTTGGCACCATACCGAGAAGCTCTGGATCCAATCCGTAGACATCTCCAAATTGCCAGGTTGGTCTCATTCCCAAGCAGTTGACGAACTACCAAAAAAAAGCTGAGAGTTCATTTGTACGCATACAGAGACTACAGCTAACCTGATGATATCTCAGCAAGGTAGACGAGTTGAACTCAAAAGATAGGTTGTATGTAATAGATGGCTCGGGATATACATATTCTTGTACTGTCTGGAATATAATAAAATAAAAAAGTCAATTACACTCAAAAGTAATATTCACTGCATGACAGCATGTTAAAGTTGTGTTAGATTGTTTTCTATAAATAATGCATTTCTGGTACCAATTATAGGGAAAAATACCAATTGACCAAAAAAGACACGTTTGTAATCAAACCCATCTTTTATTGGAAACTTAATTGCCATATGCGCAATTGAAAGTGGGGCTAAAGATCTCCTTTACCATGTACGGCCGACATGATGCGTGTCGACTGGTTACGCTTGCAATGAATCAACTGGAAATGTACCAATGTAACAGTCTCCGTCTCCCCTCGTGAATACACCATCGGTCCTCGTTAAACTGTGAGGTATGATCTTTACCACGTGACCCTGATGAACTGGCACACACTGGGACGTCCAGCCGCGTCCCCTTGTTAAACGTGGACTGTGTGATTAATCCGGGGGAACGTCGACAACTTTACTCAGCGGGTTTTGAAATCTCTCCCGCAGGCCAGAGGGTACATTTTTTCGGTAGATGTTACTAAACTTAACTCTTTACTTATCACGTTACTTTGGGATGTAGCATCGTTGCGGGTAGGCCTTGTCCCTCTGCAAGTACCATATGTCGCCGATTATTGAGACCCACCTGGTGTTACATTTAAATCTGAAGAAGATTCTCACCTTGGTCATGACCTGAAATGGAACCACACAAACACAAACGATTAAGCGAATTGCTTTTGGATTTGGCGAAGCAGCCGCACCGCACCGGCTTTCCGCTTTTGTTCTAACTGCTAGCTAAACAAGTTAGCTAGCCCTCACATGCTTGTGAATGAATGGCTTCGATAAAAACAATAAAGTTTGAAAAAGTATCAACGACACATACTTCTGGATTTGACTCCAGGGGCAACCAGCGTGGACTGTCCATCTTAAAGTAACGTCGACTGCTACTTTCCTGTCTACCGAGAGCTGAAAGTGATTGACCAGAATCTGTTTGACAGCTCAAATTCGCTTCCGCGTCAGGAGAGTGCACCCTGGCATTTATATAATATGCAGGGGTATTTGTTTCTTCGTAAACCGTAAATACATTCCCACCCAATATTTAAAACACATGTAACAACACGTTACATGTGTTTTAGGCCTAGTTATGTTATGTTCTTGTACCGTGGATAACTGTGTCATAGTTCTTTGTCTGCAATAAAAAAGCATGTTTGACTGTGCTTCCCGTCCCGCCCAGCAGTGGATCGTTCCACTTCCCAGTGGTCGTGGTTGCCCACTCGCGTTCTTTTTGACACAGTGCAACATTTCTTCCGCTTTATGGACGATGGCCGTGTTCCTCATCGTTTTTACTGATACTTTTGCCATTAAAAAAAATCTCCTAAATGAGGGTACCGGTTTGATTCAAAGTGTGTAGCTGTACATATCGCCGTCGCCTCTTGGTGGCGCTGTTATGCTGCATTAGTTTAGTCACCCATTATACTGCTCTAAACATCCTTCAGATTATTCCCTGAATATTCTTCATTCAAACTGTCTCCAATATAGAAACTTCAAGTCAGATATATGGCTTTTGTGAGTGGATTTCAGAGGGATTGTCATGTTTATTATTCAAAAAGAGACTTTCATTTGTCAGTATACTCACTATGAGGTTCAGTGTGTGAAGAGCAACACCATGCCCACAATGGCTATGTTTCACCAAGACCTCTTGTAGTTGTCTTGCAAACCCTCCGCAGTAAGACAATAAATGTAGTGGTTGGTCATCAACCGGCATGTGGTTGCGTCACATCCAATTTAAAACAATATCTTTATTGTTAAGCTTGTTTTCCTTGGTTTACTCCATCTTTGCTTATCCATCTTGTCTTTCTGATGGCTATTTACCAAAGTACAATTTAAAATAAAACTTGTATTACCTTTAAGGCACATGCTGTACTTATTGGCTAATAACTGTTTGTACACTTTTTTTTAAAAAAGACACAAATATTGCATGGAGACATAATAATAACATAATAATGACATCAACAACAATATGTCTGTGTGTGATTCACATTAATTTCAGAGACAAAACACTTTCCTAAACATTAATAAGCAGTACCACAAATAGGAATACAAAGCCCCCCACATGGATCATACAATATCCCAAATAATGTTTCCAGACCAGAGGAGAGTTTCTGTTTCAGGAAACAGAGAGATTCAGTCAGTTAACAAAGTCTAGTTTGTGCATGCAGAGATAGAGCAGCTATGTCTGTTTCTTAGTCTCACTTTCCATTCTCTTCCTCTACTAATTACTCTCGCTCTTTATCCGGCCGTCTCTTTGGTTCTCATAGCTCGGAGCTTCAGAGCCGATCAGCTGGTCTCCTCCATGAAGAAAAAAGCTTCTGTAAGTGTAAAAACCCAAACCTCAAAGTAGACGATGACACTCCAATGCGCTAGGTGGCGGTATGCACTCTTTGCCATAAACGCCGAGTAGGAAGAAGAGGAGCAGTATTACCGATTATCTTGAATGAGAGGACTTTTCTCTGCACTAAAAGTAGCTCTGCTCTGTCTGCTGGTTTTTTAAGGATACTTATCTTAAGCGAGAAAGTCGCAAAGTTGTCAACATACACGGCGGTGATACGTGGAGCTCGTCAGCGAGAGAGAGGATGCCAGCAGCAGAGGACTCGTCTGGTGAGTTTCCATTTCTATCGTGTTACTTGGTGTTTTCAGTAGAATGCAGTTGGCCCGGAGAGACGTGTCTGCGTCTCTCACCCGTGGGTTAGGGTTAGTCGCGTTAGCTCCACTCGGTGGCTAGTTTGTTTCCTCTGGCTACCCGTAGCATCAGTAGCTGAACCCAACTGTACCCGACTGTACCCTCACCGGTACAACGGGACCAATGCCACGCTTAACTATGACACTTGCCGCTGGTCTGACTTTCTATAACCCCCTACATGGAATATATATTTTTGGAGCTGCGCTATGTAAAAAAAAAAGTTTTTAATCCGTTTCCCAAATCGCGGCTCGATATCCCATTCAGGTATTCAGCGGGCAGCCATCTTTGTCTTGATTTTGAGAGGCACATCTTGGCCGGACCGGTCCATACCATGGATGTATGAAGAGAACCGGACCGGTCCATACCATGGATGTATGAAGAGAACCGGACCGGTCCATACCATGGATGTATGAAGAGAACCGGACAGGACAACACCATGGATGTATGAAGAGAACCGGACCGGACCATACCATGGATGTATGAAGAGAACCGGACAGGACAACACCATGGATGAAGAGAACCGGACCGGTCCATACCATGGATGAAGAGAACCGGACCGGTCCATACCATGGATGTATGAAGAGAACCGGACAGGACAACACCATGGATGAAGAGAACCGGACCGGACCATACCATGGATGTATGAAGAGAATCGGACTGGTCCATACCATGGATGAAGAGAACCGGACCGGTCCATACCATGGATGTATGAAGAGAACCGGACTGGTCCATACCATGGATGTATGAAGAGAACCGGACAGGACCACACCATGGATGTATAAAGAGAACCGGACCGGACCATACCATGGATGTATGAAGAGAACTGGACAGGACCATACCATGGATGTATGAAGAGAACTGGACAGGACCACACCATGGATGTATGAAGAGAACTGGACAGGACCACACCATGGATGTATGAAGAGAACCGGACTGGTCCATACCATGGATGTATGAAGAGAACCGGACCATACCATGGATGTATGAAGAGAACCGGACCGGTCCACACCATGGATGTATAAAGAGAACTGGACCAGATCCATACCACCCATTTTCAAATAAAAGCTCTTTGCCAGTAGACACTTTTTGGGACGGATTCTGCATAACTGAGCAATAATGTAACATTATTTCAGAGTATTGTCTATTTTGTAATGTAACATTTGTATTGCAATACCTTGAATTGAATTGACTGAGATTTTCTTGGTCAAAGACCATTAACGTCCCACTGACATATTTGCAATAGTTTCATCATGGGTGAATAATTTGCATGATGCTTTTGTAGTTGAATTTGCTTGTGTGCCTTTTAAAAGGCAGCAGTTACCATGATTAACAGACTAATGACACTGTGACTTGTTTCCCTTCTGTACCTCAGGTGTCAATAAAGTTGTGGACAACATCTGTCAGCTTTCTCCAGATCTGTTGACTGAAGCAGTGAGTATATTTGATCTTTCTTTGTGCATTTTCCCATGCAGGCTTGAAACGGGTGAATTAAAAAGAAGATAAGAACTAGGCATACTGTACAGCATAGTCCTTAAGTGAGCGATATATAGAAGTGCTAAGAAGAGGGACGTCACACATCGTGTTGTTGTTGTTGTTGTTGGTCCTGCCACCAAATAAATATGCTTTGACAAAAAAATGTAAACCAATATCTCCCTTTACACTAGGGCTCCAACAACGAATCGATAACATTCGATTATTAAAAGAGTTGGCAACACATTTCATTATCGATTTGTTGTGTCGCGCGATTATTACGCCACTCAATAAGTCGCGGAGATGTTTGAGTATATAAAATAAAAGTTGAGTTGAGCGCAGAGCGGAGCAACAAAAAAAAAAAAAGCAGAGCAGAAGTAGAGGAGAGCCCATCGGAGAGACCCGTAAAGTTGTTCTGAAACACATGGCGGAGGCTGAGAAATCAGACCTCATGCTGCGTTCACACTAAAAGCGCTGCGAATGTTTTGCGCGAGTAGATGCCATGCAAAGTCAATGCGCAGGCGCGAATGACGTGCCCAACGCTGAGTTGCGAAAGCCAATCAGCGTGGAGACGCTCCGCCAGTCATCACTGAGATCGTGCTTTTGGTGAATCTAACTGGCTGCTGCTACTACTCTAGCAGCGCTTGAAGCCGAAGTCATTCAGACGTAGTCGGTGAAATTCACCGAGCTGTGTGGAGCCCACTGTTGATGTTATGAACCCAAACGCCAGGGCGTTAGATGTTCCGACGTTTGTGGGATGTCCCCAACAAGTATAAAGCAGAACTAGTGGTTATTTCTTCCCTGGTGGATGATGGAAATGAACTGTTTCCACAGAGTAAAGCCACGGAGATAAGCCACGCCCCCTGTAAGGCGAGAATGATGTGAATAAACCACAAATAGTCCGGCGAGTAAAGCACTGTCAGTTCTGTTTTTGAATAAAGGATTAGAAATTAATCATTTTAAAAAAATTATCTGATTCATCGAAAAAATAATCGACAGATTGATCGATTTATTAAAATAATCGTTCGTTGCAGCCCTACTTTACAGTTCATCTCATGAGATTTGCCACAGTGTGCAGTTGTAGTGGAGCAAACCTCTCAGTGGGATTAACAATGGGATGTTGAATACAATATAATTGTAATGGTGTCCATTGTCGGGCTATTGGCAGCCAACGCTCCGCACGAGTTGCACAGGATGTGGCGTCGTTGCCATGGAGGTTATGCTGCAGTTCTGGTAACTAATCTTCTAATCTCCACAGTGTCAGCACATTCTGATTTATCTTCAAGGGCAAACTAGAGGAGTTGATTCAGCTGAAATTTCTGACGTGAGTCAATATTTCCAGAGAATATCTTTTTAACTTCTAGTAACCCATCTTTCCAAGTTCCTCTTTCATTACTTGTTTTGTTCTTTTCTTCTGCTGTTCTGGACAGAGATTTCAGAGAGCTGGAGTCAGACTTGACCATGAAGCTCTGCAGAACATGATCAGACTTCTCCTGTTAACATTCAGGTATCTTGAGTCCTTTTTTTTTTTTTCCGCCTCTGAATGTGTTTTAAAAATGTGATCGCTAGTGAATGCGTCAGCCCACGTTTGTTCCGTATATTATTGATGTGTTGATTCCACCTCCCCTTCATAAGAACATGCCTGTAGCATTGGCTCCAACTGCGTAATGGAGCTTTAAACAGCTTTTACTCTGGCTTATGCGCCTGGCAAAAAGGGCAAAATCTTTGCATGTACTTTATTGCAGTATACGGTTACATTTGTATCATCAGGTCCGCTGGGAAGAGCAGCCTCTCTGGGGATGGCCTCGTGTCGAGGCTGGAAGAAGGCCACCGCAAGTGGCCAAAGGGTTCCCTTCAGGTGATGCACAGGCTGTGGAGTGAACACGGCGCATCGGTCCACGCTCAGCAAGAGGTCCAGGCCACGCTCAGCATCGGCCAGGTATGCTCAAATCTGAGGACAATATATAAATAAATATATATATATTTATTTATTTATTTATAAATATATATATATATATATATATATATATATATTTCTTGATGCCCTGTACACAAAGCTAGACTCTATTCGAGGCTGATGGGACTTTGTTTGTTTGCTTCCTAGTTAGTGGACATGCAGTGGAAGCTCGGCATGGCGGTGAGCTCCGACACCTGCCGATCGCTCAACTCCCCATATGTGTCTCTGCTGCTGAAGGTCGTCGAGCCCTCTGGGCAGATTCGTCACAGGTCTTTTGAGATGACCATTCCACAGTTCCAGGTCTGTGTTTGTTGATGTGAATGTAATGTTCTTGGTGCAATTTTGTTATCATGGATGGATTTTTGTGATTTCTTTTATTTGTAAACATTTCTTTTTTGGTCCCCTGCAGAACTTTCACAAGCAGTTCAAGGAGATGGCAGCTGTCATGGAGACTGTGTGAAAATCCACCTCAGTTTACATGTAACCAACAGAAGAACAGCTTGACACATGTCTGTCTGTCTGTCTGTCTGTCTCAGAATGTGGAAACAAATTACTGCACATGTCAGCTGTCTGCTTTGCACTTCCATTTTTCCAGATTGCGTCAGTGTAATTAAGCTATAAATATCAAGTTACGACAAGGGAATTTTGTGTTGATTTTGGCGGTCCCTGTGGACAAAAGTGGTAGTGTTCCAGAGCACCAGATTCCTCCTGATGCATTAGTGAGAACAAAAGCAAGAATTGAAGAAACGCAACAATATGTTCTGATTGTTTCACGCCGCTTACGGTCCAAGGCACAAATACAACACCCCCACACCTCGAACACAAGCCTGTGGGAAGACGTTTCCTGATTTGGCAACCAATGCTGCCAGGGGGCGTGTGCACATGGGATCACACACATGCATTCACACTGCACACAGCTGGGGGGGGGGGGGACAGACACAGGACACAGACACAACCATGTAACAACCTGTTCTCATCCACACCGGTGAACTACGGCCGCTGTGTATATCTGACAGAGCTAAAGGGGACTGGTGCCTCGGCATCAGATGGCGAGCGGCGTGGAAAAACGTTGGTGTTTGATGACCGGACATGCGGCACACCCTCCGTGCTCTTATTGGCCTTTGAACACAGCAAAAGCAGAAGGAAAGAGAAAATCCAGGCAGACGACAGCGGGTCATAGCCTATAGTGATTTGAGAGGAATTATTTTTGTGTCTGAACACATATTGTACCCTTTTTATTAATTTTGTTACAAACAAACAACCTGCTCTATAGGTGCTGTTAAACTGCATCACATTATACAGAGAGGTTTTCTTGTTTGTTACTCTTTGTGCCGTCGTCGCTTTGATGCCTTCCCAACAATGATGCAATAAACTATGATTTCAATGTAAACCTTGCAGTGGTGCATGGTTATTTCATCCCAACTCGGAGCAAAGTAAAAACACTTCCATGTGTAGATTATGCACACACACGCACACACATTTTTTTAAAAAAGAACAAAACTAGAACCATGTTATTTCATTAAATGGGGGGTCTGGGGCCAGCTGGTAGTATAAATCTCACCAGTAGAGTGGGGTTTAGTGCAGAGCGCCTCAATGATGAGGTTAAATATGGCACGGATACTATTTATACTTGGGTGGGGGTGTTAGGAGTGCTCGGAATTAGACGGGAACCCCTCTAATGCATCAGATTAGATTACAACTAGTCGAGACCATGAACCAGCGCCGCCTACTTGTAAACACTTGGTTGTGAACTCTTGCATATTGTGAAGCCGAGTCCGGTCTCTTTAAACCAGGTGAAGTCGGTCGGTGAAAGATGTGCATGTGCCCGCAGGACCAGAGCCATGAGGGGGGCTCCCCCGCAAACCCAAATCCACGCCGCCGGGGACGAGGCGTTCCAGTTTGTTGTGCATGGAGAAGGTGGAGCCTCTCGCTTGTCACGTTTCACACGGCGGCTCTGAACCTGCCCACTCCCCGCAGCACATGGGATGGTTGGGCGGGTCGTCCACGCGCACACAGCCGCTCCGCCTTACTTGTGGAAGAAAGGATCACAGTCTGGAGGCAATGCGATGTATGCATGTATTTTAGAAGATGCATCAATAAAAATAAAAAAAACATACACAAATAAATAGCGAGCACGCCGGCTGAGCGTTTCGGTGTAATAGGATTCCGGGGTTGGGTCCGTGCAACGCGATTCGTCCGGGAGACTTGTGTTTACAGGAGCCGTCCGGACCACGTTCAGGAGGCCAGCTCGGCCGGGACGGTGCGGGGGCTGTTTTTAGAGCTTTTGGGTCGTTGCCCATGAACGCTGCGGAGGATCAGAGAGAGAGAGAGAGAGAGACACCCGGCCGTATCAGTGAGTTTACGTGGAAACCAGCGCCGTGGTACTTGGATGACATGCAGCTGAGCGACGGGGCGAGCACGTGTAGCAGATCGCTCGGTTGTGTGCAACTTTTTTCGCCCTGGGACGCGGACATGGAAACTGTTGCAAACTAATTCCGTCCGGCCTCCGTTGCGAGGGATGCTAATAAGCCTGGATCTTTTTTATTTGTTGTATTTGTATCGTTTTTAAAGTCGTCAACGTCGACATGGAGAGTCCGGATGAGAGGGAGACCAGTCCCCCGAAGTCGGAGAGGAGGTTCGCCCTGACCTACGTCGGCTGGTCCTCGCTCGACAGGCGGACCACCCTGCCCATGCTGCCGTGGCTGGTGGCGGAGATCCGCAGGAGGAGCGAGAGGGGCGACTGCGGCCCGGCGGTGCAGCCGAGGGAGGTCCAGCTGGTGCTCAACCCGCCGTTCGTCCGGTGCGTCCCGTCCAACAGCAGCAGCTCGTCGGTGTTCATATTCGAGCACAAGGCGCAGCTCGTCTCGCGCTTCATCCACAACAGCAACGACCTCACCTACTTCGCCTATCTCACGCGGTGCCAGCCCGACAACCCCGAGTCCGAGATGTCCTGTCACGTCTTCAGGGCCTGCGACCCCAACCAGGTAGCCCCCCCCCCCCCCCTCCCCAGTAGGCTATGTAACGTCTGGATTATTGCACTTAAGAATTTCGTTTTTTGTGACATCCTACTGCTTAAAACTACAGCTCAAACAATACCAATCTTTTCCTGATATTCCAAACAAGTCCTAAGGGTCCTTGTCTGTAAATGTGATGTCATGATTTGCAGTGAGGTCCACCTGTTTATATGTTCTTATGGACTGAATCGAGCTCCAAGTGTAAACACAAGACTAAAGCCCGTGTCCTGGAAAGGCCTGAAAAGAAATCTCCTTCTAGGTGACAGCTATGTCATTTAATCTCAAACACATAGTAGATTAGTCAATGGGTCCAACCATGTTTGCTTTGGCATTAAGTATTTAGGCCACCGGTCAGTCGGTGGGAATGATAAACGGAGCAACCCTGGATTTTGTTGTTGTTGTTGGCAAAGTTAATCCATTTCTCCTCTTTTTAGGAGGATCAGACATCCTTCTGGTGGCTGTAGTGTGACATCAACTGTACAGGCACAATATCGAGTCAGCACATTTACAGCATGCCACTCGAGTAATGAACGAAATGTGGTAAGCAGCCCCAAAAAAAACAAATCAAGAACGTGGGAGTCGGTGCTTTAAAAAAAAAAAATAATAATAAGCGTGCAGTCATGTTTCTTGTTGTTGTGGTCTTTGCTGAAAGGTCTGTGGTGTGAGTTTGCATGTTTTTAATGCATGAATCGTAGGGGTCTGGAGTTTGTGCCACCTTTCATTCACCTGCTGTAAAATAAGCTGGAGTCTTACATCCCCGTCCACGTTAGTCCTGTCTCCCCGAACCAAGACGACGTCCCCTCGCCGACCTCCAGGGATGCTCACGTTCTGCATCGATCTCCAATCCGCCTGCGCTGTATCACGTTTCCTGTGGTATGTGCAGGCCGTTGGGTTTTGCTGGTGAAAGCCGAGAGCGGAAGAGGACGCGCGTTCAGAGGCAGACACACTCTGCGCTGCCAGCCGAATGCTTGCAGCAGTTCCCAGGGTGAGGCGCCTTGAACATACCTCAGTCGGCATTATTATTACGCAACAACAACAAAACTGGTTTGGCAGCTGGCGAATGTGCAAGGTGGACCATGTGGAATGCACCGCCACGTGCAACACCCTGTTGCACTCATAATGATTTGATTATTTCCCAGGTGTTATTATTATCTTTTAGAATACATATACTAGTTCTCATTGGGAGTTGTTGGATTTTCTGTGTGTCCCAACAGAGTTTGAAGACATTCTTACTCTTTGCCTTGTTTCCGAGTGGCAGGCATGTTTCTTTATTTGTAATATCTATTCGTAGCATGAGGCCTGAGGAAAGACCCCTGGCATCTAGCAATATGAGGTGAAAGGTTAAAAATGAAGAGGAGCGACGCTTGGTTGGGAGAAAGAAATTTAAGTTTTAACAAGAACAATTGCAGACAAAGCCCAGTCTCTCTATAGATACACATGGAATGTCTCATTGTACGCTTTCCTTTTTGTCTGAAAACGTCCTCGGCTTGAAATACAACTTCGGTCCTCGTCTGTTTTATAAATGTGCTTCATCCCGTCGTAAGCGGTTAAGCACAAGGTGCAGTCGTTCTGGCATTTAAGGCACCGCTCGGTCATCTCCAGACTCTTGATTCATGACAACAGGCTCCACGTAAACATTTTGCAGTCAGAGCTTGAGTGCAGCATTTTACTCGGCTCAGCGGTTGGAACACTGCTCTACGTCCCGAGTGAGACGATCATGACAGCGTGCTCACATTTAACTCTCAACTCGAGGCAGCAACAGACAGCCAGAGCCTGCTCGGTGTAAACCACCGTGTGTTTTCCAGATCTGCTCCCACTTGGACCTGGACCAAAGGGGAAATCTCTCACTGTGATCTGGTGGGGGCTGGTCGTCATTCAGCGACACAGTGCGCTGGAGGGACACAAGAGGGACTTACAGGACTTCCCTATAGAAGTCTAAATCAGCATAAGGAAACTTTCCTTCTGTATTTTCATCTGCTTGTTTAAATAATAAGAATTCCCCATTCTTTGCTGTTGAGAGGTGTTGATAAACTTGTTGAGTCACACCTGTACTCGCTTTGGTTAGCCAGGGCGGCTCAGGTTGCCACAATCATGGTCACGTTTCTGACGCAATAAGACATTATTTTCTTATGTGGTTGTCATGATTGATGAGAAAGTGTAATTTACTTTATTCATTGGATGGAACAAAAGTTCCATCAAAGTGAGGATGCATTATGTTCATTTCGGTGCAGTACATTTTTAGCTGTAAAATACTTTGGTTTACAAATCACATGATGCAACTGTTTGATTGTATGCACAATGTGGGGGCCCAGATCATTTAATAACTCAAATATAATTGGTCTGGTTCTGACTAGAGAAAAAAAAACAACGAGTGTGTTGTACAGTTAATTTCTCTGCTGTCTTGAAACATTGAAATATTAATGTTTGTCAAGGTGGCATAAGGGCCTTCGTGTTGCTTTGTGTTGAGTTGGGACATGAACTTTATTACACTACAGTGCCCAGTTTGTGTTTAGGCCGATGGAAAAGCGCTGGGAGGAGGACGTCATGGCTATGTTGAAAACAGTAAGGTGCCTTTTTGGAACCAATCCTTGGAGAGCTCCAGCCACACAAAGGCTGCTATGTTTGAACAGTAGATGCCTATATTTCTTTTTGGCTTGTTTGAGCAGTTAAAAGTTTACATTTGGAGTTTGGACAAATAGCTGTAATTGGATTTTCTTGTTCGTTTTTTTTTTTTTTTTTTTTTTTTTAAAATTTTGGAGTAACTTTGCAAGAACAATTATTACTTTTAATGTAAAAAGAGAAACGCACGTCATCTTGGAATTGCTTAATTTCTGACATGCACCTCCCAGGTCTCCGCCTGCTTCCATCCGTATCCTATATAGACACAATGATAACCCGTGTGTCTCTAAGAGAAGTCTAAGTAGGCTTAATGGCGGATGGTGTGTGCGAGTGTGTTGGGGCCACCAGCGTGGTTTGGTCTAATGGTGCCATTGAGGGCAACGGAACTATGTGGCCAGCTACTGTTTGACAAGATATTATTAAGACCGATTGTTGGTTTGACGCCATGCAGTGAGAGTGCCCGAGGACTCCACCAGTTCAGAGGGGACGATCCTCGTGTTGGTTTTCTCCAAAGCTCTAAAGCGGCTGCTGTTTGCATAGCTTTGGATCACAGCTCATATTTGATAAAGCCGGGCAATGATGGGTGAAGGTTGGATGTAAAAAACAGTTTAAAGAAGCGTTGGAGTGGGAGGCTATGTTTGAATAGATTTCCTGTGTGTGTGTGTGTGTGTGTGTGTGTGTGTGTGTGTGTGTGTGTGTGTGTGTGTGTGTGTGTGTGTGTGTGTGTGTGTGTGTGTGTGTGTGGGGGGGGGAGGAGAGAGGAGAGAGGAGAGAGAGAGAGAGAAAAAAAACATGGCTTTCCTCTAATTCCGGACAGCTCTTTGCGTGCCTGTGCCTGTTTCCACCCAAGCATTGAGCACCTTTACTGGCTCTGTATTAGGTTGACTACAAATAATTCATCATATCTAATGGTGCTGTGGCGTCATCTTACACTCATGTATAATCCAGCAGTGCCCTAAAAAGTTAAAATGCTGCCGTTAATTTGTTTTCCCTGCAACTGTGATTCCCAGTGACCAAGGCCTCTGCATTACCATGACCTCGTAGTGTCAGATGTGTTTTTGGAGACCAGACTCCAGAGCAGCATCTTTCAAATTCATCCCCCCCCCCCCCCACCCCACCCACCCCCCACCCCCCACCCTCCAGTATGCAATATATTTTTAGAAATTGAATTGTTGTGCGTATTTTTATTATTTTTTTAATGCATCTCGTTGCACGGCCCTGTTATAGCGATAATAAGGAGAGCGAGTGAGGAGTCGGCAGGCAGTCAACCGCATTGTAAAAAAACTGGCAGTAAAAAGGTGAAACTTTGAGTCGCTGCTCTGCAACAAGGAGAGGTCCTTGATCGCAGCCATAACTGGGCACTCAAAAATATTTAGCGGTTCGCTGCAGCAGAATGCCAGATTAGCCGTGGACGGACACAGAGGTGCACACTCACTCACTCACTCACACTCACGGGTATGATGACAATTACACGGGTCAGTTTTGTTCGAGTGAACAGATGGCAGAGTGTGTATGAACAACCACCCGCCACCTGCCCGTCTTCCTCATCTCAATGCAGCCCTCTGTCACATTTCTTCCCCTTGGGAAGGCAGGCACTTGGAAAGAACAGGACTTCTAAAATAGCTCGTGCATCCACAGCAGCAGTGCGGCATATTTCATCCCTCTAGTGTCTCAAACTGGCCCCCATTAAAAAGCAGGATGTGTGTATTTTATTTACAATCGGTCCTTTCCTGTTCCTGCCTGCCCTCGCGCTTCTATCCTGTTGTTCTGGTCACACCTCTGCAGTAGGACTGATTTTGTTACATAACTTCCCTCAGTCCACATAATAAATATATTTGCTCAACAGTCAGTTGGCAACCCTTGTCAGATAGCCGCTGTTTGTTTTAGCACTCATTGTTGTCTTAACCAGGGTATTTGACCGACCTTGACCGGGGCCCTTGTTCTCACTTTTCAGCGAGCCGGAGCTCGGGGACTGTCGGTCCCATTGTGTCTCCAAAATGAAGGAACAGTCGACTGAAAGGGCCTCATGACTGAACGACGGACTGCCTTTTTACATTCCCAAGTATTGCTTAAGAGTGCGCTTTGAAAGACGTGCACTTTCTGTCGTGACTTGTTTGGCCGTTCTTCCCTAGATGCACACACACACACACACACACACACACACACACACACACACACACACACAGACCTTCAGGTCTCTGATGCCTTCCAGCTCTTAGTTGTGTCCTCTGTCTAATAGAGTGCGGGTGTTTCCTGTCTCCTAACCCACTTCTGTTACTGGCGTAGTGTTTGGTCTGTCTGTTGACTATCCGTAGTTAATTAAAATATTATGCCACTTCTATTTTCTAGCCTTGAGGTATTTAAAGTCGCAACATGAAGCCGTGACATGGTATTTCTTGATCAAAACAAGTTCTCGTGTGAACTGCTCGTGTCATCCAAACATAGTTTTGCTTGTTCTGTTTTGACTGCTCTTTTGAGTGAACAGGGTTTTTGCAAAAGCTGTTATTGTGTCCGTGTCTCAGTAGTGTTGAGTTGTGTTATTCTCCTCTGTGGAGTTGTGTAGGAAGCGCTGCAGAGAAACGCCTCCCAGTTTGCTTCCCTTTCCTCCTTCGTTACGTTTTTCCCTCGTTAATGTCTTCCTCTTTGTCATATCCCCTCTCGGTGCCCTCTCTTTTATTCCAGGTCCCCGAGGTCATCAGCAGCATTCGCCAAGTGTCCAAATCAGCCTTAAAGGATGACGCCAAGCCCAAACAGGAAGCCGACGAGGCCTTCTACAACTCCCAGAAGTTTGAAGTGCTTTACTGTGGCAAGGTAGAAGTGAAAGTGCTCCTTACGTATGAAGTGTTTTTTCATTTGATTTCGGCAACTTGTATTAATGCATCTGAATTTCCCCCCCCAAAAAAATCCAGGTGACAGTTCTGCTCAAAAAGGCCCCAGCCACCCTCATCGATGACTGCATCGACAAGTTCCGTCTGCATGAGGTCGAGCGCAAGCGCCTGCGACTGCTCAGCGGCCAGCGGGGGTCCACAGAGAGTGCCCCTGTGGAGTTCCTCATTGGGGCAGAAGGAGACCCCCTCTCCTCTGCTCTGAACAAGAGCGAAGACACAGAAGGCCCCGGAGTGGAGGTCATGACTGGAGGTGAGGGGATTAGCATTGGGGCTGTTCAATCGGTCAAAGTAGCTACGCCTGTCATGTCTAATGTCTGATGACCAGCAGGGGGCGACTCCTCTGGTTGTATTGAAGTCTATGAGAAAATACCTCTGCTTCTCTGTTGATGTATTCCCTTCCAATAAGAATGGCAACCAAAATATTGTAAATGTAAATAAACGGCCATGTGTGTTTTCAGGTAAAAGCCTGTCCAACAGCGCCAGTCAGAGCAGCCTGCGAGGAGCGTTCCCCGAGTGCATCCTGGAGGACTCCGGCTTCGAGGAGCCTCAGGAGTTCCGCACGCGCTGCAGCAGCCTGGCCGGGAGCCTGCAGAGGAAGCCGGGGGAGGGCGTCCTCCTGGCCCCCGCGCGCCGCAGACACTCCAGCGCCCCGAACCACGTTCAGCCCTCTGACTCGGACAAGAACCGCACCATGCTCTTCCAGGTAGAGGGGGGCCTCCAGGAGAAGTAATGATGCGCTGCTCTTAAGATGTCTTGGTTTCAGGTTGGGTGCATGGGATGGGGGGAGGGGGGGGGGGGCGGTTCTTATCTCTGAGTCCAGATATCTGGGGCTGGTAGAACTCAGCACTGAGGAGCGTTATCCTAACGGCAATGTACTCTCATTATAAGAGAGCAGCTTTGTTGTTGAGTGCCTAGTTTGCACATGAGTGCCTGGCCAGGACCCAGGGGTCTATTATATTTGAATTACAGTATAGATGGACATTAGTACTGAGCTGTAGTAATATTTCATACTCTTTGGATTCACTCCAAAATTGCAGTGGACGTTAGGTTTATTGGACTCTAAAGATACTCCCTTCGTCAATGAGATGGATGGAGGTTTTTTTATGCCTCCGTGCCGTGAATGGAAATAATAATGTTTTCAGGATGTCCGTCATCTCAGGAACACCGTGACCTCCCAAAACACACGTATTTGTCCACAACTGTCAAAGAATTCATATGCTAATTATGACAATTTCACACAACCGCTAACATGATAAGATGATGAAGGGATGGCTTTTTGGACAGACGTGGATGTGAACGGCATCTTGGCTGTTTTAATTCTAATTTGTGTCATTCTATCTGTGACACCAGTAAACCCTAATGCCCGCCTCCCTAATGCCACCGTTGCTTTTGAAACCCTCTATGCAGTTAGTTCTGAGCTCTGAGCAGCTGCGAGTAATTGTATCTGTGCACGTGGCCCTCCGGTGCGGCTCTGGTGAACGCGAGGCCCCCGCTTTGTGAGGGGCCCGCGGAGCGAGCCAGCTGCCATTCCTCACACGCCATGTCCTTTTGCTAATTTAAAAAAAAAAAAAGAAAAAAAAGTAGAGCACAGGTTCAATATGATACTCCACATATCAGTCAATTGTGGGGGGAAATCGTTGGCGCAGACTTGTTGACCTGGATTTTGACAGCGCGCTTTTATGCGTGTCATTGAACGGGTCTCTGAATAGTTTGCCTTAAGTAGAACCAGTTATTGTTTGGTGTCCGTGCTCTATTAATGTGTCCGTATGTGGTCTCTCATGAACGTCTGACCCTGATATAATTTTGTGTTTTTCGCAGGTCGGGCGTTTTGAAGTGAATCTCATAAGTCCGGACAGTAAAACAGTGGTGCTGGAGAAGACCTTCAAAGACATCTCGTCGTGCTGTCAGGTTGGTTTATTTTTACTCTCTGTGTTTACACTAAACGTCTCTGCTGCCGTCCTCGCAGTAAGATAAGCTCGGGCTGATTTTAAGCATGTCTTTCCTCTGGATATTTGATAATAATATAATAATACATTTATTTATATAGCACCTTTTAAAAACAGAGTTTACAAAGTGCTCTACATATAAGCAAGGTAAAAACATAACATCAATACAAGTAAACATTTTCAGAAAATACATGAGGCAATGAACACAATAGAGGAATAGAAAATTACAAATACAAAATAAAGCAGAACAGACAAACTAAAATAGGGGAAACAAGGGGAAACTGCATAAAAGGACGACATCACTTAAAAGCAGTTCTATAAAAATGGGTTTTAAGAAGTGATTTAAAAGAAGTTACTGATTCTGCTAGTCTTATCCCCTGAGGTAGGTCGTTCCAAAGTCGAGGGGCTCTGATGGCAAAAGTACGGTCACCCTTTGATTTAAGCCTTGACTTTGGAACGGCCAGAAGGGCCTTGAAGGGTCTTGAAGGCCCTTGAAAGGCCTTAAAGGGCCCCACCGGAGGATCTAAGGCTGCGAGCTGGCTCATATGGGGCTAACATTTCAATGATGTAGCTTGGGGCCAGACCCAGGCGTGCTTTAAAAGTGAGCAGCAAAATCTTCAAATCAATTCTAAAACTAACAGGGAGCCCGTGGAGAGAGTCCAGGACTGGAGTCATGTGATGCCGTCTGTTAGAACCAGTCAGAAGCCGAGCTGCTGCATTCTGGACTAGTTGGAGGCGGGAGATGGATTTTTGATTTATGCCGGAAAGGAGGGAGTTGCAGTAGTCGAGTCGGGAGAAAATGAGTGCATCTGAGCGTGACAATATGGGTTTGATTTTTGAGATTATTCTTAATTGAAAGAAGCAGGACTGGACAATTTTTTTGATCTGTGATTCAAAATTTAATTGAGTCAAACATTACACCCACATTTCTGGCAACAGGTTTTAAATAAGCAGCCAGGGGACCAAGTTGACTCTTGATGAGACTGGTGTTATTGTTTGGGGAACTGAATAATATGACTTCTGATTTTGAGCCATCCAGCAGTTAACGTCAGAGAGACAATCTAAGACAGCAGCCAGGCTCTCTGGGTCACCAGGTCTCAGTGGAAGGTATATCTGTGTGTCGTCTGCATAGCAATGAAAAGATACGTTGTGTCGCTGGAGGATTTGGCCAAGTGGAAGCATGTAGATAGAAAATAAAAGTGGACCTAAAATTGAACCTTGTGGTACACCACAGGTAATGTGAGTCGTGGAAGACGAGTGATTACTTATGGTGACCGAGTACGATCTTTATAAAAGGTAAAAATAAAACCAGCCAAGTGCAGTGTCCTTGATGCCAACCCAGGTTTTGAGGCGATCTATTAAAATGGCGTCATCTACAGTATCAAAAGCTGCACTAAGGTCTAAAAGAATTAAAACTTAATGCATTACTGCAGCAGAGCAGGCCTTTTTATTTTCATTTGATTCTGGCGTCTTTATCAGCGATTGTTTTTTTTACTGCGCAATGTGAGCTCATTTCTTTAAATAGACATCCGGCATAAAGATAATGCACTATTTCGCCTGTGCAAAGTGGTCATTTCACTAACTTAATGGAAACGGAGGCTGTAAAGAGCCATTATGGTTGTCGGTGACATAGTGTGTTCATTCAGTTCTGAAAAGTATGGTCTCCCCTTACTGTGATTCATCATGTGACTCAGGGTGTCAAGCAGTCCGACCATTTTGGGTTCATCTGCCGCGACCGAGCCGAGGACGGCCCCAGCCAGTACGGCTGCTACGTTTTCCAGTGTGCCAGCGAGTCGCTGGTGAGTCACGCAGAGCATTACTCTCTCCCCCCCCCCCCCCCCCTCCCCAAAAAACAAAACCCGACACTTGTGTTTTTAATCCGTGCCGCCTCGTCCCTTCAGGTGGACGAGGTGATGCTGACCCTGAAGCAGGCCTTCACGACAGCGGCGGCCTTGCAGAGCAACAAGACCCAGATCCAGCTCTGCGAAGCCTGCCCCATGCACGACCTGCACAAGCTCTGCGAGCGGATCGAAGGTGAGCCCCCGTGAGCTCAGGCGCCCCCTCCGGCCTGACTCATGACGGTGTCGGAGTGCGACTTCACACCACATGAAAGGGGGTCTGATCCTCAGTTCCTCTTCCGTTTCCAGGTCTCTACCCACCCAGAGCAAAGCTGGCGATCCAAAAATATCTCTCCCAGCTGATGGACAATGAGCAGGCTGACATTTTTGAGCGAGTTCAGGTAAGGTTATCTCTGCCCGCTTTATTATCTGAAGACTGTGTGACATATTGACAGTATTTTTGTGATTTTTAATTAAATTAATTCGTTTTTTTGCATCTGCTTCAAAGCGGTGTTTTTTCGTTTTTTTTCTTCTCAATCTTGTGTTTTGAGTGTTTGTGTATCCATGTCTGCAGAGACTGAAGCCCGGGTCGGACCAAGAGGAGAACGAGCTGGTGGTTCTCCATCTGAGGCAGCTCTGTGGAAGCAAGCAGAAGTCCCACCTCCACATCGGAGAGGCCCCGCAGGTAGAGGCCTAACCCTGCACCCGCTGAGACATTTGATTTCTTCAACTTTGCTAGAGAACTGAAGATACAACATGATGTAGTAGTCCAAGGGCCTTTTAACAGCCTTGAAATTTGCGAAAAGTCAGTTTAATGAAAATGAGTTGGTTTTATTTGCAGAATAGCGAAGAATGTCAAGTCCCTCAGCCCTCTGGAAGTAGTTATTATGCTACGGTTTTCTTTTTTTGTGTGGATATAGCTGCAGTTTTAAATGGAAGGCCACAGAAAAGATTGTACGAGACAGTTTGAGTCCTTTAATTCCAACACAGAAGGCCAACTGGGTTTTCTATCTGTGAGTGATAGTAAGTGTTCGGATACTTCCGATGGCTGCTTTTGAGTCCAAAGGCTCAGCTCTCGGCCTCCACCTTAAACGTTAAGGTCACCGCAGTATAATGAGCCTCCAAAGAACTAAGCTGGTTATCAATTGACTGGCGGTTACATTCAGTAAGTTTCTGCGATGAAAGCGTTGCCATTGGAGTATGAAAGGTTAGTGGATTATTACTTTAGCATGATGTAGGCTGAGGGCCTGTATGTGTAATGGGACCATTCAAATGGCAGACCACCAGCATCAGATCCAGTATTGTGGTTTTGCTACGGTCCGTCTCACAGAGTCGTGACAGTCCCATGTTTTCATTGGTTTTATTTCTGTGTTTCCTGCCACAGAACGCAGCCAACAGCTCGTCGGCAGGAGACGGCGCGGCCACCAGCAGTCGCTTCAAACTCGACATCCTCAAGAACAAGGCTCGCTCCTCGCTCACCAGCTCCCTGGAGAACATCTTCGCGAGGGTGGGTCACAGCCTGGACACGGCCCTGCCTCCACCTTTTTTAATTATTTCATCTATAATTTTGTTATGCCTCCTCGCCGGCAATAGCCGTGGCCTTGAGGCATCGTGGTTTTTGGGTTTAATCTCTGAATCTTAATTCCCTGCTCCAGACAGAACGTAGCCCCTGTTCTCTCTCCCTCTTTGTACCAGTTTCTGTGTCATTGTCATCCAGGGGATTTGGATTGACCCATATCTGGCACACAGCCCAATAATTCCTTAGTAGACGGATCCAGGCGATCTAAGACCTCTGCTGCCATCTGTTATTGACTCAGTCTTGGCTCAGCAGTGACATGTTAATGTAGTCAATTCTGGAAATGTTAGTTCTCTATGCACATTTTTTTTTTGGGATGAATCAACGTTTTACTACCTTCTAGTGATACCAACTGCCAACTTTTGAAAAAGGATTGAACACATTTTCATCCATCCAGTTTAACTTTGTGCAACCATCCTCTGTCCCCAGGGTGCCAGCCGGATGCGGGGCCGTTTGGGAAGCATGGGAAGCATCAGCAGTTTTGAAAGGGTAAGTCCTCAAGGGGTTAACACGAGAATTCCCAGAACCTCACTTGAGGGCCTCTGGGAATTCTCACTTTTGACCCAGGGGATTTTATTTAATTTGATAAGCTCGTCATATTCCATCTCCGTCCTGCATGATAGGCTTTCACTTTCGTCAGTGTGCGTAGCTGAAGGCGGCCAGCATTGCTTCTCTCACGTGGAGAACATGATTCTGTGCCTCATTATTCTGCAGAGCTGTCGGCGGACCACTCGGGGGGCCGTCGGCTCCACTGTGCAGAATGTAGAGCGCGTGTGCGATGTAGTCCCTCTGACTCCCCATCAGTCGTGACGGGGTTACTCCATCGATGTTAGCGTCGCACACCTGGGACCTTGTCAGACTCACAGTGGACAGAATGAGAGACAACGCATCCGTCCGTCCCATTCTCCTGAAGGCGATATCTCAGGAACGAGTGTCGGGAATTTCTTCTTGTTTGGCACCCGGACTCAAGGATGAACTGATTAGAAGTTGGAGGTCAAAGGTCAAGGTTACTTTAGGCATAACTCGTGCTAGACATTTTGGACAGACATGGATGTAAATTACTTTACTGGTTGACAACCAGTGGCCATCTCCGGTTCTGAAGAGTGAAGCCAATGCGGAAGTCCCTGAAGCCTGCATTCTCTCTCCTGACCACCAGGGGGTCGACTCCTCTGATTGTATAGAAGTCTATGAGAAAATGACTCTACTCTCTTGATTTATTCCCTCAGTAATCATGAGTTTATGGTGTAAATATCTAGTTTCCAGTACAGCGTGATGTTCATTTAGTAAATAAACCATAAAGAGTATGCTTCAGGGCGGGGTTATTCCACATCCCTAAATTTTTTAAATTTCATTCTTAAACTTACTGAAGCCACAACAGGCTTTACACCACTTTTTTTTCACATTTCAATCAGTACTCAACAAGAACTGTAAATATAGACCTTCCGCATGCGACCAAATCCACCAATACCGGCTGTTCAATCGGTTGTGCTCCCAACGACACAGACGGCCCTTCTTATGAGTTGTGTGTTGTTTGTTTTGCTAAATGACGTGCATATCCTGCATGTGCAAGGAGAACCTGGCGTCTGCGCCCCTCTGTGTGACATTGGCGGTCAGAAGAGTGAGGTTTGCCCTGCGATTCGGGGATCGTGTCGGTATTCCGACGTCGGGCAGGAAACTCAAGTCAGGATGTCCAGTTGTGCTTCTGCTTCCCCCCCACAACCCCTCTCTTTAGCCTGAACTGCTGAGTCACTTCATCTTATCTACAAATAAAAAAGTAGCCAGCTGACCACGATTTGCACGCGTTCAGCTGGCCTGACGGACCTTTTCCATCCAGAGACCTTGGAGACAGGGGCAGTATCTCTGTACGGCCCTGCAGTTTGTTTTCTATGAATATCTCCTGCCGTGTCAGATCTTAGAGGGGGAGGTCCGTAAGAGCAGGGAGGGAGGTTGGAGGGTTTTTAATGTGGAGTTTGAGCCCGTCGGCTCCTCCCCACCAATCGGCGTGTGATGCCGTGAGTCACGGGACGCTGCCCATTAGAATACAATAGATACGGGTGTTGCGCTGCCAGGCGGGAGGCAACTCTGAGTCCACGAGTGTTGAGTGGAGAGTTCAACCTGGAACGCTGTCTGGCTTTCGGTGAGTGCTTGTAACCTGAGTAATTTAGGTGGTGTTTTTATATGGAAAAGGGTTACGAGCCGTGTGTGGTTTGACTTCCAAAGGTATTGAATGTGATTTATTACACGTTGCTGCTTCAGCCTAGGTTATTGAGCTGCGTAGCTATGCAGAATATCTTAGAGGGATTTGTTATCACGCACCATCGTGTCACAGTTTGACTCTGTCATCCAGCCGTCCAACCATGCTTCAGAGATAGAAAGTCTCATCATGTACATTACTGTGAAAGCTTTTCAGCGGTGCGCTGACATCCCTTTTGCATTCTGTCCCCCTTTCAGCAGGATGAGGAGTCTCCCGGTCACTCCCCTCCGGGCTCCCCTCCCGCTTTCCCCGACGACGACGACGGCGACGGCGGCGGCGGCAACCCGGAAGCCGGCCTGCAGTTCCGCCGCCGCGCCCACACCTTCAGCCATCCACCTGTGAAGAAGCGCATCTCCTTCGAGGGCCAGCCGGCCGGCCAGAGCAGACAGGCTCCGCTGCGCAGACAGCAGTCTGTCAACCCCGAGCTGCTGCAGAGCAGGTAGCTTCACACTCGTCAGTCACGGCCTTGACAGTTTGGGAGAGAGGAGCGATCGGTGGACGATGGGCATCCCTTAGTGATGTTGCAGGAGTGGAAGTTTTGAATTGTACTACAAATAAATAAGAGCTTCTTTGCGTCTAATGCTAACGTTCCACCCCGCCCCAGAGAAATTTGAACCCATTGCTTTTCTTTGAATCAGTTCAGCGGCGACTAAATATTGAGTTAACCTTGTTATGTACGCGCAGACAATGTAATCTATTTGCAGTGCTCCGTCTCTGGCGTCGCGGGGTTTCCTGCCACTGTTTTGATCCCCACATGTGTTCCCCCGCGTGTTTCTCTGCTCCCACCAGAGGCTCAGTCCTTTTTGTGTAATGTTTGTTCTGTTTCTGTATTTGTGGGCCCAGTCCCGCGGCCTACTCGAGAACGCGCAGCGTCTCGGAGAGCGAGTCCACCTTCGGCCTTCCCTCCTCCTTCTCCGCCCCCACTTTCCTGAAAAGCATTTACCAGGGCTCGCTGGGCTCCCTGAGCTCCCTGGCAGACAGTGGGAGCCTCAAGAGGTGAGAGAGGGGGTGCACCAGACCAGACCCCCCCCCCCCCCCCCCCCGTGTAAACAGCCGT
The DNA here is from genome assembly GCF_009769545.1 of Cyclopterus lumpus. Classification (NCBI taxonomy): domain Eukaryota; kingdom Metazoa; phylum Chordata; class Actinopteri; order Perciformes; family Cyclopteridae; genus Cyclopterus; species Cyclopterus lumpus. Next base: position 22,197,405 of record NC_046986.1, on the reverse strand, counting down.
GTAAATGTTGGCTGTCACAAACCTTTTAACACACCGCTTTTTCTGTCCCTGTATCTTGGTTCTTTTTTTTATCCACATCAACCTTTTTTATTTCTCTTTATTCCGGCCCTCTTCCTGTTTCTCTCAGAAAGACAAGGGGATGCTGATACACCTCTTGTTGTATTTGCATGTGTATTTTAGGCTTTCTTTTGCACGGCAAAACTGTATTTAACCTGAATTTAACCTGTATTTAACCGCACGTCACCTTTTTTCCTGACCAGCGCTACCCATAATGCCTCGGGAACTCCGAAGCATCATTGCCCGACTCAGTTCGGCAATGTGTTTACTTTGAAAGGTCTGACACGGTCTACCAGGTGTCTGCACGGCAGAATGTAAAGGTCAACATTTGCATTCTGAATGAGATCCAGTGGAGCGGCCATTGTAAAATGGCATTTTCACAGGATGTTTTTCCTCCGACCGACCGTCCAACCCTCTGAGCTTTTTCGTTAACACACCTTTTTGGAAAAAAAGCCTCGACCTGCAGAGTATTTCCATGTGAATATGCCGACATAGTCCCAGGTTGCTCCGTCCGAATGACTTAACCCCAGAGCCTTCTCTTTTACTTCACGACTTTTTCACGAGCAGGGAAACGTAATAAGAGGTGTCAAGTGAGGGATTATAACCCCGTATGTGCAGAACAGCTGTGAGAGTAAACAACATGGTCTCGGTGACATTTTCCCCAGCAAAGGGCACTTCCTGTTTTTCCGCTGTGATGAGCCGGGCGCCCGCCGTGCTGACCATGCGTATTATCTGCTGGAGCTGTGGAGCGCTCCTTCCGAGTGACGGGAAAAGCCTGGCGCTGTAACGGAGGAGAAATGCCATTTGTTGCTTCAGTTTTTTCACGTTTTTTAATTTCAACTATACACCTTCAATCTGAACGTCCACTCGCAAAAAAAACCCACTCTATTAAATGTGTAACATGTCATTTCGCCGGTGCTCAGAAACTGCGACGCACAATATTCCTTTATTTCACATTAATGTGACGTGTGTGTGTGTGTGTGTGTGTGTATAGCAGTTGAAAGCGGTAAAACAACCCAAACTAATGTAGACATTTTCTTCCATTCTGCTGCTGTTGGACTAAACCTGTTGTGTGGGTAATTGCATCATGTATCATGATGCCGCCCACTTCTTTTATGCACATTCCATGCTCGAAAGTGAACTTTCCGCATACGAGTATGCACTTTATTTGAGTTGTTACGCAATAACGCCATTGAATGGGACCTTCTTTTTCTTTCTTTTTTGTAACCTGCCAAGTTCCCCGTGCAGACAAAGTCCTCTTTTGTCTGGTTGTTGGCAGGCAGGAATTTACGTCTCCGATAAATGTGAAACATAAATAACTTGAAACGGCCAACGTGAAGCTGTTCAGCAGCTCAGTAACCAGCTGTTCGTTCTTCTCCACTAACAAACAGTATTTTTCCAGAAAACCCCCGACGGGCAACGCATGCGCCTCAGCTGTGGGCCGCCTGTGTGGCTGATGCCATCGCACCTAACAGCACTACCTTCTGCCCCAATAACATGGACTTTGGGACTCAGTCGATGCCCCGTGCATGTTTTCCATTAGTATGTTTGACCATTTATCATCAGCTCAGAGTTTCCTGATGGGAACCTTGTGTAAGGTTAGATGTGTGCTGAAAGGCGTGCGTGTGTGTGTGTTTGTGTGTGTGTGTGTGTGTGTGTGTGTGTGTGTGTGTGTGTGCGTGTGTGTGTGTGTGTCCACATGTTTATAAGAAGTTGCTGAAAGAGTGTCGGTGCAAGGCGACACCTGACTCGTTCACCGGGCGTCCGTGACGTTCTCCTCTCTCCTCTCTCGTAGCAATGGGGAAGGCAGGAAGAGGACCCAGTCCGTCTGCAGCGGCGACTCTGTGAGCGGGGGCCCCCCTGCGACCCCACGCAGGGTCTCCTGGAGACAGAAGATCTTCCTGAGGGTCGCCTCGCCCATGAACAAGCCGCCCGCCTCGATGCAGCGTCCAGGTCCGGTAACACAATCCCTCCACGCACTCCCGGCTTCTGAGTAATCCACACGCGCATAGAAAATGAGGACATTTGATTGTTGTGGAAAGATTCGGACACCTCTGACATTTACAAGCGTCTCTGGGGAAAGCGGTAAGGGCCGAGAGGAAAGAGGCATTTGCCCACTCCGTGCTCCTGGTCAGATAAGCGGTGATAACGGAGCTCGTGAGCCTCCTACCTGTTCTCATGGAGCTGAAACACGTAGCCGGCCCATTATCTCCAGATCCAGGGCGTTAACAACATCTTAGCCTCACAAAGTCGGAGAGCACACGTCGTCATTGGATTCACATGAAAATATTGCGACAAGAAAAGGGAGATATATATTTTCTCCACGTGCTTTCTGTTTCAGACCACCCTGACGGCAGGGAGCTGTTGCCCCTCTCCCCTTGCCTGGATCCTCTGGGGCGTCTGCTGCCCCCGGCAGGCGACCCCTTTTCTGGGGAGAAGCCTAAGATGACAGGGCCCGACTACCGGGCCCTCTGGAAGACCGCTATCCACCAGCAGATCCTGCTGCTGCGCATGGAGAAGGAGAACCAGAGACTGGAGGGTGAGTTGTTGATTGTTGCTGCTGTGCGCATGAAGTATGATGAGCCCCAACCCACCGGGACGAATCCTTCCTTTGGTCACATGAGGGACAAATATCTCCCAAATATGAAGAACATATGAGGAATCTTCAGTGCATTTGTTTCTCTGCAAACACTGGTGGTACTTAAGAAATGTCACAGGGCCGTTCATGTTGAAACCTCACACTGGGCCTTATTGTTAAGATATTTATTACAGTGGGTAACCTCCACTCCCGTCCTATTCTCTCTCTCCCCCCCCCCCCCCCCCCCCATCATGAAAGTTTTACACTCAGCCCTCACCGCACGCTCTCACACCCGCGGTCTGTTGCTCCTCCTCGCGCTGTCGTCTCTGTTTATTTTGAGAGGTCGAATGTTGCCATCTCGGTCGGAGATTCTGCAGCGGGGGCTATATTTAGTTTCACTGTTGCATATGCACGCAGTTATGAACACATGCAGATATGCAATCGCACGCGAGCGCTCAGTGGGTTTTAGGGCGCGTATGAAGACAAAACTACAGTGATAGTTGAAAAAGCATTTGTAAATATTGCCCTTTAATGGCCCGAGTTATTAAGGGAGTTTCCCAAAAGGAATTTTAGCACTGTTTTTTTCGTTTTTTTTCCCCTCACAAGCACTCGTCTATAAACAGGAAGTTAGTGTGCAAGAGGAGAGGAGGAGAGGAAGCAGAGGCCATTTGGGACACTTCATTAGCTACTGCATTATCAAAACATTCATCTTCAATGTGAAGTGAAGGAAAGCACACATTGTAAATGTGGCATAAAGTCTCAGACCATAATGGGTGTCAGATTTATGCATTAAAGCCTTGCTCTCAGAGAAGGAGTACATGGCCTTTTATATTAAATTATTAAACTATGTTGTTTTATATTACCACACAATATTATATTACCATACTATTTTATATTACTATAATAATTTATTTTATATTACTATACTATTTTATATTATATTACTATAATATTTTAGATTATATTACTATAATTTATTTTATATTACTATACTATTTTATATTATATTACTACAATATACTATATTAGAATATACGATATTCTATTCTATACCAACACATCTCTTTCCTTTTGTTTGTTATCATGACACCAATGCTGGTCTGAGGACCTAACTGAGAATAACCCTTTTCAATAGAAGGTAAGCGATATAAAAGCAGCCCTTGGGATCACGGCAGATGGATGTTTTGCATGGTTTCGGGTGTTAGTTTATTATATTCCTTCAATTCCGGCTTCCTCTGTTTGCATGTGAGGGCCGATGGTGCGTTCATGGTTTGTTGTACCTCTATCCCACTACCTTGATGTAGCCTTTGGTGTTATTGTGGCTTTTGTGTTTACACGGCAGGCTTTCCATGGCAACTGGTGACAAACCGTGCGAGGCACTCTCTCAAATCTGCCGTCTTTTAACCAGCCCGTTTTACAAAAGTTCCCTAGGCACAGCCCTCCTTTTGTGTACCCTCTGGTCTTGATCTTCCGCTGCGATCAAGAGACCCTTAATTGACACAACCTTTTTCTTCTTGCGCCGGCTATTGTGTTGCAGCGAGCAGGGATGAGCTGCACACCCGCAAGATGAAGCTGCACTACCTGGAAGTGGGTCAGTGCTCCAAAGAGGTGCAAGCATTGTGGGAGAGAAAGCTGACGGCCCCGGGCAGAACGACGGTCCCGCAGGACAAAGAGGAGGTGTATCGCGCTCTCAGCCAGGGTGAGAGACGGACGTTTGTTTTTAAGAGCGCTCGTGGACACGTGCTCGTGCATTTGGTGCGTCTGTGAATATTGACTGAGTGGTTGGTGTGCAGGCGTTCCCAAGAGCAGGCGCGGGGAGGTCTGGCTCCTCCTTTCCCACCAGCACCGGCTGCGTCACAGGCTGCCCCAGCGCCAGCAAGCCCCGGACACCCCCTACCAAGACCTGCTGAAGCAGCTCACCGCGCAGCAGCATTCCATTCTGGTGGATCTAGGTGGGCACACGGTTGTATAAACAGGTCCTCCTCCATCTATTTGTGTAAATGTTCAGATGTAAATGTTATCTTTGTCCTCCTCGCTCAGGCCGGACCTTTCCCACCATCCAGTACTTCTCGGCCCAGCTGGGCGCAGGGCAGCTCTCCCTCTACAACCTCCTGAAAGCCTATTCTCTGCTGGATACAGAGGTACACACTGTAATCCGGTTTATTTTCCCTGCCGTAGTGTGGTGAATATTATGACATTTGTTGTAGAAGTACATTGTGTGTGTGTGTGTGTGTGTGTGTGTGTGTGTGTGTGTCAGGTCGGCTACTGCCAGGGCATCAGCTTCCTGGCCGGAGTGCTGCTGCTGCACATGAGCGAGGACCAGGCCTTTGACATGCTGAAGTTCCTCATGTACGACCTCGGCATCCGGCAGCAGTTCAGACCCGACATGGTCTCCCTGCAGGTGGGTACCCGAACGGAGGGCCGGTCCGCTGGACTGTGCGACTATAAGGGATCATTTTCAGCTCCAGAGTCGTCTGTGAGATCATTTAGGGATGGGCATCAGACGTGAATACTAGTCAAAAGGGTCAAATTCGAGCCAAATTACTAGCTCGACCCTCCAGATAGTTTGTTACGAAGAACCATCTGTGTCCATGGAAACTGTTTGGAAAAGGACAGGCACTTTTCAAAAGGTACGTTGCAGGTGATTGGATGAACCATCCGTCAATCAAACTCTTCCCAAGGCCAGTTTGGAGAAGAGAGAAAACCATATTTTCCATCAGGGGAATAAAATCCTCCAGTGGCGTTCATTGCTCTTCTTTCAATGGAGAAATACTCTCCAGTTCTAATAGAAGGGATTCTACTGCAGCATCTACGCTAGCTTCTGTAGCAGCCGCCATCGTTGTTTAGAACAAACTGCCCAGACACATTGAAATATGCATAATCATAACAAACGCACTTGGAGCCTGACCAGATGGATGCTCGTGTAATATGTGGTCATGAGAATCCAGCTCCTGTGCTGCGTAAAGAAATCACAGCTTCAACTGGACTGTTGAATAATAAAGCGGTGCCCACTCAGCAGAAAGGGAACTGCTCCCAACATTAAAGCCACTTTGAATAGAAGGGACGCAAACGGAGAAGAATGCTTTAGTTTTCACTCAATAAAAGATATCGAATAATATGAGCATTTCATTTTCGTAATAATAAAAGAGCCCTAATCCAATAAAAACTTTAACTTTAAATGTTCTAGTGCACGGGAGTGACAACCCCACTGGACTTTAATGTTCATCGGCCCGCTGTAAAAGGCAGTTAGTTAGCAACAGCAAACAGCAGCCAGTGTCTCCACCTCTTATTCAAACCACACCTGCTCTGTTGGCTTCTGTTAAACATCAGCTGACCTCGACCGCGGGGCGTGGTAATGTGTAATCTCTCAGGTAAGCGTTCGGCCGAGCGGCTCTGCTCTCCTGAGGACTAATTCCAGAGGTTTGCCCAAAGCGAGGAGCAACCCGTTTGTGCAGCGGGCTGAGTTCCGGGGAGGTAAAAGTGTGACTTGTCTTCTTTGTAACCGTCAGGAGATTGTAAGACTGATAACGGTCTAATTTTAGCCCGGGCTAACTTCTGCTTCTCTCTTCCGGTCGCCTGTGGCGTTGCACGCAGGATCAGTGTAGCACATTGTCGGAGAGCTAGCGCAGCCCCTCTCATGCTCGGCCTTGATGTGACCGGTGATGCTGAAGCAGCTCCCAGCCAGGCTGAATGATGAGCTAATCCTTCTCCGGACGCAGATCCAGATGTTCCAGTAATTTCACACTTGCCTCTGCGTCTTCTCCCAGGTTCAGATGTACCAGCTCTCCAGACTGCTGCACGACTACCACCGCGACCTGTACAATCACTTGGAGGAGCACGAGATCGGGCCCAGCCTGTACGCGGCGCCGTGGTTCCTCACCCTCTTCGCCTCACAGTTCCCGCTCAACTTCGTGTCCCGCGTCTTCGGTGTGTTCCCGGGAATAACGGCTCTCTGGGTTTCGCTCGCACACAAATGCCTCGTCCAGCCCCGTGAGAAATGGCAGCGGGGATAAGTGTGTTAAACGTTTTGGTGTTTTTATTTGTGTGCGTGTTTTTCAGATTTCGTATTTGTCGAAGGGACCGGGGTGATCTTCAAAGTGGCTCTCTGTCTGCTGAGCAGCCATGAGGGGGCGATAGTGGAGTGTGACAGCTTCGAGAGCATCGTGGACTATCTGAAAACTACACTTCCCACCCTCACTCAGGCCCAGATGGAGCAGACCATTGCCAAGGTACAGAGTGGGAAGATGACTGGCACAATGACGCATGCGATTGTGATACTACTTCTGCACGAGTGGCCACATCTTCCCCCCGCCCATATATACATATATCTTAAAGCGACAGTACCCCATATACCCCAAAATACATAACTGTCATCTTACCTGTAGTGCTATTTATCCATCTGGATTGTTTTGATGTGAGCTGCCCAGTGTTTGAGGTATCGGCCGTAGAGACGTCTGCCTTCTCTCCAACATAAGGGCACAATATGCCACAAAAAACAACAACTCTAACGCAACTTCTTGATCATGAGCCACAGACTTATTTTTCTTTCAACCGTAAATCCTCCATGAAACTGTTCACAACGAGGTCTGTGGATCATCTGGAGTAATGGTCATGATGTCTGGACAGAGACATTGCTGTTGAGCTTTTCAAAAGAGAGATATGTCCCCAAAACAATCTAGATTGATAAATGGCACTAAAGGTATGAGAAGTATGTGTTTTTGGTTTTGGGGTGAACTGTCCCTTTTTAAATAGGAGGAAATCATTGACCAATCAGATACGACTATGTAGATTCTTAGTTGGGGATGCACGTGTTCTGTTACATATCTCCTGGCTGCTGTTCGTCATGTGCAAAGTCCTAACACAATAGTTTACTTTTTGAAGAACTCACTGACTGAGTAAACTGTGCCATTATGGTCCTGCAGAATAACAGTAGAGGTTACCAGTATTGTATATTTCTATTTTAGTCTATTTTAACCAACAATGTGCTATCCCGTCCCAGACGAAGTGTGTCTCAACCCCACGTCCATTTGTTCCTACTGAAGATGTAAAGCTTACCAGTCACCGACCACCCTTTCTAAACTCTCTATGTAGACTCCTTCCAGTTACCTCTTGTTAACCGTGTCGACAGACCGATGACTGTTGTGACCCGGTGTTTGCCAGGTGGTGGAGATGGACATCTCCAAGCAGCTGCACGCTTACGAGGTGGAGTACCACGTCCTGCAGGATGAGATGTTGGAAGCCGGGCCGCTGCCCGATGACTCCGACCGGCTCGACAAACTGGAAAAGACCAACGTGCAGCTGAAGAAACAGAACATGGAACTGCTGGAGAAACTTCAGGTCGGGAAAAGCGGAGGAGTTGGAAGGTGTTTGTTTGGGAAGCGGCAGCAAATGCTGGCTGTATAATTTGTAAGCATATTGTTAGGTTTAATGACTGATCATTGAGCCACACTGATGCCGCTGGTAATGCCTCAGACTGCCAGTAGATGGCACTAAAACACAAGTTTAAAAACTATGAAATTGATGGCAAGACAAAGAGCTCAAACACTTGAATGCTGCTGACATTCTCTATGAGTTGTTTGTGAATCTTTGCAGAGGGACCGGTGAGCTCACACCAGGTGTTCCTCATGTCAATGAGGGTCAAAGAGGTATTAAGCTGCTCTCGTATCTGCTGTGACTAAGAACAAATAGTGGGCTCTTGCTGAATTATGCTATAAGGCTGGATTCTGCATGAACTACATGCCGACTTCTAGCGGGAGTTCTCAGGCTCCGTAGTTTCTGTGCTTGTTGTTTGTTTAGCCCCCTCCTCTGTCTTTGTACCGCACCCCTGTACTCACTGAGGCGCGACATCTCTGTTCCTCCAGGCTGCGCGGCATAAGATCCAGACGCTGGAGACGAGCGTGGAGCGCTTCCTGTCTCAGGAGAGCAAAATGAAGCACATGATTCGCACTCTGGAGCAGGAGAGGGCAGCTCACCAGAAGACCATCGAACGCATGCGCTCGTGCCTACCCCCGGACGCCCTGACAGATGTGGAGATGACCCAGATCAAGACGGGACCCAACGGGAAAGCCAAAACTGCAGCCAAAAAGCCCTGATGGCGACCAGGGTGGGGAGGCAGGGTGGGGGGAGTGAGGTGAAGTGAACACAACGGAGACGGCGAAGCCGGCGAGCACCGAGGCTATATTTGTTGTACAGCTGCACAATAGTAGCAGGCTCTTGTAAGCGTGTGACGCGTGGACTTTGTACGGGAAAGTCTCTGCGCGCATCCGTCAGCAGCAGTAGGAGGACGGTTTCGGGCGTACGTTAGCGCAACACACTGTTCCAATCGGGTGCGTCAAGCGCTGCCTCTCTCGTCCGTTTCACTGCCAGTTTGAAAGGTGAAATCAAGCTGCGCAACATCCTCCCTATTCAGTTTTTTTTTGTATTAATCACGGGGGGAGGGGGAGCGGGAGGGGGGGGGGGGGTTCTAGTTTGACAGAAATGAGGAACGTGTCTGCCTCTGCGAACCTTTTGTGAGCGCCACCTTCATGTACTTGCAGTCGCTCTCTGTAGCACCACAAAAGCAGTTAAAAGAAGTTGCCTGTTGGCAAACACTCCTTTGGACCTCAGGTTCAGCCTATAGCCATTGTGTGTGTGTGTGTGTGTGTGTGTGTGTGTGTGAGCCATTGTTTTTTAACTTGTGTCTGTGATGGAAACCCTGCCTCAGAGTGCTTTGTTGTCATTTCCTTGTCAGTGTAATTTCCCTCCAAAGATCTCAATTTAGTTCAGTTGTTGTTGTTGTTGTTATTGTTTTCCCACACACCTGAGTGCACACTTTTCGCCATATTAGGCGTTTTAACATCCGACACACATACGTGTATCTATCTGGGTGCTCGGCACCGAACCACTGCCTTCACGTGAAGCAAGAGATCTTTTTAATACGTGCACTTTGCGAGGAGGAGAAAATGTTTTCCTCCAAATCTCAAGGGCAGGATGTGAGGCCGCCTGTTTCCTGTGTGAGTGACCGCGGTGTCGCCTCGTTTTAGCGCTGCTGTTCAGATGCCGAGGGCCGGAGGCTCACGCTCCTCCAGGAGGCGAAGAAAAAGAACACAGACTGAGGTGGAGGAATGATCTGAATGTACATCACACACAAATTACTTTTTTATTTTGTCCTACGAAGTCTGACAACACTGGCCACGCCCTCTCTTCCTGTAGTTCTTGAAGGTGGGGCTGCTAGATTGCAGTTGCTTTTGCATTTTTGGTCACAGACGATTTGATGTTTGCAGCCAAACTCAAGTGTTTTGAGTAGAGAGACCGCAAAGGAAACAAGAGGAACTTCAATTCAGTTCCTCTTTTTAAATGTGGTCCAGTCTCTCTCGATGATGGGTAATGTATACAGCACACACACACACACACACACACACATATGCACTGTCTGACTACATGGGCATACGGTTCAGATGAGTTCAAAGCCCGTCCTCGGGCTCCCGCCTCAGTTTAGTTTTCATCCCACCTCCACGTCTGACTCACCATCACTGGTTCTGATTGAAAGCAAAACAGGCCTGGGCTTCACTCCGCTTTCATAAAAAAATAACAATAACACCCTTACATTAACAACCAAGGTGATGTCTTATTATCGTGGGGAAAAAGCACTTACCAACGGGGTCCATCAGTCTTCCTGTCCTGGGTGGCATGTCGTGGTGACGCATTTTAGTGTCCGTGTAAAGTTTTTATTGGCAAACTTTGTGTTGAGCAATCGTGTGTGTGTGTGTGTGTGTGTGTGTGTGTGTGTGTGTGTGTGTGTGTGTGTGTGTGTGTGTGTGTGTGTGTGTGTGTGTGTGTGTGTGTGTGTGTGTGTGTGTGTGTGTGTGTGTGTGTGTGTGTGTGCCCCCAGAGCACTTGCCTATACATCTGATGCCGAGCTGCAGTGACTCACATGAAAAGCTTGACGTGGTGATAGAGTCCCCCTGACGTTCTCCGTCACGGTGAAATGTTTCTTCTGGGGATCGAGGTGACGCAGTTGAGGTCCGCACCAATAAATAATAGAGAAACAGTCACCTCTGAACAGTCAAACAACTAGTTTTTAAATCTGTGGGAGGGATACGTAGGACGCAGCCCGACACGGCTACCCTTCACCGTGTCTGTTTGAGAATATAACTTGACCCTTTGAACCAAAGATGTGGTTGCTTTAAAAAAAAAAAAAAATGAATGAATGAAAAATGTATGATTTCATCCTAAATGCTGTGGTGCATTATGTATGTTTATTTGTAATCCTCTTTTTTTTTCTTTTCTATTTCACTACACTGTTGCAGCTTTCTTCTGGTATGTATTAAGACAAAATCTTGAAAAGATTCCAAATATTATCAGTAAAAACTTGAAAAGGAAAAAAATAAGACAGTTGGCCGACTTGTTTCCTCACTGTATTCCTTTGTGCCAAAATAAATGATGGCCTTTAATCTCCATTAATCGGAGATATGAGACCATTTCATCAATATCCAATGTGGTCAGCGAAGGGTGTGTTTATTTTACATCAGGTGCGCCGATCCTGACTACTAAGTATCGCTGTGTTGTAAGGAAAGACACTTAATAATAGATGGATTCCATTTTTATTTTATTTTTTTCTGTCAACACGAGGGCTACGCAAAAAACAAAGACAATGTCATGAATTCTTCAATAAACTTCACCTTGTCTTGTTTTCTGTCTACTCATGTATGAATGGCTTCCCTGCTCAGAAAAAGCTCTCATAAAGAAATCATGTTCCTTTCCTGCTCTACAAGGTAGCACTTCAAGTGTAGGACGTAGCCTCAAGCTGAAATGGTATCCGTGTAGTGACGTAGTATTGCGTTTAAAAAAAAGAAAAAGGCCAAGGTGTGCTTCGACAGTATGAGTCTATATAAAGACCTTTTTTCAAGAGTTTTATTTTTGTTAACGCCTCGAGCGAAGAGAACTACAGGTCTCCATTGGGGGAAAAATAATTATTAAAAAATCTTCTGTGAAATTGTACCTTTTTTACAGAGCGTCTGAAACATTCAACCGACTGTACATTTCTGAATTAGCCACATTGTGAATGGAATGAATACTCCTGAGTTCACTGAAGGAGTATGTTTGATGTTGTGGTTCCCAACCAGTTGTGCTTTTGAGAGTGTCGTGAAAATGAGCTAGCGAGGGAGTTAGCTAGTTGAAAGTTAGCTAAATGAATTAACAAATGGTTGACAACAGTAGTTAACCGTATATGGATGAAATCGCAGCAACTGTTGAAATAGGTAAGCAATTGTAATAGGGGAATTCTTAAAATGTACAGTATGAGTAATTGATAAACAGTTAAACCGCTAGCTACCCTTAAAAGTGTCCCCTACTAGATTTAGTAATGTGAAAAGGCTCAAAGTAGGGGGAGAACGGCGACAATTGTGACACACTCGATTCCAAAAATCGCAAATAAGCTAGCTTGGCGACTAACTGCACATGCTCAAGTCGGATCCTCTCTCTGCTGTCTGAAGCTTAGATGACTGCAAAATTAAACAATCAGTTTTATCTCTAGATCATTGGTTACAGATCAACATAAACCCCCGGTATTTATTCCCTCAGTAAACATGAGTTTATCAATCTCTCTAGTTGCAAGTCTTCTTCAATACAGCATGATGTTAATTTAGTAAATTATTGGCCACGGCCGTAATTCAAGATGGCGACGGCAAAAATGGCAAACTCAAGGGTTCAAAACAGCAGTCAACAAACGGGTGACGTCATGATGACTAAGTCCACTTCTTATTCAGTCTATGAAGTTAACTAAATTTTAATGTTTGAATATAGCAGCTCATCAATAATATTATATATATATATATATATATATATATATATATATATATATATATATATATACTGTACACAAATTATACAACACATCAGAATTGTACATATATACATATATGTATTTATATATATATATAAAATGATTATGTGCTTTTTTACATTTAAGATACAATGAGTTGCCTCACAAATATTAACACAGATTTACTTGTCCTTAGTGAACATATGTATCAAGTGTATTATAACATACTGTATATGTCTCTCATATCCAAAGATGACTAGTGTATTTCAAGTAGTCTGTCCGTTATGAAGGGAAGTGTACAAATGTCTTTTCTACTGGATAAATGGTGAAAGAGTTTACAGTAGCCTAATGGATATATGGTTAAAATGGATGAGTTGGCTACTGGATAAACAGTTGAAACTACTGGATAAATGGTGAAAAAGCTAGGGCTGTCAATAAACAGTTGAAATAGTAACATGAGAATGATAGCCTGATGGAAATATGTTGAAAAAATCTGAAACTAATGAAAGAAATGCTTAAAATAGCAAGTTTCATCTGACAGGGCTTTAGGAGTACATCAGATACAAATGGTTGGGAACCACTGTTGCATCCTTAGCCCTTTGTCTAACCTGTAGTCTCTGAATATGAACCACGGCGAGAGCCCAGCAACAGCTCTGCCAGCCAAGGAGGAGCTTTGAAAGATAGCAGACGTAAGACCAGTCATTGTTTTTCCTAAGGGGGGCCTTGCCCAGAAAGGTCTGTTGAGTGTTGCTCTCCGATCAGCCTCTGCCAGGCCTGGAGCTCATCACGCATACAGTAAAGACGCACACAAGCGGCCGCCAACCAGGAGCCTATCGCGCACTAAACAAAAGGGGCCACATTCCTTGCGTATTCCCACACGAGGACACATCCTGCAGGGGGGGGGGGGAGTAGGATACATGGGAGTCCACTGGGGATTCGCTGAGAATGACACTTCCTCCGCCGAAGGTCTTATCAGCTCTGTTTGTGTTTTTCTTTCTCTTTCTCTCCGTCTTTCAATCCATCCCAACCTCCCACTCTGCTCCCCGCTCTCCTCATCCCTCCCATTGGAATTGTGAGGCTTGATCTGAGGCTTAGCTGTGATATTTGCTGTATTGTGTACCCTATGGAAGAAAATGTAGCATCGCAAGAAGACAGGTATGAATGACAGACTTGAGAACGCAAAATGACAAATATCAGCACTCAAAGTGATAAAACCGCCAGTGTTTGACACAGGACTGTTGCTGTCAGGCAGCCCTGTATTAGATATTATGTGTGTGTGTGTGTGTGTGTGTGTGTGTGTGTGTGTGTGTCTTAAGGGCATTAGAGCACGGTGTTAGCAGAAAGGGAAGAGTGAGTGTGAGTTGCTGGAGTGAAGGGGTAAAGGAGTAGGAGGAGGAGGAGGAGGAGGAGGAGGAGGGGGGAGAAGGTTAGAAAGGGTCCTCCTGCCTTATATGGGAATTCATGCTGCTGTGGCGCAGTCTAAAAGCTGGAGTTGCTTCAGTGGAGAACGCTGGGCTACAGCCGTCAGTACAAAGTATCACAGGTCGCAGAATATCTACAGGCAACGGCTCCACTTTTCAGGTTCAAATTGATAGTGTGGTGTTAAGGAGAAAAGCAACAAAAAACGCAAGAAGTTTACACGAGCACACAGTCCTGTGCAGTGAGCAGGGCCCCATCTGAGTGGCACCGGAGGTTTGTGGGTTTGCAGACAGACATTTGTGAATTACTGAATTTGGAGTATGGAAATAAGGGTGATGGGGCGGGCGGGAGTTTGGAGATGGAGAGGGGACACAGCTGGAGAGGGGGAGGACTCAGGTGGGCTCGGGCTCATACAGAGAGAGGAGCTGGCTCCCCAGAGGCCAGGAACACACACATACACACACACACACACACACACACACACACACAGACACACACACACACACACACACACACACACACACAAACGGCACTGCCACACTGACATGTTTTAGTTCGCATGGTGACCGATTTGCTTCCTACAGAGTGCTTTTCTCTCTCTGTACCTGTCATGAATGGAGCTGCCAGAGGACTCATGGTAAATGACCATGAGCACAAGGCTGAAGGAATAGAGGATTTTGCAGTAATGAATCCGCGGGAAGAAACACAAAACTAAACACACACACACGTGCACACACACACACTCTTCCTGTTCTCATCCAGTCCGGTCCTTTGGGTTCCCCCTCCATCGAGAGCAGGTAGATCCACGAACACCGCCTGGAGGATCTTGTGATTAATGACACGCTTGTCATGTCTGAACCCTCTTCATCTTTTTTTTTTCCTGACGAGAGACACACTTCCTCTCCTCACCCCACACACACCCGACACCCCCGATACACTTCCCAGCGGTCTGGCAGACATACCGCTCCAAAAAAATAAAAAAATAAATCTTTATGGGGGCCATGCTGCTGCAGCACATGTTGGGTAGCATCGCCCGGCTTACCAGATCTGACGCTTCATTCATCTGTGTGGCCTCTGGAGGCCTGGGAAAATACACAGCATCCTTAGACGCACACATGTGGGGATTACTGATGTACATGTGTGTCTCACACACACACACACGCTCTTTAAACCGCCACAGCCCTATATCCTCTATTCCCCCCTGGCCTATAATGCTCCCTGAGCGTTGCTCACAGTCATCTCGTGGCGGGGCCGGTGCACACATTCTGACGCTTTAAAATAAAAATGTGAGGTAATGCCCAAACAAGTAACAAGAAGATCTTTCCCCCTTCTCCAACCTGGAGATCCCCGGTGAAGTGGTGATCAAAGTCCCCCGGACTTTGGGGATCTGAGTGGAGACTTTGCACCCGGGGACCCCTTATAATCACATTATCTCTGGCCTGGGCCTGGACCACGACGTCCCAGCAATGATTCAAAGACAAACACAGGCGAGAAGAGAAGGAGGAGAAAGAGACGGCGAGAGACACAAGGAGTGCTGGCAGGCTGGAAGGAGGGGGTGGTCAGACAGACAAGGAGTGAGTCAGACGGGCAGATATCCTCATACATGGAGGCCCATCCAATAAAAGTGCAAATGACATGTCTTTGAGCTGACTTTATCTGTTTGTGTGCTCGGGGTTAAGCCCCGTCAGACCTGGGTGTATGATGTCAGCGATAAGGGACTCTGGGTGTGAGGTGAGGTTGGAGAAGTACTTCTGACATCATGTAGCATGTGTGTGTGTGTGTATACACACATCTTTTTTCCACGAGGCCACCAAGGGGCACAAAGAAGCAGTGGTGTGTGTGTGTGTGTGTGTGTGTGTGTGTGTGGTGTGACTCAGGCGCGCTCTGGTCGCAGTCTGACGTCAGCCTCTGGAAAACTCGATGAAAAGTAAAGGGATTTGTCTGAGCCGAGGGTTCAAGTGTCCGCCACCCTCTCCGGCTCCTCTTCTGAACCGCCAGTCTCCCCGGAGCATCCCCGGGTCGTGCTTGAGAAACTCTCCGAGCTGCTGGGCATGAGATGACGATTTGGCGATGCGCAGTCCTCCTATACTTTGTTTTTCTTTCCACCCAGAGCCACCCAGCTGTTCCTGTGAGCGCGGACCGACACACTGGGTTTGACTGTGTTTGACTCTGGGATGGGGAAGGGGGGAGGAGGGGAGACAGCTGTACTTGCGCGGCCCTGGGCGCACCCGTCATTAGTGCCAGCCTCACTCCACTCTTCCTCCATCCCCTCACTCGTTCCAGATCTCTCTCACTCTCTGCCTTTCCTCCTCCACACATTGTTGCCCAATCAGCACCGCACCCTTTTGCGCTATTCTCTGACCCAATTCATGCCCAGTACCCACCCCCCCCCCCCCTCCATCTCAACAAGACACTGCGCCCCCCCCCCCCCCCCCCCCGTGCTATCTGCCACCAAGGTGACACACACACACACACAAAAAGAACACAAGGCAAAAACAGCATTCACTGCTGGTAAAAGGCTGAGTGCTGTGCGCTCGCCCTCTCAAGATTTTTCTTGAATAGATCATCTCCAAATTGATTCATGCCGGGCTCGCGTCTAATGGCCTGTGTGGGCTCTGATGTGAACAGCAGATGATAAAACAGCCATGGCGCTTCTGAGCTCTGTTTGTCAATCACTTTGTATCTCCATGACTTTTTCTTTCTGCCCGTACCTGCGTATTGCCTCTCAGGATCTCATCACCTGCATCCTTTTTTCAACAAGACCCGACTTCTATTCTCACCCACACCCTTTATACACCTCTCCATCACATTCCTTGTGATACTCATCTGTGATACCCAGAGGTTGATATGCCACTGTGCGTCATTAACCTTTCTCTCTCTCTCTCTCTCTCTCTCTCTCTGTCTCTCGTCTTGGAGAACACTTTCGGCTGGTCGAGACACAGGAGACTCAGGGAGCATGCTGCGTTCACTCGAGTGGGATGTGGGCTTTCACCATCCTTACCCGCCACCGATGTTGCATGATGTTGGTGTATCTAGAGGTGTCACACCATACCTGATAGCAATCTCCCCTCCCTTGTCTCTGCATGTGACATAACACCCCTTGCAAGACATGAATGCACATGCACATATATCCGCCACCGTGGACGCAGTCGTGACCCTTACGAGTGCAGAGCCTCGACGAGGGAGGAAAAATAAAACTAAAAGGTAAATCTTTGTGCACGGAATAAAGAGCCTGTCGACTTTGCTCTGAAAGTGTGTCTCATCACAATGAGTGAGGTGTAATTAATGCTTCGCTGGTTGTAGCGCTGTGTGTGTGTGTGTGTGTGTGTGTGCTTGTCCAGTACCGTGGGTGAGAGGATGTAGTGTGTGCGGTCTCTCTCTAACAAGCTCCCACTCACCCCGGTGGAGGCAGGCGAAGGGAAGGCTGGAGTGACTGCGAGGCTGTTAGAGCAAGTGGGTTTGCGTTGGACGTGTCCGTGTCTGTGTGGTGAGCGCGGGTGTGCTTGTCCAGTGAGTGTGTGTTGGGGCGTGTGTGCGTGAGAAAAAAAAAAAAAGCGTGCGTGTGTGTCCTTTTGTGTGTGCTGTACTGGGATGTGGAAATTGAATGGAGCCTTTCAGTTCTACTGCTCGTCTCCCCGGGGGTGAGAGACTGGTTGCCATGGTTATCCTGGAATCCTGCCGCTAATGGGTGGGAGTTTGTGTAGCTCTGGCAACCTGGCCTGTCTAGGGCGGAATACGCGTGTGTGTGTGTGTGTGTGTGTGTGTGTGTGTGTGTGTGTGTGGGTGCGTGGGTGCACCAGGGGGGTGTGGCTGGGTGGAGGCAACATTCTAGGACACAGGAGGTCACATATTGTGAGAACACAAGCTTCCATTCCTGTACGCTCCATGTGCGCGTGCAAAAAGAAGCAGAGACTCTTGTCGCGTGCACGTGCACTTCACAATGGATGCTCTGAAAACATCAGATGAAGCCTTCGTGTCCACCGACCACATCTCTGCGAGGCTCTAAATCAATAGCGCAGCGCTGCTTGATGTCATAGTTGCAGGCTGAATTCACTGTATCTCCCAATCCACCGTTGCAACCCCCCCCCCCCCGCAAAAATATCCCTCTGCTTTTACTCACCCTGCAAAGTCAAAATTTCAAGCATGGTGAAAATCACAATTGGTGATGAAATAATCTTGTACTTTTACTGCATTATTGCAAGTGCCGAAACATAATGCAAGGAAATGGGTAAGCCCCGCTCCCCCACCCACTGTCATCCCCATTACCATCCTTTCACCCTGGGGCTAGTGGGACTCTTAACTGGGCACAGAGAACCCCACTGAACAGGAACACAGTGGATAGTTGATAATGAAAAAAAGAGAAAAACCCATCCACACACAGGAGATTAGTGTAGGGGGAGAGATACACCCTCACTCAGTGTTTCTCTCTCTGCTACACAATTCCCAGATACGATTATAAATGCTTGTCCACGCAAGATTTCCACCTCCCAAATATGTGCGCACATTTAGCAGTACATGCTAACTGGGATGTGTTATTCCAAATACATTTGACACAGAGCACTTAATGGGGTGGGGGAGAGAGGAGGGGCATGTGCTATTGTGCAGAGAATATATGCCCGTGATATGCAATGTGACCAGATAATCCTCGGTTTCCCCATTCCCAGTGTTCTGGAAAAGGGAGGGATGGGGGGGGGGGCAGTCCTTGCTAGTCACACAGATGTCTTGGCTCCTATTCCTCTCCCAAGACTGAGCCATATATACGTTGCGTGAACCCCTTATGGATTTAAAGGAACCTCAGCTTGGGAATTCTCTCTCCTCCATTCCACTCGGTAGCGTGTGGCCAAGTAACTGTGGCCTGGAAACATTAAGGTAAATGTTTCTCTTGTACGGCGGCCAGTGTGCATAAAAAGAGAGAAATAAAAGCGATGCTGGGATTACAATCATGCATGATGCTTGCAGTGTGCGCTCTTGGATGAGGCAACGGGGGCCCAGGGAGATGAAATCATCTGTGAGGGAAACGTGCTGCTGACAAATTTGATGTGGTTATATTCAGTTTTTTATAATTTTTTGACTGTGCTGTGCCCCCTTTCAGAGCCCGGCCCCCGTGAAAAGTGCACAGAACCCCTTCCAAACGCAGCCAGCGGAGGCTAAAGAATGTGGGCCGGACTTGTGGTCAAAACCCCAGCTAGTCGTGATGGGGGGCATCGAGGGACCTTGTGGATCCACCCCTTGCTCCTTAGCCCAGATTTATACCAAGCAGTTATATAATTCAATAAACACTGCCGACCCTGCGGCTGAAGTCCAGCCACAAGCCACCTCACCCTCAGACAACATGATCAGCATTTCAAGATTTTTTTTACCAACTAATTATTGAACAAAAACAACAACAACCCAGCAATTATTACATGTTGGGTGATGACCTCTCTGTGGGATAATATTAATGTGTCTTTGCTATGTACCACATTCCTTCAAAGTAGCTGTCATTAAACCTCTCCTGAAGAAGCCCACTCTTAATCCAGAGGTGTTGGCTAACTACAGACCGATCTCTAACCTTCCCTTCCTCTCTAAGATCCTTGAGAAAGTAGTCGCAAATCAGTTGTGCGACTTTCTACATCAGAATAGTTTATTTGAGGAGTTTCAGTCAGGATTTAGAAAACACCACAGCACAGAGACAGCACTGGTGAAAATTACAAATGACCTCCTAATTGCATCGGATAAAGGACTCATCTCCGTACTGGTCTTGTTAGACCTTAGTGCTGCGTTCGACACCATTGACCATGACATCCTATTACAGAGACTGGATCAGTCAATTGGCATTTCAGGTACCGCACTAAGTTGGTTTAAATCCTATTTATCAGATCGATCTCAATTTGTATTTGTAAACCATGAAGCTTCAATGACCACCAACGTTAATCACGGAGTTCCACAAGGTTCTGTGCTTGGACCATTTTTATTTACCTTATATATGCTTCCTTTGGGCAACATTATCAGGAAACACTCCATAAACTTTCATTGTTATGCAGATGATACTCAATTATATCTATCTATCTGTCTGGATCCGGTCCTTGCTCCTGGGCCCTGCCCCCTGACTCTTTGCCCCTGCTTTCTGCATCCTGCCCCTGGCCTGGGCCTGGCCTCCTTCCTCATTGGCCCTGCCTCCTTTGTTGTGCCTCCTGCCTCAAGGGCCTGACCTCATGCCTCATTGGCTCCTTCGCGATGCCTCCTGCATAATGGTCCGGACTCCTACCTCCGTGCCCCCCCCCCCCCCCCCCCCCCCCCCCCCCTCCTCTCTACTCCCTCTGTTTCATGGATTGTGGTTATCTGGATCGTGGTCTGGCATGGACCACGATCCAGATAACCACAATTATTCATACATTTCTGTCATATTCATTGAATGTGTTGTAACTCTCTAATGCTGTTCATTCTGTACACATGACATCTATTGCTTCTGTCCATCCGGGGAGAGGGATCCTCCTCTGTTGCTCTCCTGAAGGTTTCTTCCCTTTTTTCCGTGTGAAAGGTTATTTTTGGGGAGTTTTTCCTGATTCGATGTGAGGTCCTGGGACAGGGATGTCGTATGTGTACAGATTGTAAAGCCCTCTGAGGCTAATTTGTTATTTGTGATTTTGGGCTATACAAAATGAAATTAATTGAATTGAATTGATGGATGACATGTTTTTGTATGGCAGCTGGAGAGCATAGAACAGAAGGTATATATTTATTCGTACAACATTAACAAATACATTCAGCCTCTGCTGTTTCCTTTTAATCCTGAACATGCTAACTCTCTGTTTGTCCTCTTGAGCCAATACCTTAGCATCTTATGTAATGCATTCCTTCCCCAGCGTGCTGCTGTACAAGCAGGCGAAGGAGCAGTGACAGTACATTTAGTAGATTTGCAGAATACACCCACATCCATTTCCACACCAAAAACCTCAGAAAACCTTCAAACCAGGTCACTGTGAGAGTTCCTTCTAATCCTTTACTTTTCATGTTTCCCTCGCTCCCCTCCCCAAACCTGAGCCCTTTTTTTTTTTTTTTTTGAGATTTCCACTCACTAGCCCAGACAGCCTTAGCCTTGACTCTGGGCCACCTCATGCTCTCACTGTCCAACTATTTAACTAACCGCAGTGAAACAGCTTTAATTTCAGCTTACTGCTCAGCCTGGCCGAATGAGGCGTCGCTTGGGGGTCTTTCTGGAAAGGGGCCCGACAGGCCAGGCAGGCAGGCAGGGGAGGTGGAGAACAATGGCCCCTGTGCAGTTAGATCTCAGGGACCCCAGAGACACATACGTCAGTCAGAGGGGCCTCCCTCAGGAGCCGTTTGGTTAGTTTGTGCTCTTTTAAATGCTGCGCTTGACCTCTGCTTGATACACAGAGGAGAGAGTTATTGGGAGGCCAATAGTCAACATCTGGATGAAAAAGTATGAAATATCTTTGGAGTCTATTGAGTGTATAACCTTTTGTCATACGACACATTTTGGTTGCCCTGTTCTGCTGTATTACAGCTAAAAATGACTTATAGGTAATGTACCTGAAAGGAACACTCGCCTCCTCTTCCTGTTTTAACTATGGCCATCATTCCAATCATCTACATTTTAGTCATTACATTTTTTTGCAGGGACACGGGGATGCAGTGAAATCTTCTTTTTTAACCAAGTCGAATCAAAAAGGAAAGTGACTACACAGAAGACATCTGTCGTAATCCCATGCTGCATTCCAAGTAAATTGTAGTTTCACTTCTTGAAAATTCACTATAAGGTCAAAGATAAATCAGGAAGTAGCTTTGCAAGTTTACAAGATATTGTAAGGAACTTGTCACTGGTTATGAAATAGTCCCAGTGTAAAGCAGATGCCTCTATGTGACCCACACAAGTAAAGACCATCAGAGAGAAGACTGGCTATTTCCATATAGTTATTGTAAATGCTTGTCGCTGGTGCCACCTGGGTCGGATTCAGTGCAAAAATTGGAAATCAAAACCCTCCAGTTAAGACTCTAGTGGGGGCTCCGCCAGCGACGGGCAGACAGACCCAGATCTGGCTTCCCTACCGCCTGAAACCTGCAGTCGGAAGCTCCGGCGGGAGGTGGAGAGCTCCATGCCCAACAGTGTCTCCTCCTCCAGCCAGGAGTAGAGCTTTTCATTAATGCTCTGCAGGTCCCGGCTGGGAGCCGATACCGGCACCACGCTGCTAGAGACCAAGGCCGCATTGCTGGGCCAGCTGGAGGGAAGGGAGGCACAGGGAGAACCAGGACCAGCACTGCGAGCGGTGTCACACGCCTGCAGCAGGAAAAGGGATCCTGGTTCTCAGAAAAAACACACAAAATCACTGTTGTCCTCAGGGGCCGCCAAAATCCACACAAAATGAAAGTAAAAAGTGACATTCAGTGTTTTTCACTTACAGCATTAAAGAGTAACTTAAAGGAATAGTTCAACATATTTGAAAATATGCTTATTTGTGTCCATGCGGAAAGCACTCCGTACAATAACTTTGCAACTGGAGCCAGTAGCTGTTTAAAGTAGCTTAGCTTAGCATAAAGAATGGAAACATTCTGCCAGAGTAAAGTCTGTGTGGGAAACACTGCTTTGCATATTTGCTGTTGATTACTACTGAACCGCCGGAGCCCCAAAGAAATGCAAACAGCTAGTCTGGCTCTGTTCAAAGGTCATATTTATAACAAATCTGCCCTGTTTCTTTAGCTGAGTTGTCATTTTTACACTAATCAAGAAAGATATAATGTATTTGTAAGTTTAATAGATGCTGCCCAGTCTACCTGGTCTCAGTCCCAACTCTGACGGTTGGTCAGTGCCCCACGTTCTTTTTTTATAAAGTTTAAAATAAAGGTTTGTGATACGTGTTTTGGATAATATTCTGGTATGATTACTTACTTGGTTGCCCTACAAAAGTTTGGCAGAGTAAAATAGTTCCAGAGTAAATTGTTGCCGTTTCATATTGGTAGCCCAAAAAAAAATAACAACCAGGCTTGCGGCAAAATATTTCCCTATCTTATATTTCAAGTCATGACTAAAGTATAAGGAAAAAAGTAAAAGTGAGAAGTCCAACAAAGGTGGATGTGGACACACACACACATACGCTCGTGTGTGTGTGTGTGTGTGTGTATATATATTTTTGCTGACACAGTAGGCTGTGGATTTGTCTGGATGAAGGGGAATACATTTATGGTTTTTGAGGAGTGAGGGCCCACGCCAGCCACCCTAGGGTCTTGTTATCCTTCTCCTAGTCCTGTGCTCTTGGGGGCGACTTTAATGAACACTCCTGTTCCAGCCCTCTTCCGGCTCCAGTCAAGCTATCTACAGGGCTGCCCTCATCCTCCCCGTCTGCTCCCTGCCTGTACGGCAGAGCAGGTCCCTCTACAGCGAGAAGGAAGACTGAGACGGAGACAAGCGAGCCGGCTGGGTGATCGAACTGAATAATTGATGTGCAGGGTTCACTCGGGAACACCTCAAGAGTTTGTCTGAACACACTGACCACCGTATATGTGCACTACAGATTTCTGGAGAGAAATGCTACAATGGGGTACGAGTTAAGAAAGTGCCATAGGCATTTATGTCCAGATTTACTGTACCTTATATGCACATTGAAACAGAGGTCGGTTCATTATAAAATGTTACTGGTTAATAAATATCAAATTGCTACAGGCATCAGATTAGAGTATACAGTAAATAAATGTAAACAGCAAATTAGGGAGTGAAATCATTACGCCGCACCGACTGAGAAGAGACGCCAAGTGCCTCAAATGGGCTCCTCTAATGGGGCAACAAGTTGCTGGGGGCGCCTTCCATTACCTCGCGGATAATGGGAGGTGGCAGCGTACGACAGCCAAGTAACATGAGGCAGCAACATGAAGCGAATAAAGGCTTCAACACAGTCTCTCCCCCTTTTTATGAAGTCAAAAGCCGTCTCACAAATGTTCTCCATAAAAGTGCTGCACTGAGTCGAGGAAACACGCTTGATTTACGAAGTCAAGGGCAAACGTGATGTCAAAGAACACGTGAACGGTCACTTTTTGGTTTTTTTGTTTCGACAGTTTGCGGGCTATAAAAGATCATGGACACTTTGATAGTCGATCCCCATTTGACAAAACGGACACGTGTGACCCCTTAAAGCAAGAAACGCACGCTGTTACTGATTGGCACCACGCAGCCGGAGAGTCCATGATTCCTGTTGTATGGTCGGCTACGCGCTTGAGAAAACATATGAGGTCGTCTTCTTCTTCTTCTTCTTCTTCTTCTTCTTCTTCTTCTTCTTCTTCTTGTATTTTAGGGCAAATGTAACAGCCCAGTACAGTGTGTCTGCATGCACGGTATATGTGCGTCTCTATATGTGCAGAAAAGGCTCAAGAGGACTAACGCTTCTGGAATGCCCCCTGCAGAGCGAGGACTTCGAGGGTTGGATGTGTGTTTATGGGAGCGTTCTTGGCAGGAAGAGGGTAGGACCCGGTCCAGAATAACGGCACAGGAGTGGAATGTGGTGCAGCGGGGAATATCCTGAGTCAAACACGAGGCAGTCCTGGGGTCTGAGGAGGAGCAGGGTTTTTTCTAAATTTTTTTGTGGTAAGACTTTCATAAACAGCCTCTTTTTTTTCAAATGTATTTTAAGACAGATGACACCCCGGCACACCAACCCATTGTGCGGCTTGACAGCGCCACATGGATGCCTCGCAATCGGGTTTTCATTCCACTCTTTTCATTTCACATCACAACTAAATTAGAAGACCATGTCCCGTGCAATATCTTTCAAACCTGTGACTCATTCACTGAGGAAAAAAAGAAAAAAAAGAATCTTTATCCAAAATGTGAGAGCCTCAACTGTGGCAGTGTCGAAGTCACAGTGAATGTGAAGTGTTAGTATTTCTCTCCAGGCTGTGCATTAGGCCGGATGCCACGCACCTTCGCCCACATGCCTCCCACGACCCAGCGCCCGTATACACAGGGCAGAAATCGGAGCCCAAGCTGCAAGCAGGCAGATAAAGACAATCTCATTGATGTAGGAGCAGCTCACTGGTTAAAAAAGAGACATCTCTGACACAACCCTGCTTGCGTTACCCTTGCTACAGAATCAGATTAACCACCGCAAAAGAAAATATTGTGCTGAGGCTCGAAGGCGTAGAGTCAGCTCCTTCCATACATATCAAGCAGTTATGGTGGATCTGTGCATGCGGATATGTGTGTGTGTGTGTGTGTGTGTGTGTGTGCGCGCGGCCATAAACCTGGTGTTTGTAGGCAAAGACCGTTAAGTGAAACAGTGACAAGCGGCTCAATCCATCAATTCCTTGAGGAACCATGTCTGCGCTTGTAATGCCATAAATACACGCCGTGAAGCCAGTGAATGACACGATCCACCCACAATGCAGTCTGCAGACTGCGTGTTTTTATACTTTATGGTGTGTCTTTTCTTATGGGAGGACATGAGGATTCGCCAAAAAAAGCTGATATACGAACCTGAACATGTCTTTTGGAGAATTCGAGGGGCATTTTATTCTTCCTGGTTCAGCTGTGCCCAGTTTTCATTTTTTTGTTCCCTTCTGCCGTCTGTGTAATCCACACAGTGAGCCTATCAACTCCACAGTAACACCCACAGTCCACCAAAGGACATTTGACAAACACCACCAGAAAGTCTTGTATTTCTCGCGCTCTACAAAGTATCCCACCTGCTTTGTCTGGTTTTGTTGTTGTATTTTTGTTATTGTTATGTATAAAGATTTGAGCATGATGTGCAACAGTTTAGTATGAGCTAAGTCTGGGCTGGCTCACTCAACTCCTGTGCTCTGTACTCTCTTTCTTCTCCCCCTCTCACTCCCCGTCTGTTTCGTCTCACTCTCTTTGTCTTTGCCGTTTTTCTCTTGCTCCGTCTCTGCCAGACCTCTACTTTACACTCCCCCTCCTCCCTCGCCTCCTCCTTGAAACCAATTCCTTGGCAACCAGTTGCAGCGTCTCCTGGAAAGGTAGACAGCCTCTCTGCGGTGCCACAGCAACCCAACGCAACATCAGACGGCGAGGCACGCTACATTATTAACCAAGAGGGGCTGTCGAGGTTGGCGTTGTGTGGACACGGGCGAGGGAGTGAGAGAGGAGGAGAATCGGGGGGGTTTACTGGTCCTGAAATGCTGCTGGTTGTTGCGTTATAAACCCCCAGAGGGGGAAACATGACCGTGCATGACCATGCATATAAGCACAGAGCAATGCATATATGCAAACAGCGTGAGCAGAGAGAGAGAGAGAGAGAGAGAGAGAGAGAGAGAGAGAGAGAGAGAGAGAGAGAGAGAGAGAGAGAGAGAGAGAGCGGTTACATTCAGCCAAATCCACAGGGGGATCAATAAGGAACATCTGGGTCTGGGGTGGACAGGGTGTGTGTTTTGTTGTTGTTGTTGCAGTCAGTGCATTGGGCTGACACCTCACCCAGATTCACTCTGGGTTTATACATGAGGGGAGGGAGAGGGAGGAGAAATTGCTGGGGGAGTGCGATCGTTGGGTAAAGGTGTTTGCTTTTCTGCAGGCAAGATTTGCCTGCTCCGAGGCCAAGGGTATATTTTGCATAGAGTGCTCGAGCCGTAGTATTTGGAAGAAATTGGGTTCTATTTTTAGAGAGGAATCTATATGTTCTTTGTCCATGATGTCGTAGCAGCTCTGAGGCTGAGTTTAGGCACGGCGGTGCTTTGAGCTACATGCTAACGGAAGCACGATAGCATGCTCACAATAATGATGCTAACGTGCTGATGTTTAGCTGGAATCGTGTTTGCCCAGTTCACAATCTTAGTTTGCAGTGTTACAAATGTGAGCCTTTATGTTGGTGCTCGGCAAAGAGTCAGATCATCAACTACTGAAACGTGAGAAAGGGAGGCCAAACCTGCATTCTCTCTAATGTCCATCAGGGGGCGACTCCTCTGGTTGTATAGAAGTCTATATAAATGACTCTACTTCTCGCCTGATTTATTCCCTCAGTAAACATTGTAAACATGAGTTTATGGTCTCAATCTCTAGTTTCAAGTCTTCTTCAATACAGCATGATGTTAATTTAGTAGATTATGGTGATTTAGAGTCAAACAGACCATAAAGCAGAGTATGCTTTAGGGCGGCGCTACAAAGTGATTGACAGGTCAACAGGACCCTTTCACAGTGTGTTTTCAGTTTGTGAAAGTATAATCGTAACGTTTTGGTCGCCTTGTATTTTGTCGAGCATTCAAGTGAACTTGGCTCCGACATTCACCTGCCACAAAAAACAAGATGGCGACGGCCAAAAATGCAGGAAGTATGAGGTTGAGTAGCCGGAGTAAACAACGATAGCCCTTATGTTGGAACAGACCAGGGCTGGAGTAACCTTCAAGGGGGCTCCAGGGCAAGAATGAGCTGCAGCCCCTATTGGCTCCCAAGTTCTACATAGTCTCTGTGTACCTTATAGAGTGTGTCTTGTTGCCTTAAAGAAAAAAAACTTTATGAAAAACAATCAATTTAATGCATTTTATAGACGCATAATAACCCACCGGTGTGTGATTGTACTCCTGGCAGTGATGACAGAAAATGACAATTATGCGGAGTGTAAAAAAAAAAAAAACGTCAGTCAATATTGTTTTGTTAGTGGGGTTTATTAGAAAATAAATTGGTCATATTAGTCGAACATGATTGTCAGCACTCGAGGAAGTCTGAGTCCCCAGGAAAAGTGTCTGCATTTATATTCCAGCCAGAGACAACAAGAAGAATGCCAACTATATACAGTATATTTAAACACGTCAGAATATTAAAAAAACACAGGGGAAAAAAAACTTCTTAAAAGGCATATGCATAAAGAGGCTGTCAAAACAAGCAACACGTCTATGTAAACTGTAAGAATCCCTTTACATGCTTCATTGTTGATCGCGACTCACAAACAGGCATTGTATGCTGAAGAGCAGCTTCCAGTAAAGGGAGTGGACATGATTAAAAGGAGACACTGAAAGGATTTCTCTACTGTATTAGCCACAACATTTCACTTCCAATGTGCCGAGCTACAGAACCCCGCAGACGTCAGAGTCACGGCGACAAAAGGAAAACATCATCTATTCTTCATCAGGTATAGTTGAGTCTCTGGCAGCCCACTTCATGTGCCTGGAGATGAATGCTGCTCTGCTCAGTCTGCTGCGCACTTTAAACACGAGGGGGGGAGAAAGAAAAGAAGATGAAAAACAACACACACACACACACACACACACACACACACGCACACACACACACACACACACACACACACACACACACACACACACACACACACACACACATGTTGAACCGGAGAGACCAACACAGAGAGCACAAATAAAGGCTGGGTAGGAGTGAAATGGGAAAAAAAAAAAGTGGAGGACATGAGAGATTCTGAAGTGGATACAGAGAGAGAGCGCGAGGGAAACGAAAGAAGAGTTGGAGGGTGGTTTTACTCAGCGAAAGAGAGAGAGAGAGAGAGAGAGAGAGGGAGCGAGAGGAGAGGTAATGAGGCCAGTGACTGGCTTTACACCTCGTCTCTGTGGAAACTAATTGGGAGAGAGCTGGAGGGCACTAATTTGAGCACTCTGCTGGGTAAATGTAGTGCAACGAACTATGAAGGGTAAATCAATGTACTACCTCTCCCTACACCTTGCCTCCTCTCTCCTTTTTCTCCACCTCGCGCCCCCTCCTCCCATTATTGTTTCCTAATAAAAATTCCATTGACTTCAACTGTGCTCGTGGGCATAAAGGTATCGACCTGGGTAGATTTCATGCGTGCTGATGAGGTGGTGCAGCTCACCGGGAGAGGTCTTCGGCTGGTTAGCCCTGCAAACAAACAAACACTGAGCTCAGCTCAACCTACGCGGACACTGTGAGGTTGCAGCGCTGCGGCATCGGCCGACGCGTTGCCCGTCCGCCTGGAGACGTCGTGATCCATGTGCAGCATGTGTGTGTTCTCTCCCAGGGCGGGTGTGCCGTCTGATGGGAGGAAAGGAAAACAGAATGTATAGTTACCCCCCCGGAGTGACCCCCAGGGTGGCTGAACTGGGAGCCAGAATGTGTGTGTGTGTGTGTGTGTGTGTGTGTGTGTGTGAGTGTGTGTGTGTGTGTGTGGAGGCGTGTGTGTGTGTGTGTGTGAGTCTTAAGGGGAATTATCCTAGCCCTCAGGCCCGGGAATGCAGCAGGAGGCTTTTCAGCCTCACATAAGAAAGGGGCTTTCGTCCACACACACACACACACACACACACACACACACACACACACACACACACACACACACACACACACACACACAGAGAGATTCGACAATGCTGTAAAAAAAAGGGAAACAAAGACGGAGCTTTCAGTTTTAATAGAAGGTGAAGTTCGGTTAATCATCAGATACGACAGTTCTGACTTTAAGTATTTTGTGTCGGTTTATTTCTCAGTTGTTGGGAATGCGTTATGAGGGTTAAAGAGGACAACAAAAAGTTGCCGCCCGTGCGGGAGAATATTATGCGTGTTTGTCTATCTCCACCTTTCATTGTGGTGCTCTGAAGGATGCTGATCTGCTTCGTTCGCCCCCCCAGCCCCTCCCTTTCTCTCTTTCTTTCTCTCTCTCTCTCTCCACGACTGAGCCTTGCAGCTCGGCCCCCTGGGAAATAGCTGTGGATAAGTTATTCAATTAGAGAGGCATTATTGGCCCCGCTCTCTCAGAGGACAGAGCTGATGATGCTGTGATTATACCGCTCTGCATTCCTTTATGGCTCGGCACCCTCTGTCTGCGTGCACGATATTGTGTGTGTGTGTGTGTGTGTGTGTGGGTGGGTGCTTGGACTTCCATACACGCACACTCTTGCAGTGCGCGAGTGTGTGCAAGTCGACAGTGTTTGTAGGGTGAATGGATGCGCCTGGGGTTGGAAATAGGGCTCCATCAGAGACGCTTGGGTGCTTTCCAAATGGGCCCAGTTTGAGTTGACATACGCTCACACCTCACATGTGGACTGACCACGCATGGTCTTGGAGAGGCCACGCCCACGCGATAAGTTCTAATCGGTGTGAGATGGAGAGTCTCGACAACTCTCACTGGCTTTCAGTGGGTTCGGTGGACTCGCAACGGGATCAGGTGATTTCTTTTGTCTGCAGACAACCGGTTCGGGACAGTAAACAACACGGCTCGAGACAAAGAAATGGAAGGAGGGACATCTCGGCGGGGCCAACACAGAGGTCCCGTGCTTCCAAATCCAGGCACGTTCTCTATCTCTCTCTCCCTCCCTCTCTCTCTCCGCGGACCACTGAGGTGGTCTTTAAAGCGGTGCCATGATGGGTCTGCCCTATCTGCCCGGCGCAGACCCACAGATGCCCTCCCGAGGGGGACGGGCTTGAGGGGAGCAAGGGCAGCGGGCCTGGAGCCTCATCTGCTGTGCCCAGAATACAAATAGGTCAGTGTGTGGTGGGAGAGGAAGAGCACGGGGTAGGACACACACACACACACACACACACACACACACACACACACACATGGACACACTGACCATGAACAAGAAGGGGTCCTGCCAGCTGAATTCCTCCATTGGCCGTGATGGGAAGGGCCATCTGGTATCAATGTGGGGAAGTCAAGCAAGCTTGTGAGAGAGCACAGACATTCACACACAAACACACAAACACACACACACACACACAGCCGACATGATTTAGTGTCTCTAAGAGATTCGGGGGAGCACCTGAACATGGTGTCATGGCCCTCACATATTCAGAGAGTCCCAGTAGTGAGACACCGTGTCACCATTGACACCGTTCAACTCCGATGCGCTGAGCACATGTAGGAGGGTTCTCTGAAAGGATATTACAAAGGGACCAAACTAAACTGCATTTCAAGCCAGTTCATTATAAAAGGCAATGACGTATATTCATAAATCTGATTATTATTAGAAAAGATTAAACCAGGGACTCGTTAACTTTACATGGACTCCTAACCCCCGTAGATCACAATTCAAAACACCCCTGGACGGTCTATTTAATCCCTTGACCCTGCTTGTATGACTGCACTTTAATTCCGCTCAGATTTCTCCTGTTTTGGAAATTCCTGGAAGTAAGAAAAACTTCAGCCAGTGTTAAAAATAGACATTGTTTGGCCGTGATGTAATCCCGTGGCTGTATTTTAAAGTTGTCTCTCTGCTGCCGGTGCAGGCTCAACATACTGCTGCAAAAGAAAAAGGGAAACTGATTTACTTTGGCTCACTATCAAAAACCCTGGCCTGATGAGGGGAAGGCTTGCGCGGGTTAAATCAAGTAGAAAATAAGCGGGCTGGAATTATTTTCAAAAGCTAGCATGCTTATTAAGCCGGAGCGGGCCCTTGGAAGCACGGCTCGCGAAAAGAAAACACTTCTGGGTTTTCCATCTCACAGTTCCTTGTTCTCAATATCAGCACCTCTGCATAGACACATAACCCATCGGGAGGACACCGAGAGCTTAGCAACAGCTTGCTGTCGAAATTTAGGAAACATGTGCACCATAAGAAGTGTTCTGTACAGTAGATCAGCCGGCTGCGAAGTATGAGCGTGCAAGAGTTGTAAAGGTCTGGAGGAGCGCTACTGTTGGTGTCCTCTGCCCCGATATGTGTTCAGACACACAGCGACAAGCCGCAGTGGACCCTCAGCTCGGAAACAAGGAATTGATTCGCCTCCCAGACGTTCGCCTCCTCGTGGCAATCGAAATGATTCCGAGCCCTCCCTCCGAGCTCTCCACAGGAGCGAGATAAGTTGTCGTGCACAGAATAAGGCTCGCGTATATCTCAAGCATCCTCGTCTCCACCCACCACAGCCTTATGTCTGGGAGAAGAAATCATTTGTTGTGCTGCGATGTGAGTCTTTTTTCTTCTTCTTTTTGATTAACACCCCCATTCTGCTTCCTCGCCGTGCCCCCGCCTCACCTCCCTTTCTTCCTCCCTCTCCCTCCGCGCGCACATCCATCTCTGTGATTATTTAAACGGGTGCCAGGAAAACACTGTGACCCGTCTAATTTGGACTGTGTGAGAGCGCCGAGAGGAGAAGAGGGGCCCTGCGATTTTCCACACTCCCTTTTTTTCTCCTTTTTTTTTACCGAGCGGGGAAGTGGCGGGTGAGAGAGAAGCTGTTGCCATGGCTACCTGCTGGCAGCTTCTGTCCTTGTGTTTGGAGAGCACTGACTGTTCCCTCTCCACCCAGCGCCTGGGAGGGAGGGAGGTGGAAGGGAGAAAGGAGGTGAGGGGAGAGGCTGGGGGGGGGGGGGGGGGGGGGGGGGGGGGGGGCAACACAAGGTCTTGTCGCGAGGAAACCAAAAGGGGCTGCCGGCTTGGAAAAGAGCAACAAAAGAGCAACACTGTGGGCTCTGGTGGCTGATCAGCCTCTGCTCCACACACGCACACACACACACACACACACACACCAGTGTTGATGACAGGCGTGACAGCAGTGGGTGGAGATGGGGAATGGCGGAGGAGTGGCAGTGGATAATTGCTCCAGTACATTTCAGGTGTCTCCACTGCCGGGCGTGCAGGCTTATCTCTCGTCCACTGCTCGCTGCGTCTGCCTGTAGAAACTCAGAGTGAAGCAGAAGATTGATATTCTCATCATCTCAGGTTTCGCTTCAAGCGGCCGCCACCTTTGCACTTGTCAAGGTGTTGCATTATTTTGTTGTTCTTTTTCGCGCTGAAATTTACATTTGCAACCTTATTTTATTTATTTTTAGCGGTATTCCCTGCTGCGCTTCCCGCGTGCGTACACATGCGCGACGCGTGTATTTTCTCCACCCTGGGCCTCGCCACCCGGGTAAGCAGACCCCGGTCATGGATAGCTACGGAGTGGACATCCTACGGAGCTAGCAGTTGAAACAAGCACACAGGTCTCCTTGTTTCTTTCCGAGCTAGCCCTTCATCCTCTTAAGCCCGGGAGCTGAAGTTTCTTTGTCAGCTAATCCAAACTATTTCCATCTCTATTTTTTTAGTTTTCTTATCTTCTTTGCAGAGTAAAGGCCTGCTACACACATGCTGTGTCCATCAGCGCGTGCTAGTTAGCGACTTATTACGTATCGGTGTTAAAGTTCATTCTGGGGAGTCTGCACTCGCGATTGTGTGTGTTTTTGCGTGCAAGCCGCAGCTAAGGCCCCGGTGGTCATGCTGAAGCGTCGCCCTCACACAGTCCTCCCCCCCCCCCCCCCCCCCCCCCCCCGGTAGGAGGCTGACCTTGTCAGGGCCTGAGAGAGAGCTGGCCTGGAGGGGGATCCACAGAGCTCCACGCCAGCCCACTGAGCCAACCCACTCAGTCTGTGCAGGTGTACTGACGCCTGGACAAACACAGGCGCGCGCACACACACACACACACACACACACACACACACACACACACACATAGACTAGACCAGGGGAGGCCCCTTGGGTGAGCAGATGTCCTAACACTCCATTTCTCTCTCTCTACGTTTCTTCTGGATTTCTCAAGATCCCTCCGTTTCATTGTCCGTTTGATTGCTTCACTCATGGCTGGCTCTCCTTCTATCTCGTAGCACTTAAATGGCACTTACGGATAGTACTCTGTAGTTTAACGTTATTGAAGAAATTGTACTTGCTCGATTCTTGTTGTTCTGAGTTTGGACTCATGGTTTAATGCACTTATTGTAAGTCGCTTTGGATAAAAGCGTCAGCTAAATGACATGTAATGTAATGTAATGTGATGTATCTCCTTTTCGTTTGTCTTACTGTTTCACTGGCTTCTCACCGCCGTGGTACAAGGTGGAAAATCGCCATGGAAATAGAAACGTGGCTCAATCACACTTTTATTGGTGTGTTTTTATCGTTACGCATCATTTCAGCTATTTCTGTTTGTCATTTCTGTCAGTTTAACAAAGCAGCCAATGTCACAGATTACACAGCGCCGCGTGCTCGGAATCCAGTTGATGGCAGATGCACATGAATAAATAGATGTATAAATATACATATGAATCAGTAATTCAGAATACTGCGTGACTTAAAAGAGCAATACATCTGGGAAGGTGGATGCGTGGAGGTACCAGTGGAGGTATGTACTTAAGATGAGCCACACACTGATGTTGCACAGGAGAGTTATGCTGCATGCGCTGCATCCACTTCCACATCCAAAACCCTCACTGAAAACTTTGCAATCGCTTGGAAAGTGGTTCAACGGACATGAAACGTGAAGAAAAGGAAGAAGGCGACTGAATAAAACCCAGACATGTTTGGATTGTGCGACTTCATCGGTAAATAAAAGGACATCATTCTCAATCATATAAAGTATGCTGCATACACATGTTTATACAGTTAATTTCCTGTTAATAAAGCTTTGAAGACACATTATGAATTGATATAAAGTCACGGCAATGACATGTCAGACAAGAGTAGTATGAAAATATATATTCTTCCTCTTACCTGTGGTGCTATTTATCAAACTAGATTGTTTTGGTGAGAGTGCAGGAGGGATGTCTGCCTTCTCTCCAACGTAATGGAGCTGAGGTCTGTGGATTATCTTGTGAAACAGGTTCATCCTTTGCTGTGGAGTTTTTCGTATGGGTATTTTTTGTCGCTTTTCACACCACAACCCAACACAACAACGTGCCATATATTCCACCATTATATTTGATCATTTTGGGGGCGGCCTGCCCCTTAAATCTGAGTTTCAAAGAGACTTTTGTGGATTTCATGACATCACAACTTGAAAGCCATTTGTGGTTCACGATACCACTTACACAAATGTGATTTGGAAACATGAACGCTTCAGGCCAGCACGTGCTCTAAGAGTTTAGGAGACACGTGGTAACACCATCCACCATTTAACAGCCAAACCACGACAGGCCGCGTTTGAACTGGAACGCGCCGCGAGCTCCCATGTGAGCGACAGGCACACGGAGAAGGCCCGTCAATGACACGCGGGGTGGAGGAGTGATGTAACTCACCATTACAACTGCAGAACGGCTGACGCTATGCGCTCTAGTTGGTATAAAGTGTTACGGCGAAGGGTTACGCTAAATCCTAAACACTGGTAGATGGTGACAGGTCTTTTCACATGCTTTCAGCACCTGCTCACTGACACGTGTAATGTCTTTAGAAACAAATCTCAGATTTCACTCTACCCTTGACTTTAACTTTTAGTAGTTGCCAGAGGGAATTATTGTATATTTTAGAGATAATCAAACAATCACACTGTCTCCAGTCAAAACTAAGGTGTTTTTTCCCAAATTCTTTTTATTATTATTTTTGATACAAGCTTTCGTACATGCTTATTATAAAGGGTGCTGAACATCTCTCACTGTAGCACGTGGAACACTTAAATGTTTTCATACTGAGGGACCTGTGCCTTTGCAAAAATTAACAAAAAGTTGAAATACTTATTTTATACGCAGCCGCGAGATGCAGCATTGGCTTTGTTACAAATGTGTGATTTTGACGAATGTCAAGAGCCAGAAAGGAGCCTTCCATAAAACACGTTGCGTCATGTGTACTGCAGCGGTCCCCTCCTTTGGCAGACCTGTGTCATTTTTTAAGCACACGGAA
This sequence comes from Cyclopterus lumpus, assembly GCF_009769545.1. Lineage (NCBI taxonomy): Eukaryota > Metazoa > Chordata > Actinopteri > Perciformes > Cyclopteridae > Cyclopterus > Cyclopterus lumpus. The sequence continues at coordinate 22,162,054 of NC_046986.1, read as the reverse complement.
AGAGAGTCACGACATGCATCATGAGTCCAGGTTTTGTCAAAAACCGACAAAGGTATTGCGCAAGACAGGTGGGCAGACGGACGAGCGGAGCCAATCCATTGTACTTCTTTTTGTGTGTATGTGTGTGTGTGTGTGTGTGTGAAACTGAAGCTCCAGAGGTGAGCATTTCATACAACCCAGGGCTTTCTGGCAGTGTGAATAGATCCTTTTCTATGCTACTTTCAAGGTTTCACGTTGATTCTTCTCGAGGTTTTTCTCACAGACAATTCCCTTTTTTCTCTCCTTTTTTTTCTTCTTTTCTCACATCCTGTCAATCTTCTTACTCTTTCGTTACTCTATTCAAAGCCTGTGTGCAAAATATTTAAAAGTGAGCTGTGAATCCCATTCCACGCGGTGTCCTCGTCTTCAAAAAGGAAAGGAAAGGAAAGCACGTGTTTTATTGGATATGTATTGATTGTTGTGACATCCTCGAACTCAAAAGAATGTCTTCCGTTTCATGAATGTTTTTTTCTCTCTTTCTCTCCCCCCCCCTGTTCCCACTCCCTCCCTCCCTCCCTCCCTTCCTCCCAGCCTAAGCAGTAACAGGTTGTGTTTAGCTTCTCTGCTCCCTATTTCCTCGTCTGGTGTGTCTGTTCTTTCTGTCCGGACTCTGAAGTTCAGCCAGAGACAACAGGAAGGGAGCATCACATCGCTCACAACGCACACACACACACACATGCACGCACGCGCACACACACACACACACACACACACACACACACACTAGTATTTGTTACCATCTTTCCTCAGACAAATACAGGCTTCCTTTGCACAGTATGGATACTCGCCCCCTCGGTGTCGAAAATGTTGGAGCGTGTGACCAAACGATGAGCGGTGTTACAATAATTTGATGAGATTGGATTCAGATGATGCAAGGGAGAAGTGTGCAACGATAATGCTCTTGATGGTGTCTCGCGGCTTATCGTGGCGCTCCACAAAATGATGCCCCCAGACACCCACGCCCGTTTTTGAACCGCTCCCACCCCTGGGTGACGCATCGGCAAACCTCTGCGCGGAGGTGGGCGTAGCCTTCGGCATCGGCCGCTTGTGTCTTTAGTAAGCCCCAGTAGGTGCACCAGGAGGAAGCTCGGACTCCAGTGCCGTGACGCCACCTTTAGGATCCCTCCCCCCCCCCCGATGTCCCTCAGACAATCTCCCATCACCCCCTCACTTTCCAACCCTCTTTTTCCGCTCCTCACTCCTCCCTCGGAGCGCCTGTTTGTGCTCCAATCTGCCTGCCTTGCTTCAGGCCTCCTGGGGCACCAGTCACACAGCGAGGGTTTCATTTGAAAGAGCTCCTCAGGACGTCATTATAAGGATCATCACCGGGCCCTACGGCTGATGTTACATTACTGTTCCATCACACACAGGGCCTTCAAACTGGCCAGGCCTCTCATCACGCAAGTCAAAACGTTACTCCGAGATTGGTAATGCCGTATTAATCGGCAATTGACCGCTCTCGTGTGTCAGCGCACTCAAGACCACGAGATGAGTGACCACATGTCGGTAAAATGAAGAGTGCGCAGCATTGTGTGGTATCACTGACTGCTTGAAACAACGGGTAATTCGACATGTCAGATTATGCAGAGAAGAGAAGTTTGGTGGTGTTTTGCAACTGAAACTGCACGTTGCTTTGGCTTCAAGTGCCCTTCTGTGAGTCAGCAAAATGTCGCTTTTTGTCACTCCACACATTCGCCCCATGTTTATGGGTCATCTCTCTTGTCTGCAACACATTCCTGCTGACGCCTGAGAGAAAGACTGAGTATCGTCTTGCCGTGAAAGGATTTGTGCACTGACCATTGAAGCACTCCGACTAAAACAACAACAGCATTTAGCAGTGTGTTCAACAGCAGTTCAATTCTGTGCAAGTGCGTCTGTTATGGTGCTGTCTTCCCCCTAGGAGCTTGTGCCTATGGTGTGATTGGCCGGTAGGTGGCTGCGCTTATGGGTATAGTGGGTGTCATGGAAACACATACAAAAAGATTTACTGACACTGATAGAAATTGTTTAAAAGCCTTTTTTTCACCGAAATGAATAATACAAATACAATAGAAATAGAAATAGGGATGGAACTGAAAAACATTTATACTAGTAAAATATAGCTTTTCAAACACATAGTCCAAACATATAGTCCAACAAACTCAAAATACACTCGCACAACTCTTTATCAAAATGCCTAAAAACAACACATTTAAAGAAATATGTAACCATCCCTGCAGTGCTGATGTTTTGTAGTCTACAATGATATACCATTACAATTGACACCATAGCCATCTAATTATAGATCCTCATCCTTTTTGTCCATCTATTCATTCAACCAGCCTCTTGTGACCAAGAGTGTCGCTGGTGGACCCGAACGCAGTAGACCGAAGGCAACAGAACCGTGTAGAAATAACCTGAAAGGAAAAACACAGCAAACCAACACGTTCTATCTCTCCACTTGTCAAATACCGATCTCGTCAGTGTCCCTATAGCCTCAAGCTATGGCGCTCTAAGTACCGCTCTATAGCGTCTGTTTTGAAAACCACCTAGTTAGGTTGAGGCTACATCCACACTAATACGTTTCCGTTTAAAACCGGGCTCTCCGTCCACACGGGCGTTTCAGCATCCTTTGTGAAATTATTTCAGTCCATACTGGCACACCTGAGAACGAATATCACATGACTATTCACATAAACTGGGCATGCCGGTGTAAACAAGAAGTAAATGGTTGCTCAGTTTCAGAGGTCTGGATACTTCCTCTATATTCTTCTTCTATAGATCTCTATATACTCAAACACAAAAGTTTTATTTTTGTTTGTTTACAGTTTCTTTGTGAACTTCACAACAGATGACAGGTGTGTGACTTCAAACGTCCGGTCCGTAGGCCTGATAACGCCGCTGGGTGCGCCGCTCGCTCCAATAACAGCTTACTTTCTCTGCACGTCGGCAGTAGTAGAATCATAAACTGGGGACAGCTGCTAGTCCAGACAACCAGGTCAGCGATGCCTGTAATCCTTTATCCATGGTGAACTAACCTCAGGTCGATTGGTAATCAACTTGTTAAGGTTGTTTGTTTGTTGTTTGTTTGCCGTGACGAATCAGGGAAGGACACGTCGTGACCCGATCAGGTAGCGAACCCGGGTGTCTACGTCCGCCCGTCCACACGACGAGTCAACCCTGGAGTTTTCAAACTAACCGGTAGCCATTTTAAACCCTTACGTTGTTTTAGGGTAGTGTGGACGCTAGGTGTTAGCGTAGCTAAAGAAATGTGTTTTAAAATGATAGCATAGTCGTGTGGATGTAGCCTTAGAAAAAAACCTGTGATTAATGTTAACTTTGCTGACTTACGACGGCGGCTGGTGGAATATTTTTTTGGTCGGGCCATCCAATCAATTTCAGCAAACATCCCAGTATGATTCAATACAAACAAAGTATCAAACATGCATTTCTACTTTGTAGTCAAATATTTAACATTTATTCCAACACTGACATAATAAGGACATCTTATTCATACAATTCAGTATATTATTATATGATATATATATATATATATATATATATATATCATATAATAATATTCAGTATAATATGATATATAAATATCATCTATGTAAATAAATAATATACATATCATATATGTCATATATTATAATAACATATAAATATCGTATAATATACATCACATATATATAAAATCTAACATGTTTATATATTAAGATGCCCCTATGAACCTTGCTAGGGTTAAAGTGTGCCTGTTTTCACCTCCTCACCGCAATCAACCCACCCTCTGTGGACTATCTTTCTTTTTGTATTGCGTCAGTCACTCTGACCAAGATCAAGGAGCACTGACCAGGCGTCGATATTTGACGACTTGGGAATGACAACGATTGGGCAAAAGGCTGCGTGAGTTTGAACCGGTGTGAAAACAAAGACAGACGACGGGCAACTTGGATGACTATGATGCCAGATCAGTCTTTTAAAGACTCAGTCCAGTCTTCACAAATACTCTGAAGCATCTGGACATGGAGGCAGACTGTCGGACACCTGGAGCCCTTCCTATCCAGGCAGCCACAAAATACACTTCTCAATTCTCCGTCGCCCAATCACCCAGCCATCCCTCTATCCTGCCCATCCAACCTCATTAATCTCGTCCTCCATCCCTTTTGCTCCATCCCCTCGTCTCCACCCAACCATTTTATCCTCTATTCATTGCGAACAGAAGACATACATTATCTGAAGTGAAACAGAATGAATATTAAGTGGGTGGCAGTTGGACCAGGCTTACTGTACTATATTGTTTTTTCTCTCGCTCTCTCCCTCTCTATCATCTCTGGCTTCTCCAGCTCCACTGATGAAGCACCATGTAGAGTGGTACAAGCTCCATCAGCCATGCAGATGAGGCCCGCTTCCTTTACCTTAATTAGAACTCCTGGGGGATTGGCTGTGGGCGCCGAGCAGCATCAGCCTCTCAAGCCACAGAGATGTACCTTTCATTAAGCCGGAGAACACGGGGAGGAATAACTGACATGGGTACAGCGGCTCAGGCACCACACAAAAGAGCTTTTTTTAAAAGCAGTCATTATGTGGCATTTCACTGTCGGAACGGAGACTAAAATCCAACCGAGAGGAGAGAAACAAGGGCTAGTATTCATGTAAACGTAGACATAGTTCAGCCAGTTGCAGCTGTAACGATTTGTCGATTAACTAGTCGATGAGCAAAAAAATGATTTGCAACTATTATAATCATCAATTCAATTGTTTAGCTCATGTTCTTATCGCACAAATTCCCCAAATCCACCGCTTTGAGTTTCTAAAAAGTAGATATTTGCTGCTTTTCATAGACTTCATAGACCTAAAAGTGAATTGAACACCTTCATTTAAATAGCTATCTTTTAGCTAACTAAAGAATCATCACTAATAATATCAAGCCAATTGAATAAACTAACAATTTTCACACATTTTATTGAGCAAGCCATTAATCAATGAATCCCTTAACTGATATTGATAATTCATTAAATACTTAAATAATTGATAGTGTGCATAGTGCATTATTTGTGATCAATTGCATTTTTTTCATTGTCAAAGCTGTGATCACAGGTGTAAGAAAAACACAAATTAATGAATACAAGATAGATAAAAACAGGGCCACAATTAACTATAAACCTGCTTTCAATATCGAATCATCAGCAGTTTAAAAACTAAAAAGACTAAAAACAAGACTTACATTTATGGCATATCTTTAATTGATTCTCGAACTAATCCAACAAACTTTCTGATCGACAATGAGACCGACCGTTTTAGTTCCGATCAAAGTCAATCGAAATGCTTTCGGGGAAATATTGGATCGATTTTATTCGCGACTGTCAAAACATTCTCAAATTCCCATCCGCGAAGAAAAAAAAGACACAACTTGTAATCTATAAACCAAACAGTTCGAATAATGAACTTGTCCCCACCGCCCCACTCGTCCGCCTCCACCTTCCTCACCGTCCCCTTTAAACGGGGAGGCGCTCCGGCCGGTGCGCTGCACCCCCCCCCTCCCCCCACCCCCACCCACACCCCCACCCCACCCGAGGCTCTCCAGCGCGCTCCGGCAGGGGCAGAGAGAGTGAGGAGCAGCGGGCTGGCAGAGAGCGGACGCGTCGGAAACCTCCCCGGAGTGGCCCCCGTGTAATTCGATGCACGCTGTTAAAGCTTAGAGTATATTGTCTTCCCCTCCGCGTAGGCAGCCTCCACCCACCGGCCCACCCTACATTTAGCGGATCATGTGACTCGGGGTAAGTCGTTTGCAAGTACAACAGTTCTCTGTGCGCTCCCATTCATTTCCTGAGAACTGCCTGAGCCGAGCAGCTGAGAGGCAGAAGGGGAGGGAGCTGCTCACTCACATGCACTCACACTCACTCACTCACTGTCACACGCACACACACGCACACACACACGCACACACACACGCACACACACACACACACACACACACACACACACACACACACACACACACACACACCTACACTTACACTTACACACGCACACACGCGCGGAGTGAGAGGAGAGAAGAGGAGAGGGAGAGGAGGAGAGGAGACAAGAGGATTGTAGGAAGGGAAACACAGTCTCCACCGGCTCTGCAGCTTCTGACAAGGTCTGTGCATTTCTTTTCCGTCCTGTTCCCCTGCTGGCTGTGTGCTGGCTGGCTGTGTGCTGGCTGGCTGTGTGCTGGCTGTGTGCTGGCTGTGCTTGTTGTTCAGTGCGTGTCGCTCAGCTGTCATTTCCCTGTCAAAGCAGACGTGACAGCTCAGATCACCTATGGCATTGTGTTTGGTGTCTGTCAGTGTGTGTGTGTGTGTGTGTGTGTGTGTGTGTGTGTTTGGGGGTGGGGTGGAGAGGTGGAGGAAACCAGAGACCCTGGCATGGTGCTGACTGGACCTGAACACACACATCTCCCCAACGTGAACGTGTACTACGCTGTCATGACACGACCGTGAGCGCGCGGCATCCTGACCCCGGAGCGCGGCTCACTTATTCCACCTCCAGAGAAACTTCTGAACATATCAGCCCGAGCAGAGTGGCTGCGGGGCAGAGTGGTACTGACTCGAGTGTCTTGGTGGTGGTGTGTGTGTGTGTGTGTGTGTGTGTGTGTGTGTGCGTGTGTGTGTGTGCGTGTGTGTGTGTGCGCGCGTGCGTGCGTGTGTGGGGGGGGGGGGGGACGGCACCAAACTCTCAACACAGCAAAAAAGAAAGAAAAGTTTGCTGCTTGTCAGAGTTTTGTGTGCGTGCCTTGAGAGAGTTGTGTGTGCGTGGGCGTGCATTTGTGTGAAGCAGTGTGGTGTGTGTGTGCGTGTGTGTGTGTGCGTGTGGAGAGAGAGACAGGCTTGTTTGCCCACCGTTGCCGATACTGTAGCAGCTTAGAGACAGAGAAACGAGGCTGTTAGCAACGGGTTAAACATTAGGAGGCTCGGGTAGCGGAGGAAGGACACTGTGTGTGTGTGTGTGTGTGTGTGTGTGTGTGTGTGTGTGTGTGTGTGTGGGGGGGGGGGGAGTGTTTGTCCGTGCGTGTGTGTGGGAGTGTTGCAGGGGTGGTGTCTTGGATGTCATCGGCAGCGCTCTCACTTCCCGGGTAATAGTCATTGGTATTGATGGGTGGCTGTCAGAGAGGCAGGGGAGCCACCAGGTTGGGGAGAGCAGCCGGGGGGCTGGCCCTTGGCTGTTATTTTCAATTACAGGGGACCAGGGCAGAGCTGACAGCAAAGGCATTTGTTCATCCAGCAAAGGGAGGGAGGGAGAGGGTGTGTGTGGCGAGGGGAGGGAGCAGGAGAGAGGAGAGAAGGGAGGAGGAGGCGAGGGGGGTGAGACTTTGGCCTCTGCTCCTGGGTTTGATGTGGAAACTGAGCACTGACCTCTGTGACTTTACCCCCGCGTTGCGGAGAGGCCCAACCTTGCTTTTAACTGTGTGACAGTGTGTGTGTGTGTGTGCATTTAAGTGGGGGTCTCATCCAGTGGGGGTTTGGTCATGTGTGTGCGTGGGGACGAGACCCCCTGCAGCTCACGGATGTTCAGCGAGTGAGATTAGAGCCCATTTAAACTCTCACTTAAATCCATTTACAAAGGGCCCTTCTCCCCGTGCATGAATAAGGCTGACATTACCACACATGCGGAGAAGACTCCGTGAGCGTCGCACCGGGTCTCCGAAACAGGGCGAGCCCGGGTTGCATCACCTGACAAAGTGGTCTCGTTCTAATTCCACGGGGTGTTTCTGCGATCACGTGGTTCAGTGTCGCGGCGCTAACATTAAAGTGCAGGTCGCCGTATCGCCACGTGGCTGCTGTGTTGAGGCGTCACGGTCAGAATTAGATGGTGTTTGAGGCCACGAGCGGCGTTCCGTACCTGTACGAACAAATCTTTAACGTCTTCAAACCCAACTGACTCTCATGAACCATCATCGTCACGTAACGAATAGGCGACTTTTGTCGTCAGCCCAGTCGTGACGTGCAGTATGTTCAAAGCATATTGAAAGACCACGAAGGCCATGGAAACAATGTGTATGTCATGACTCATGGCTAGAGGATTATTAATCTTAAAAAACTGCGCTTTTGTTTGGTTTTTAGTAATTTTTTTACAGAAATTAACATAAATGCTTGAACCTGCATAAAAAGTGGACAAAGTCACTGTGTCTATGGTGACCAAGTAGTCACAATTGACCTTCATGAACTAAAAACACACTGTGAAAGGGTTTAAGTTATAAGACGAAAACAAGGACAGCTCCCAGACCGGACGACGCCGTGGTAGCGACCTGCCAATCACAAAGTAGCCCCGCCCTAAAGCATACTCTGATTTATGGTCTATTTGACTCTAAATGGACCATAATTTACAAAATGAACATCATGCTGTATTGAAGAAGACTTGAAACTAGAGATTGATAAACTCCTGTTTACAATGTTTGCTGAGGGAATAAATCAAGAGAGAAGTAGAGTCAGTAGAGTAGTAGTAGTAGTATATAAGTTATATAGACTTATATAGACTTTTAGCAACCAGAGGAGTTTCACCCTGCTGGCCATTAAAGAGAATGCAGGTTTTATGACGCTTCCTCATTGGCTTCAGTTTTCAGGCGTGCAGGTCACCGCCTGGCTTGAACTAGCAACAGACTGTATGCATCAGTGAGCTGAAAGCTGCAGCGGCATGAACTGTGATGCGTTCACTTACCGGTGTGTTTTCTCAAATTCTGCGAAAGAATTACTTGATTATCTTAGAATCAGTGATTTGTAATTTCCGCTCCTAGCTGCCGTCTTGTTGTTGTGCCCTTTTCAAATGTTTTCGTTTGCATCTTAAAAAAACCCCAACAACAACCTTATTGTAATGTGGAGGACACTTGGTCAATACTTAAAACAAACATGTCGTGTGTCCATGCCCTGTAGAACGCACTTTTGGAATCGAACCCCGTGATCGGCATGTCTATATCGAAACAATCGTAATGCTATGATTGAGATCAGGTTAGGTTTAGCCACAAAACCGACTTGGTTTGGAATTGGAGAAAGTTCTTGAGTGTTTGCTGACGGATGCTGTCGTTTTCCTTGTTAGGATGCAGCGATGCATGTTGTGTGTTTGCCGCTCTCTCTCCACACATGCTCTCCCAGCACCCAACCAGGGGCTCCACCTTGAGATGATAACGTCCAACACCTGCTTGTTAATGCCGCACATACGCTTGTAGAAATCAAACTGTACAGATATGTATAACCCCCCCCCCCCCACACACACACACACACACACACACACACACACACACACACACACACACACAGCAGCAGCATCAAGCTGCTCCACTGTCACTCTGATTCCTCCAATGGCTCAACCCCCCACCCCAGCTATACGGTCCAAGAGCTTACGATAGAGATCGGTGCAGGTGGGAGGGTGTGGGGGGACTCAATTAAAAAGCCAATCACCAACAGATAGACTCTATCTGTCCATCATCGCCGCTGCGCCCGGCACGCTTAATTGCGCGCCGGGATTCCCCCCCTCTACTAAAGGCATCATCTGTCCGCCACAGATATCCAACACACAAATTGGACGCGCGTTGACAGACGGAATCTCTCAGGAAGGATAGCGCTGTGCTCTAGTATGTGCAGTCCCGGCCCCTGAAGGGTACGCTCACCGTCTCATCCGGGGAGATGTCCCGCTATCGCTGCGCCCCCAACCCCCCTAATGGGCTGGGTTAACCGCTGCCGTATTGACTGACTGCTGTACCACGGATCCATGTGGGTGTTATGGAGTGTATCGTCATTGATTGCAGATAGACTGCAGTGCGCTTGTGCAGCTGGACTCATTCGGGGTCTGCGGCTGTGAAGCCACAAAAGGAGCGAGGCAGGTCATGGAGGTCGGTAGTGCTCGAGGTGCAGCGCCACGTCGTTGCATCAAACCCTGGAATTGTCAGCCACGGTAGACCCCCGTGTACAAAGACCCCCCCCCCCCCCCGAACACACACACAGCTCTTACAATACTAGCGTGTCAAGGGCATGCGTATGCAATGTGTGAGGCAGGAGGCTCCCAAAGAGACGGGCGACTTTGTCCCGGGATCGATGTATAGCTGCCCACAAACAAAAGCTCAAGATGATTAAACATCCAAAAGTTTTAAAGGGATACGTCGGTAGTTCCACACGTTGGACTTCCTGCATTCATAGGCGAAGGCTGCTCCCTGGCCTCACCCCGGGGTGCTGTTATTTCACCATGTCAGAAGATGACAAAATGTTCTCTCCCTCCGCTATCTCTCTTGTAGATTCAACCTTCGACCCTCCCGTGTCCGGCCCACGTTTGTTTACCAACATTTCAGTTGAGGTTGTACATGGAGTGCCGGAGTGTGCCCGTGTGTGTGTATGCGTGTGTATGTGTGTTTTGTGACTGAGAAAGAGAGAGAGTACGGAAAGTATTGTGCAACAGACAGTGAATCTGAGGCTGATAGTCCAAAAAGTGAACCCAGACAGAGGGAACTATGTAAAACGGGCGATTTCCACTTGTCAAACGTCACAGTGAGTATTCAGAATTTGAGTTCCTTCCACAGGGAGAACCCTCTGGAGAGCAACCAAGCTTGCCAACAAAGGGAGGCAAGATGATGTTGCCTGACCAGCTCAGTGATCCAAGTTCTTATTTTTTTTTCCCAGTAATGACACCATCTCTAGAGCAGCACACTCAGTGCTTACTGGAAGTGACTAATTTAGCAGAGCCCCCCCCCCACCCACCCCAAACCGAGACTCTGATTTTAAGGTTGCTCGACATGTTTCCAGGGCGAGGAACGAAAGGTATGTCAATGGAAGGGCCAAGTGTGTGTTGCTGGTAGAAAAGCCAAGAAAGCCAAGAAAAGAGGATGAAAGCTGGTTTTACATGAAGCCCCCCCACCCCCACCCCCCCTTTGCCGAACCTTTGGGGAGCCGCAACCTCTCCAGCCTCAGCGCAGATGGTTCCAGCAGACCTGCGTGAAGGATGCTGCGGCGCACTTTGTTTCCAGTTGTGCTGCACGTCAAGGAAATTACGCAAACAACATGTGGAATCCATTTTGGTAGGGGGGGGGGGGGGCATTCCACAGATTCTTTTGGCCGTAGAAATGGACCATAACTCCTCTCAATTAGCTGCCGCGACCGGGTATCAGCGCGGCGAGGATATCAGTCGAACAAGGGGAGGGTATAAATGATGGAGGTGAAGGTGTGAGCGCATGAGTAATGGAGGTAAACACAGCTGGCGGCTTTTATTGGGTGAGAGCTGGAGAGCTGCATTGGGTCAAACCGAGGGTGGAAAACTCGGTGGGCGAGAATAACCGCACGTGGCGTTTGATGAAACGACAACAAAAAAAACAAAAAAAAATCGTCAGCGCGTCGGAATGTTTTGGTCAGCTCGTTATTGGCTGTTCGGTCGTGTCAGGTTGGGTTAGGGTGGGTACATCGCGCCGCTGAGCCAAGAAGAGACCTGCAAGAGCATTTAAAGTTCAACGCACGTGTGTTTGTATGCATATGCATATATGGCCTTTTTTTTTTATCGCAGGAGATAACGAGTGAGAAAAGAAAGAAAAGGGCACAGGAAGAAAGGCAAAAAAGAAGAAGAAAAGAGCGTGTGTCTAAGTTTGTCTATGTGCCTGAGCTGATATTGTTCCTATGCAACTTGCACACAGTGTGGATAGTAGATGAGTCAGTGCGTCGGTGCCTCTGCACGCTCGCATTGTGCGTCGTTATTGTAACACATCTAGGTCGAGCTTTGAGAGTGCATGTGAGTGCACATGTGCCGCGATGCATTCGGTAGACTAGGACGAGGCCATTGGGAGTGGTATGTACACAGTGCATATGTGGTGGGACACACACACACACACACACACACACACACGCACGCACACACACACACACACTCAGACATACATGTTGTAACACAAGCAAGCACACACGCATACACATACACTGTCAGAGCCCAGGGGGATAAAAGGCAGTAGCCTACTCCCAAGAACCCCCCATTAGGGCAGGAGTGTACTGGCCTCCCCTCGGGGAAGAGAGGAAGAGAGGGAGAGCGAGAGAGCGAGAGAGCGAGAGAGAGAGCGAGAAAGAGAGTATATGTGGGTGGGTTGGAAGGATGCAGGTTATTGTGAGGATGGCTAATCTAATGCCCAGTTAGGACCAGAGGCGAGAGCAGGGTTCCCCTCTGACCCTCTGCTGCTCACTGAATGGCAGCGATAACCTTTGAGTAACGATGGGCCTCCACCTCGTTACACCTTCACCTTCGATGTGTGTTTCCTCGTGGGGTTTTATTATTTATTATTCCATATTATTAAAAATGTCTTTTTTTTGGTGGTTTACTTAGGAAAGAAAGTATTCAACAGTTTTGTATTTTTTTATTATTCCCTGTGAATTCTTTCCGGGGACCGTGCCCACAATGCACCTGTGTCAGTTTCAGACGATCATCAAGCGCTGCAGCGTGGTCACCTAAACCGGGGACCTGTGCACTGAGAGTAAATAAGGGGACTCGAACAGAGTCGCTGAGTGCATTTCTTTTCTTCTTCTTCTGCTTCTTTTTTTGGTATTGATTCACCGGAGCCCGCCTCTTTCTCTCTCTGTCTCACCTCCAGTTGGTTCTGTACACTTTGCCATAAACATGCAGAGAATATCACAGTGTCTCCCTGAAAGCCGCGCATCGACCAACGCACGAGTCTCCTGCTTCGCTCGGCTCCACCCCGCCCCCCTTTGGTCCAAGTGAGGTTTTTGTGTCAGAGGCTATTTTAGACCCACAGCCACTGACCTTACTGCATTTACAGAGGTGTGTGTGTGTGTGTGTTTGTGTGTATTCCAGAGAAGTCACCCAATTTACGTGGAATTGAGGCGACCTCGTGGCGTTATCGGCTCTCTAAGGAGCCGTTTTGTGGCATTTCTTTGCGGTTTCTGTCACGCCGAAACCGAATCCAGCCCTCGCGCGGAATATTCAAGTCGCTCCTTCTGATTCGATGACATGAAAAATGATCTTCAATTGGTCATAAACCGGTCTGGGATTGTGTCACAAATTGCTTTGACTTCTAAGTGGATGCTCGCTCGGGTAATGCCACCTCACTTTAGAGCCGTCACGGTCACAGCTTGTTTAGCTGTTTCTCTGCCGCATTTGAAGCAACATGATGCAAGAGGATGTCAGACTCTTCTGTTTACCTCTCTCTGGAGCACTGTGGAGGAGTGTGTGTGTGTGTGTGTGTATGTTAGCACACTGTAGGTGTGTGTGGGTGGCTGTTTGTGTTGAATGGGCATCTATATTCCTCTTCCACGTACAGTGCTGAAATATTGAGAGACAGAGTTGTGTGTTTGTGTGCGTCTGTCCCTTAATCGAAGATAAATATGGTTCACTGTGGTTGCAGGCAGAGGTCACAAGGTGTGTGTGTGTGTGTGTGTGCGCGCGTGTGTGTGTGTGTGTGCGCATGTGTGTGTGTGCGCGTGTGTGTGTGCATGTGTGTATGCGTGTGTGTATGCGTGTGTGTGGTGTGTAGCAGATTGCAGAGCGGAGCAGGGGCTCAGGAAGTCAGCTCTGTAAGAAGTAGGTTTGACACACAGACGCAGACAGACAAAGCAGACAGCGTCTGACTCTTCTTTTTCGCTTTGAGTGTTTCCTCTCAAAATAAGCGGCTTCTTCATTTCCCACCATTTCACAAGGCCTTAGAAAAAGGACGGAGGTGGTATTAGCGGAGGTGGAGGAGCTTTCGCAAAAGGCTTGAAAAAATAAATAAAATAGAAACAAAAATCACAAAATGTTTCCTCTTTAATCTATTGAGAAAAAAATGTTATACAGGCTAATTGAAAAAAATTGAAGCTGAGCTGTTTTTTTATTTGAGCATTTGACATTTTAAAGAGACAATACACAATTATAATTTATTTTTTTAGCCGAAATGCTCTGTTTGTTTGTTTTCTTTGCTCCTTTTCTTTCTATTTAGTATTGTTCTGTTTGTCTATGCCTTATGTAAAGCATCTTTGAGTGTCTAGAAAAGCGCTATATAAATTCGAAGTATTATTATTATTATTATATCTGGTTATTATTTACACAACTTATATTTAACTGTCATCTGCCCGGGTCTATATAAGTGTGTTCAGGCTGATTTTAAAAGTGTGTGCCAGTGACAATATATACGTGTGATTGTTGTTCAGCATGTTTAGCTGCGTTTCTGCCCACTGTTTGAGCACCTTTTTATTAAAGACACCCGCTGTAAACATACTGACACGGCTGAGGCGCTGGATGTAGTGTCCACACTACAATGTATGTCCATGTGTATACTTGTGTGCGTGTGTGTGTGTGTGTGTGTGTGTGCGCATGCGTGTGTGTGGTAGTGAAGGCAGTGGACTTGAGCTGCATCCGGCAACCTCACCCCGCCAGGATTACTGACACAGGATCCCCATGCCCCTGGCAGAAATAGCAAGGACCCAAGGGCAATCCACCAGAACATGGGAACTTCCGCGGGCCTCACTGGTGTACAAATGTGTGGTGTTTGAGTCTATGTGTGTGTGTGTGTGTGTGTGAGTGTGTGTGTGTATTCTGTGCGATTGCATGGTTATCATGTGGCGCCTGAGCCCATTTCCACACACGGTTACGCCATCCATCCAGTCCAGGCTCTTGATTTTAACATGGTGCCCGATGATTTGCTGTCCACCATGAAATAGATCATCTCAAACTATGAAGGCAGAAGGTGTGTGGTCCTCGGAGACGTCCACACTGGGCCTCTCTTTTTTCCTATCTGGGTCACAAATGTGCGTTTTCTCATGAAATGTCTTTCCCTCAAAGCTAGTTTTCACCACAATGGGAGCTTGATTTGTATTCTGACAGACGGATCAATGCGATCAATACTCCCTTCTCCGTTCAGCCTGCATGTGCACAATGGTTTAATGTGCATCTTTGAGGCTGTCTCAGTCCGTCACCCTTTTTATTTATTTACCACCATTTTTGCCAAGTCTTAGCATACTTCGTCGACGGGCTCTTTAAATAACATCACCCTAATTAATGCTTCCCAGTTTTTTGTGACATAAAGAGAGGGAACCATGAGATGGGTCTTGAGTTGCCTTGAGTTGCCTTGAGTTGCCTTGAGTTGCCTTGAGTTGTCTTTAATTGTCTTTAATTGTCTTGAGGGCGGTCATTCATGTGCGCCACATCAAATCCAAACGACAAGCAGAGCGTCAGGCAGATAGAGGGCGACATTCAGTCTAAATTGATGGAACCTGATAACCCCCCCCCCCCCCCCCCCCCCTTCTGAGTTTGGCAGTATGTCCGAGAGATGAAAACATCCAGTGCACGAGAAGTGTGCTCCGTCTAATAATAACTGTTTTCACGAAGGAAGCTGTTCCCAGGGGATAAAAGGGCAGGGTGTTTTGAGGTAAAGTGCATCAGCTGAGTGCATCTCTAAGGGGTTTTTAACCCTAAAGCGGTAGTGCATGTAAACTGGTGCCATTGTGTGCTTGTCGGGGGTTTAGTGAAGCCCGCGCTTCGGCGAGCGACGAGGTAGCAGCACTCTGCTCTCTTGAGCGGCGTTCAGAAATGTCCCAGAAGCATCCAAAAGACTCCGCTCGCTGCTCCTGCCAAGTAAAACACGGCCTATGAAATGGAAATTCTGAGGCCATTCACAGAGTGCCAAGAACGACTAGAAGAAGAAGGAGGAAAAAAAAAACAGACCATGTCCATCGCTGTACATCCAGGAGTTGAAGTCTGAGGGACAAAACACACACCTTGCTCACACACAGGAAACTAAACGTCGGCGTCACTGTTAACCTGGTGTTCAGGGTTAGGAGGTCTTTAAAGGGAAACATGAAGGTCAGTTAACCTGTCGTTGGGGGCCCTACTCGGTTATGGCTCTTCTGCCATCTCCGAATCCATCAGCTAGCGGTACGACGACGGATAACAGGGTATTTCTTTTCCCAGTCTACAGTCCGATTAGCAACTTGAGATGCGGCATTTATGTTTGTAGGTGAGAGACGACGCATCGGCCAATGTGTTCCGCCTCTTCTGCTCCCCTAAAGGACTGTTTACCTGCATTCAACCAAAGCCTGCTCCAACGTGATTGGTCAATACCACACGGACAACCGACGGAATCCAGAACGCTTGCGAAATGTTGTCCAGTTGCCGACAGATTCTACATTAATCTGCAGAGTCCACAGAGATGATGTCTTCCTCCGCTCTGGAGGGAGTTATGTGTAAATGATATGTCTGAGTTACAAATGTGGGACATCAATTTGAAAGATGTGGACATTTATCTGTCTCGTGACGGTCAAATGAAAAAATGTGTTACATTGTGGGAAATGTCGCTGTGGTTGGAAGAGATCCTTTGATCCGTCTATTTTGAGCGCACAACTCTATGTGCAGTACTAAATTGCTGTTCCACACATAGCAACATATGGCTTATTTGCCATATTAGGCAAATAAACAGTCCCATTTAGGTAATCTGAGAGTTCAACTCAAGCTTTGGTCTGAATAGAGAAGGGAACACTGAGTTTTCCACTTGCTCATCTTGAGGAGGGACTCTGCATTAGATCTCATGTGAAGGGAAAGCATTGCAGCAATCTATCGACAGAGGTGACATTTGGAAGAAAGGGTTTGAAGTTTGAAGGTGTGATGATGATGATGATGATGATGATGATGAAGATGATCCAAATGGCATCTAAGACATGTATCTTTTAACTTGTGTTTCTTTTTGTTTGATTACATTCAGCCTCTACCTTATTTATGCAGCGTAAACCAAAAGATCAATTACAAATGTTGAATTATCAAAATAGATTTTGTTTATATTATTGCACGAAACAGTTCAACAATAGTTATATTAGCTTTTGCTAGGCTAGCTAATTTTGTTAGTGTTTTTTTCCTTCTATTTCTATTGTATTCATACTACACATTTCTATGACATCATGTCTTCCACACAATGAAACAGATGTCTGATAGAAATAGGTTGTTTATGCGTTCTGGCTTCGTAGGGCAGCACTGAACTATGGGGGGGTTTTCAAGGTCTCCTCGATTCGTTCGACCACTCAAACCCCCGTTACGTGCCTGGGCGCAGTCACTCTTTAAGCGTTAACTCTGCAGGGAACCGTGTGAATGGGCTCCCGGGACCGGAATGAGGCCAACGAGATGAGGTCATGAGCAGACGCAGCTTAACGTGAAGCAGACTGAGGTTAGAAAATCAGCTGCGATTCAGCTGTGGCTCTATTGTGTCTACAACGGCAGGAATGTTTAATTCCCAAACACACACACACACACACACACATCTCCTAGCATGGTCGTGAACATGGTGTCTACTTTTCTGATAAAAGTTTCTGCTCGGAGAGAGGAAGTGTGTGTGCCGGCTGCAGCGGCCAGAGGGCTGCTTATCAGGCCAATGTGTCACGTTGGGGGGGGGGGGGGGTCTAGGGGCACAGAAGAGGGAAGTGAGCAAAGAGGCCAGCGGCTCACACAACAAGGGGGCAAAACACAGGAAAAGCTCATCTCATCCCCTTTTGGTGCGTTTGCACTTCAAGTGCTAGATAATCATTTGTTATGTGATTTGCAATAAGTGGAAGGTTTTTCTCTCCCTGTTTTCTTCCCTTGCGCACCCTTTTTTATTCTTCCTCTCCTCTCTTTGGGAGAGGTCCGGGTGGGGGCTGGGGGTGTGGCTGGGGGTCTGTTGGCATTCTTGCACCGTGTGCTTTGCGCTCGACCGGGCCTTGGCTCGGGTCCATATCCCCTCTCTACCCTCTCTCGCTTCTCTAACTCCTGCCCCTCCTCCCTGCTGAACTACCCCCCCCCCCCTACCCCCATCAACCTCTTCAACTCCCCTTGCTTCCCTAACTACTGCTCCTGCCAGCGACTCCGACCAGCCCCCATCCTCACCCACTTCTCTTTGCTATCACCTTCCTCAACACTTCCTCATGTTTCTCCCATAATTCACTCCTTTCGCTCACCCCCTTTCTCCTTTCCATCGCCTTCTCTCCCATCCCGGCCCCCGTGGCGGCGGCGGGTCCGGCCTCTGTGACACAGATGCACCCGGTAGCTCCGGGCGCTCGACATTGGGAACAAAGCATCCGTCCGTCTGTTACAGTGCGTTTTTTTTGGGGGCGTGTGTGGCGTGCGAGAGGGGAGATGAGAGGCAAAGCGGAGATGGTACACGCAGCCTGATTCTAAATCACAAGTTTGCTTAAGCTTAACTCTCGCTCTCACAGAAAATGTCTTCCCCCGGCGCCGTGCGAGCGAACGCCCAGAGACGGCGTGAAGCAGGATCCGTCTTCACAACTCGCATGTGCTGAGAGAACGAGAAGTCACAGCACAGGCGCGATAAAGCTCAAAACCCGCTCTCGCCGACTGGTTTTGTTGCAATTTTATCCTTTTTTTACACACGTTTCCCTTGTGAAATATGTTGGGTTCATACGGTGTGCGGACAGCTGCACCCGCAGGCATGGATGATGTCACCAGCGTACGAGGACAACGTTTTGGTCTCCGAGTTTCAGTCGTTTGCCACCTTTAATTGATCCGGCTGGTCTGTTCAGGGTTGGCCTTTATCCTTCCACTCCAGCGAGTCGCTATCGCCTCCATCAGCACGAGGCCATCAGCCAACTTGGAGATATGGTGGACCTGAGGTCACGGATGCGGCTGTGCGGTGGGAGTCTCACTTCACACTTTGAAATGCATTACAAATAAAGCACGACCAGAAAAAAAGCGAATAGAGCAGCATATATATATGTATATATATATATATATATTTTTGTTGTTGTTGTTGCTCGGACTGGCCTCAATCTTCACCTGCTCCCTTTCCCCTTTTTATTTTTTATTTTTTTCATTCGAGGGATTTCGTTGGGGGACGGGTATAGTAGCGAGAGAGAAATGAGATGCCTCAACACTCCACTGCCCTCCTCCTCTCCATCCAACTCCCCCACACACCTGGGATGGCCATTTCATTTCAGAGTGCAGCAAATGGAAAGGTGATCTTAATCTACCCTGTTTCCCTCTCTCTCTCCATCTCCCACACACGGAGCCTCGTACCGCTGATGGACAGCACACTGCTGGTTGCCTAAGCCTGACGCACAGCACACCAAATGGAGTGCACGTCGGTTTATTACCTTGAACAAATTCTCCTCATTTCAAGCTCAAGCATCGTTTAAAAATAATTATATATATATATATATATATATATGATCCTGAAGCGCTAACAGACCGGCGTGTTCCTTCCACGGGGAGCGAAAGCAGTTGACTTGGGTCCAAGTGTTTCGACGTGACCTCTTCAATAAGCAGAACACCCCCTTTGTTAGCTCATTACTCAGTGGTGGGTCCTCTCTCTCGCCGCTGTTAGCTCTTTGGTCATTACAGTCACGAGCAGATGTATGCAGCGGCCATTGATTTTCCGATGAACAGCCCGCTGCAGGCCACTTCATTAGGGAGGTGATCTCACCACTGGATTAGCTGCGCCGTCGCCTCGTTGGAGGCAAAAAAGGTGCTTGCTCTCGAGAAACGTGCTTTAAGCGGTGACAACTAAATAAGTTTCTATGAGGAAAATCCTTTTTGTATCTCCTTCCCTTCCTAAATTAAAAAAAAAATTCCTCCGGGAAGGAGAAAAGGCCTCTGCCACAATGGTGGTCATCTTGGAGGAAAACAAAACCTCACTTTCGTGCCTCCTCTCTCCTCCCTCTCCTTCCTCAAACACATGGCTCGAGGCTGGACCGAGGCTGCGCCCGGCCAGCCGTTGCCATGGCAACGCTATCTGGGCCTACCAAGACCTGAAGCCGAAGGACATCCTGGACAACAATACAATAGCAGCACAGCCAGGGTACCTGAGGGACTTAGACCTGAGAGGCGAGATCTGGGTGGGTGGGGGGCCGGGGGGCGGAGGGGGGAGGGACAGGGGGGGTTGCAGATTGAGAGAGCAAATCCTCCCTCTTTCTCTGCCGCCCTCGCACACAAACAATCGGGATGAGCCTTCTGATTGAGCGTCTGAGAGCTGCTGGAACAATACCTGGCTTTAAACAAGCCTTTTCTTTTGCAGCTGTTGTTATAATTTGTAAAAAAAAGAAAAAAAAGAAGACATGTTTGTGATAACTATCTTGAGTGGATTTTCTGGTGAGTAAAAAAAGAAAAATCTGGATTGGTGGACAAGCCACATGGATGTTAGATCTGAGATGGTCAGAATAGTTTGATGGTCGTCCCCCCCCTCCCCCCTCTCCCCCCCCCCCCCCCCCCCCCCCCCCTCTACACGAGAGTGGCCGCGGTGCTGCTGACTGCAGGACCGGGTCACACATCCTGCTGCTGGTGCCGGCCGTGGAGAGCAATAGAGACATTTAGAGTCGATTTGCCTCTCTTGCATTCCTCCATGTACTGCTGCTGAAATAATAAGAGGAAGGGTTACCTAAGGTCACCCAACTGGAGCAGGGGGGGGGGGGGGGGGGGGGGGATACGGAACATGCATTGTTGTCATTGGCTCCGTTTGAGTATCCCCTCTTAAAGCCACAGCGCGGAGCTGAGGAGCCAGGTACCGATGCCCACTTAGAGGCACAGTGCTCTTAGGGGTGTGGGGGGATGCAAGTGTGGTGTTTGTGTGTGTGTCAGCGTGTGACATTAATATTCCATGTATCATCGCGGGTATGAAATATTATGTTCTGTTTCCGAAGGATCATTTATAATGTTAAGTTGTCAGTGGCTGGAGGGGACACGTTGTGTGGTTGTGCTGTTGAGTAACAGTGTATCAAAGCAAGTATTTGTATTCCATTGAAGCCTTAAGAGGATTTCAGTCTCGCGTTGTGAGGCCTAGTGGCCCCGCAGCAGCCCACCAGGCAATTGAAAGTCTTCATCACGGAGAAGAGGGAGTCACGCTGCGCGCTGACTGAGTTGACACAGTTTGCGTGCATCTTTTGTGTGTCGGCTTCCGGTGGCTTTTAAAACATACATTTGTGTCTAATTAAGGTGTGTTTATCCCCCGGTGGGTTGCAAGCACTACGCCGTGAGTGCATGTGTGTGAACAACAAGACCTGTTTAGTCATGCTAAAACACCCATCTTACACCTCCCCTGTTTCCTTTTTTTGCAGGCAGCCTAAGAAACAGGATGTTAATGCTTGACGGAATGCCTGCAGTCCGAGTCAAAGCTGAGCCCCTGGAATCGGAACAAGGGGTAAGAGAGCAGTTGTTTTCCAGACAATTCTCCATTTTTCTTTTTTTCTTCTTTTTTTTCCTGCTTTCCTTTCTGCCTTTCCTCCTCCTGGCAATGGGCTTCGTAATTACTCCCAGGCCTGAGCAAGTGAACGAGAGTCGGGGAGTGGGGGCTAAGAGGAGTGGTCGAAGAGCATGGTAGTAAGCAGGAAGGGGAGAGGAACTGAGAAGAGGAGGAGGAGGAGAGCCACAGCTGGAGCAGGAATGCATCGGGGTGGGTGGGGGTGGGGGGGGGGTGGGGGTGACTGGGGCCTGCGGAGACTCTGTTCTGGCTGGGGGGATGATTCCGCAGATGTAGCTGCATGCTCCGGGGAGGAGGGTCACACGGGAAAATCCAAATCTTATCTATCTCGGTCCGTCCCTGCCCCTTTACGTCCCTCAACTTCCCTTCATCCTCCCCACACCCTTCTTCTTCTTCTTCTTCTTCTTCTTCTTCTTCTTCTTCTTCTTCTTCTTCTTCTTCTTCACAAACACACACGAGAACGCACAGACGGAAACAACGGTGCTTCTTCTTCCGCAAACACCGAGCCCGGCTCCATCTCTTCCTCCGCCTGTTTCTCACGCAGTGCTCTCTCTCCGTCACCTCTGTGTTGGGTCTATCACTTAATACAAATTCACACAGAATACGTTAAATATCTCCACAAGAGTTCTGAGTGTTTTTTTCATTTATTTATGTATTTGATGAACTCAAAATGCACAATTCCATCTCATTTTTGAGTTTCATGTCCAAATAGACTGCACTTGTATTGACCATGTTAGGAGTAATGGAGGTACCTCATGCAAGGTTGTTTTTTTTCGCGGCCCACATACAGTATCAGTGCTCTCTGGCTCGACATACCTAGGAATAAAGTGGTCTTGTTATGGAGAAGCTGTTGCTAGGCTACAAGAGCTTTTTGTGTGGCTGCCACAGCTGCGTGTGCAGCGGGTGCAGGCCACTTCATAATTGTAATCATGATGAATTAGTGTTCGGTTATTATTGATTTCCATTCATAACATATCAATAATATCCTGGCCCCTAACATATCACGGAGGGCACTCCGTGGGAGAGGAGCTAAATAGTTGCCGTCGAGACGGGAAACAAAACGAGAGCATTGGTCCGTGATGGATGGGTTGCCTCGGCTGCGTAGGTGCTTATTATTGATAAGAATCAAATCTGTCTCTCTCATCTAAGGGCTTGACAGAGTGGCAGCAGGTGGCCGCCTTTCTGGGTGTCCTTGCACTCAGCTGTGGCTCAAGGGTCTGAGAGCCGTGCTCCCGTTACCTGGGGGTTTGAAGTCATTCTCCATACGTTGCAGTGATGTCAGTCACAGACAGGATGTGAGCGCTGCAGCCCACGCGGCTTCTCTCTTTCTTTTCTTTTTTTTTCCGAAGTGCACCGAGATCCAAATCTCTGCCCCTAAAAGACTGTGCTTCCCTTTCTAGACGGCAGATGCAGACAGACAGTTTAGCGTTGCTGCAGAAATGTGGTCTTCATTTGGGTGGCGGAGGGCCAAGGGCTTGCTGGAAATGGTCTTCCTTGTTAGACGATTCGCCCGCAAGGGGCTGGAAAATCTGCCCCGCTAACCAGTATCCCCTAATAAAGACAATGGCATGAGGACAGAGGCAGGCAGGCGCGTCGAGCATATTGTTATATATATATATATGCGTGTGTGTGTGTGCGTGTCTGTGTGCGCACGTGTGTGTAGGTTTCGGCGCATATATGTGATTGTAACTGTCAAAATGAGAGCAGTGGGCGGCTAACGTTTTTTTGTTCCATTTGTGCTGGTTGAGATGCGTCTGAGAACCTAACCTGTTTTCACTTTTGTGTAACTCTAGCTCTCTGTTGTTTTGATCTTTTCTGCACGAGTGTTCTCCTTTTTGCACAGGAGCCACAAAAATGGATTGGGCTTTTTTTGTTTTTCTGGTTGTCAGTAACTGACTGTATTCCCAACTGTGTTTAATCACTCCACCACCAAACAACAGAGGCAATACAATTAAATAGATAGCACATTCCTTTAAAAGAAATACAAATTAAAGTTGGAATCCATCCGTCTCCTCCAGGCAGATATTAGGGTTGCCACTTTGAATAAATAACACATATGAACCAACATGTTACTTGATCAAATTCATTTGAACACACAGCGAGTACTGTAAGAGGATTTTTTTTATTTCAGCCGATAATAAAAAAAAATATTTGAATGGCTGACATTTTGAGTAAAATGTGAAAGCTCTATTGGGTACGCAGTTCACAGTTAGTTATCGTAGGAGTCCTTTTGTGCTATACCTGTAATCAAATCACAGATATACATAAAAGCTCATTGCTTTTATGAAGGCACTATAGAAACAAAAGACATCTACATTCAGAAAACCATAGATATTTATGTGTAAACTGTTCTAATAAATATGTTGTATTAGACTGCTAGCCAAATGTAGACTATACATGATAGCCTTCTCAGATAGTTGAGATAGTTCTAGGACTGTATTTGTAGATTTTAAAAAAAAGACTTCACGTAAAGATACATTTAGGAATGTTTGAATTTGTCTTTTTAAGGAAAATGATTTTACATCTGTCCGTGCTCGCTGGTGGACAAACTGTACAACGGGGATCATTTCTAAATAACCTCACATATCTTTTGAAGTTTCTGATCTTTCTTGTCACTCATTGATGACAACTGATATATATGCAATACATTAATATTGGCCTGATTCTGAATTCAATTGCCTTTAACAGATGTCCGTAGTTTTGACACAGCAGCTTTGAACACGCCTCAGC
The DNA here is from genome assembly GCF_009769545.1 of Cyclopterus lumpus. Classification (NCBI taxonomy): domain Eukaryota; kingdom Metazoa; phylum Chordata; class Actinopteri; order Perciformes; family Cyclopteridae; genus Cyclopterus; species Cyclopterus lumpus. The sequence continues at coordinate 22,138,143 of NC_046986.1, read as the reverse complement.
CAATCAGAACACATCTGTTTAGTTAATTACAAAATATTACTGAACAGCATTCAGTTTCCACTTGTGGTTGGCACAAATACATTGTCTTCAGCTTCCTCCCTTTCCTGTGACTTCTTTCAGACGTAGGGTGAGCTGGCGATACTGCAGAACTTCCACAGCCAACTAGACACACTCTGAGAGCACTTACTGACAAAGACAAGACTTTACACAGAGATCAGCTTCAATGGATCTAATGACTTCAAAGCCTCGAGGCAGTATTGCTCCAGGCGGTCCGTGATACTCACATCCTATACAGAACATGCAAACACAGAGCGATCCCGTGCAAAAGCAGCTGGATGATAGCCTGAGGGTCTGTCAAGAAGGGCTGCATGGAGTTGATGTGGGAGTTGATGCAAGAGAAGCACTGAGGACATCTGACAACACAAACATGCATATTACAAATCAAGTGATAATTCATTTGAAATGTTTCTCGAGGTAAAGCCGTGGAGCGGCAACTTGGATAGATAATTAAATGGGAGATTCATATGATCGGAGACAATCTGATGAAAACTTAGATAGCCCAAGGGAGGGGTTTTTTGGTCGAAAGAGACTAAAGTTAGAGTGCCTTGCTAGCCGAATGGTTACAGTACATGTTATATAACCGCAGTGACCAGGGTTTGATTCTGTCCATGGGACCTTTGTTGTCATACCACTCTCTCTCCCATTTCTACATTGTCCTCCCCCAAATAAGAGAGAAAATACCGAAAAAGAGAGAGAGAGACTAAACTAGACGCGAATGGCCCTTTCTAGACCAGTGTTAGGTTTGTCTGTTTTGGACTATTGTAGAAACATGGCAAACGCCTCAGTGATGAGGACCTGCTTCATATGCAGATATAAACTGCTCTTTCTAAGGTGAATATACGAGAAAGAAAATATACTTATTTTTATCATATTCCATTTCTGCCAAAAGTCCCCATAATGCTATACACAGTTCCTTTAAATGCTGGTATACTTCTCATAAATGCTAAAGAGAGGGGCATAAGTAAAGTGTTCAAAACTCATGCTGACGAGGGTCAGCTTTGACTGAAATGTGTGTATTGCTGAGCTTGTGAATATTATATACATACAACAACAATGAGCACAATTCATTATTTCTCCGCAAACTCAGTCACATGATTCTCCACCCATCAGAGTGATAACTTAACAATCACCCCAGGAATATATTAGCATTAAGAGTGGGCAAATCAACTCCACAGCCGACATTTGCAACTCGAATGTTGAGCGTGATATAGAAGAGCTTGCATCAGCTGATTGGCATCATCTACTTCATTCCTGCTTCACCATCCGTGGCTCGTTCATTAGCTCCACGGCTACAGCAGCCTCCTCCACCCCAGCCTGTTTTGTTAAAGCTTTTAGTATACTAATTTACAAATTCTACATTGTTGACCTTGCCATCTAATAATTGTATTTGCCTTTATAAAAGGAGGTTAGGTCTCCAAGAAGAAATCTCATTACATTTCTTGCCATCAACAATAACTATTTAGCTATAAATAGTAACGTTTTTTTAAGGAATTGTACTACTAAAGGTTTCTACAAAGAAAGCATTATGATTTCAACTCATCCAATTTTTCAGGCTTGTGTCATCCAGTGTTCTTAGAAATACCTTTAACAAATATGTAGATATCCCACAGAAATAGTTTAGTTTGTTATCCACGTAATTATAAATGCGGAAGTATAAAGGTAGATTTAAAAAAACTGCGCAGTATGGCAGGGGGTGGAGGTGGATGACCGCTGTTCATTGAGAAGTCAATGTTGATGGATTTGTCACGTAACTTGTGTACGGCACTTCCATAGTAATTAACTCAAACAACAATCTTTTCCTAAACCTGACTAAGTATTTCACAATCTTTTCCTAAACCTAACTAAGTATTTCACAATCTTTTCCTAAACCTAAGTATTTCACAATCTTTTCCTAAACCTAACTAAGTATTTCACAATCTTTTCCTAAACCTAAGTATTTCACAATCTTTTCCTAAACCTAACTAAGTATTTCACAATCTTTTCCTAAACCTAAGTATTTCACGATCTTTTCCTAAACCTAACTAAGTATTTCACGATCTTTTCCTAAACCTAACTAAGTATTTCACAATCTTTTCCTAAACCTAAGTATTTCACAATCTTTTCCTAAACCTAACTAAGTATTTCACAATCTTTTCCTAAACCTAAGTATTTCACAATCTTTTCCTAAACCTAACTAAGTATTTCACAATCTTTTCCTAAACCTAACTAAGTAGTTCACAATCTTTTCCTAAACCTAACTAAGTAGTTCACGATCTTTTCCTAAACCTAACTAAGTATTTCACGATCTTTTCCTAAACCTAACTAAGTAGTTCACAATCTTTTCCTAAACCTAACTAAGTATTTGACGATCTTTTCCCAAACCTAACTAAGTATTTCACAATCTAATCTTTTCCTAAACCTAACTAAGTATTTCACAATCTTTTCCTAAACCTAACTGTATCGTTGCCTAAACCCAGGTGATTTGTTCTCAGTGAAGATGGAAGTTTATTTTGAAAAGACTGTATGCACTTATTAACGAGCTGAAATTGACAAGTTGCTGTCTTTTGTAGGATAACACAAGAAATATGAGGATTCACTTTTGGTACGTAAAGCCTTAAATTATAATACAATAATAACATATTTTTCAATTAGAATGACCCCCCCCCCCCAAATAAAGAAAAAAACTGATATAATTTTAAACAAAGTTATGTAAATTGCTTGGTGGGTGGTATTATGAGGCAGGCCATAATGTGCTGTGAACCCTGACCTTGGCACCACTGTCCCTGAGCTGAACCTCTACAGGGTCCAGAGCACATCAGAGGCCATATTTCATGTGCTAGGGTTTGTTTTCCAACTGAGGAGAAGCACTTCTTGATTCATGGGGTCATACCACCGACTGTAGGCCGAGAAAACAAGTATACAAGTCTGGAGTAAAAATAGCAGGCTACTACATAAAAGAACACACACACACACACACACACACACACACACACACACACACACACACACACACACACCACTGAGAAGAATTCGTAATTTACCACACATCCAGTCTCAGCCAGCATTACATAAGGGGAAAGAAATGTCAGTCTCCAAAACAAAAGTGAGGATGAGAATCCACAGTACAGATGTGTTTTCATATCTGCGGCAGCTGCGACTGGAGCACACGCTTTTTAAGTTTCCCCCTCTGTTTTAATGAGATTTTTCCTGTATGATTAGTAAAAAGAAAATCTAGGATGTACTCGCTCCCCCGATGGGCCAAATGTGACTCAGTCCTCTGAAAGGCCCCAGTGTGAGGATCAACACCACACAGACCCCTCCCACACTCGAGCACAGTGAGATTACAATGTAACACAAAACGCGAGGAGCCCCAGAGAAACAAATAACTAGCAGAGAAGTGAGTGAAGATGTCTCTGTTTAGAGCATATTGCACACCTCTCTACACTGCACACTTGTGGTCTAATTACAAAAAAGCAAGCTTACAGAGACTTCAAGTAGCTCATAATGATGCCATGAGAATATTACTGAAGAGACTCAGATGGAGCAGTGCCAGTGAAATGTTTGTGGCTGCAGGAGTTCATACTTTCCAAGCTGTTTTAAGAAATCTTATGTATAAATGTATCTGCCGGGTTAATGACTCAGAAAATGAAATAATCATGGTTTTATCAAACTTAAAGTTTAGCTCTACGTGCTACCAGTCCCACCTGTGGAGACATTGGTACAGCGGTCGAAGTATTTTACTTGCGATTTTGTATGTATTTTATTCTATTTAATGTTTTGTACTATCTGGACCATGAGTCTGAAATAAAAGTTTGAATACAAGTTTGAATTGTCGCGCCCCCCAAGTAAACAGGTTCCCTGAAAGTCGCGCGGACAGACGGTGCGCTTGTGTTACCGTCTGCTCCGGTGTTAAGTGAAAGATGTGTCGAGGCATGCGCTGAGCCACCAGCGTTTGGCCTTAGAAGGCCCATCACTGAGAGAGAGAGAGACGGACGAAGAGAGAGAGACGGAAGGAGAGAGAGAGAGACCAAGAGAGGGTGGAAAGAGAGAGAGACGGTCAGGAAATTGAGCCCATATGAATGTTTTTCCACCGTCACAAAGGAGATTTATGAGAGATAAGTGGGGGGGGGGGAGCCAAGAGAGCTGCTTTTCTGTGGGAGTGATGGAAAACAGGGGGAAGAGAGAGAGAGAGAGAGAGAGAGAGAGAGAAGAAAGAGAGAAAGAGAGAAAGCGGCCCACACCGAGAGAAAAGAAAGACAGAGAAGTAGAGGAGGCGAATGTGAGAGACACTATCTGCTCCTGCGTTTCATCGGCGTATGACATCATGCTAACTAGGGAGGAGCTGAATGCTTGAATGAACAGGAGGAAATGAGTTGCTCCTTTCCCAATACCTGTCACAGCGTAGAAGCTCTCTGACGCGTCTCTGCTGTCGCTGAATTCCTCAACGCGTTCTGGCCCGACCGAGGAATCGTAGCGGGAGGAGCGATGTGCAGTGTCACGCCATGAGGAGGTTAATTGATGACGGATTGGTTCCCTGATTACCATCCTGCTGGTTGTGATTGTGTGGCATTAAAAAGGACAAACTAACACCCCTGCTTCTTGTGCTCCCACAGTTACCTAAAGTGCGGCCGTACTCTGCGATGGACGGCGTGCCCTTCTTCCTGAGCAGAGTCAAAGCAGAGCCCCCAGAAGACCTGCTCGCCCACGACCTGCACTTCCACACGCAGACCGAGCCCGTCGACCTGTCGATCAACAAGCCACGCCCCTCGTCTTTGTCCACCACCCCGACCACCGCCTCGTCATCCTCACCCCTCCGATACGCCTTCTCGCCGTCGTCCTTGTCGTCGTCATCATCCTCCTCCTCCTCATCCTCCTCCTCGTCCTCGCCATCGGTCATCACCTCAGCCTCATCGGTGCTCACGCCGGGCCCCCTGGTCGCCCCCGGAGGCGGGATGAGAGGTCAGCCGTATTTGCACATCCTGCACTCTGTGGCACCGCCTCCGTCCAGCCCCCTGAGCCTGCATGGGGCGGGCAAGCTGGCCAGCCATGTCCACCGCATCCCAGTCGTGGTGCAGTCGCTGCCCCTCATGTACACCACTGCCGTTCGATCACCGTCCAGACTCAACAACGCCATCATGCTACCTCTGCTGGACGAGGTGAAAAGCCAGGGCAAAGGTGAGGGAGACCGCGCTCTCAGAATAGAATCCATATTCATGCGGCCGACTGTGGTCTTTTGGGATTTCTATGAAACCTCTTTAATCATTCAATTAAACGCTATAACGTCAGAGTTTATCAACCTTTTGCAATACATTTCAGCTACATTCTTGCTAAGGGTGAATTCAAATCCTTCCCAAATCAAGAAACACCCCTGAAAATACATTGGAAACCTTTTTTAGGGATGGAACAAAACATATTCCAGGTCAAAAACTATAGGGCTGGAGAACCGGGCTTGTAAAGAAGCCGTGATGTGATGGGGGCCGAAGAGTTTTATATTTATCTGCCCAGACGTCCTTGGTGAAAGCTGAGTGTGTGCATTCTTTTAGAGGCGGCCCCTCAGGCGGCGACGTCCACCCCCCCCTGTCAGAGTAAAGATGAGGTTTACAGGTTGAAAAGACTCTCCCATCTTTATCTTCTCTTATATAGCCTCTTGTGCAGGTAACCAGGGCAACACCGGTCGTTGCCCTTTCTTTTTCTTTCTTTCTCTCTCTCGAAACGCAAACATCCGACATAGCATTGAGCGTTACTGTCGACCTGCGCCGGCCTGGCCTTGACCGTGTTATTGGTTTTCTCTCTGGGTGTGGTTTTACTGCCAACCACTGGGAGCGAGCCCACAGTAGGTGTTTCTGTTCAACTCTGAGGCGCACACACAGGCCAACTGTTGGATGTATAAAAAATAAAACACACTCAGAACCCGTGTGTGTACTGTACGTACAAGCAGCGAACACATGTAATTTGAGCGTGAAGTCAGAGAGACACTGGGTCGGCCTGGGTGGGATGGTCCCCTTAGAGACGGGGCGTTTGGAGTCTGCTCCCGAGGAGAGGAGAGGAGAGAGAGGAAGGACGGACAGGAAAAACAAGGCTTGCATAAGAGGGTGTGGATGGATATTGAAGATGGGTGGCACCTACGCAAACACATGCACGCGCACTCACACATGCACACACATGCACACACATGCACAGTCCGACTTCAGCGCTGCCCGCCGCTGGAAGCTCAGAGCACTGAGGAAACGGAGTGTTTGAATGCTGGGTGTGGTGGACACAGTCATTTTTAATGAGGTCGCAGCCAGTAGACAAGCAGAACATTTAGCTATTTATTGCACTTAATGAGAACGTTTACAGAGGAATGAAAAGTCAAATGAAAAATAAGAGTTGGGAAAAAAATAAAAATAGTTGTTGACATCAGGGAGGAAGGTTATCTAAAGCCCACTCCCCCTCCATGTGACAGTTAAATGTGAGGGTCAAGAGCCCATCGTGTTCGCCTTGATACAAACAGAACAATCATGTGCACCGAAGCAAGTCTGAATCATGAAGCACGGATACGAAAGCGCTCACACACACACACACACACACACACACACACACACACATACACTCCCACTCGCCCACATGCACACACAGGTTTGGCCATCCTCTTTAAGAGAGGGCGGGCGGGTACCCTTCCTTTCACTGCTGTCTCCCTGTCTCCGGCAGGAGGTTGCCATGGAAACAGGGCTTGACTGGATACAACAGGATAGAAAGAAAGAAATCCGGTGCTCTGCCCACCTCTCCAGCACTCCTCCTTTGTGTCCCTCGCTCAAAAATACCCCCCCCCCCCCCCCCCCCCCCCCCTCCCTCCTTTTTTTCCCATCAGACGATGCATTTCTGACTAATTACAGGTTTTCTATAGGGCAGGCGAGCCGGGGGTGACCACTCTGCGTGTCTTAGTCGACAACAGTTAGAACCCCTCCACTCACCCCCCCCCCCCCCCCCCCCCCCCCCCCCCCCCCCCCCCCCCCCCCCCCCCCCCCCGCACCACCACCCCAGTAATAACACCGTGTCTGCACCCAACTCTAGACCCTCATTATGGGCCATTATGGCCCCGGTCTCGGCTGAGAGGGCAGAGGAGGTGAAGTCCTGATAGCTTTTATAAAAGCGGCGGGCTTACAGTGAGTGGGGATGTCGCAGGAAAAATGGATCCCTGCATATTCTCCGTTTGTGTGGAGAACAGCAAGAATAGTTATTAGTAATATCTTAGCCATGCAGTTACAGTTCCCAAATATAATCCAGTAGATTTCCAGCAACTTTTCCTTGACAAGTAGTCTCCGACATTGTTATTTTATTTTTTGACATCCATCTCTTGAGTTCTCCAGGACGTGCGAGGCCTGTGTCCATGGAGACGGAGAGGGCAGAATGGCCCGCGGGCTCTGGCAATATATCCAATGAGTTGTTCAGGGGAGAAGTTGTCACAACTTGCAGAATAGATGTTACTTTGTCGTGCGACCCGCAGCGCTCACTGGCTCAGAGGCTCACGGTTAAGAGCGCGCTCGCCAGTCAAATGTTGCTTGTTTTATATTCTATTTGATTAATTTTTTTGTCGTCACTGTGCAAAAGAGACAAATCGCTAATCAGCAGGATGTTCTGTGAAGAGGATGCGGCAGCGAACGGGTGGATTCAGCCTTTTTGTGTTTTTCTCCGGGGTCTTTTATGTGAAAGTTTGTCATTACCACGAATACCGTTCTCTGTCAGTCGCACATGTGGGGAACAGAGAGCGGAGTGGCACTCGTGCACGCGTGCTTTTAACTTGGACATATTCAGTATTCACACACACACACACACACACACACACACACACACACACACTCAATAACACATGTACAAGTGTACCCACTGACTCCCGTGTCCCCGTCCTCACAGCACACACGGACCACAGGGGCCTGTCGCCGAGGCAGATCAAGAGCGACAGCGACGACGACGACCTGCCAAACGTGACCTTGGACAGTGTTAATGAGACCGGCTCCACGGCGCTGTCTATAGCCCGCGCCGTACAAGAGTGAGTATCAGAATCTGTGCAAGTTTGTGTGTGTGTGTGTGTGTGTGGAAAACGTTGAGTCGCTGCACTGACCTTTTCTACTCCACTGACCCTCGAAGCTCCAAAAGTCCTCATATCTCTGTCGTTATTTCTGCTTCCGTGTTGTCACGGGTTTGAGAAGTATGGTCTTGATCCGAACACTACGTACTGTTGGCAGCTGGTTGGTGATATGGGAGTTTCAATTTGGTCTACTGTTATGGTATTTTGCATACTTTCCTACACACTACCACTCACCCAAGTAGTAAATAGTTACATTCCTTATATAGCTATTTATTTAAATGAATGCTTTATGGTGTCTTGTGGTTACTCAACAACCTTATAGAAGAAAAAAAACTACTAAAAGAGAGGGTAAAATATCACTGCTCATACAAACAGTATCATAGTTATTAAAGTTTTTATGAGAAACATATTCCGGGAATACCTGTGTAGATGAAGTCCCCCGTGTTGTATCTAGTTCCAGTCTGGGCTGCCAATAGTCCCCTTTGCTATTAACTATTGTTTATCCAGCTGTCGAGATTGTGGGTCTCATAATATAAAGAAAATGTCCAATAAAAAAAAACGAAACTATTTAAACTAAAAAATCTGAAGGTTTTAGGAAGTTTGCATGAAATGTGAGAATTGAAGTACAATGAGCATTTAGTTAAAGGTCCGGTGTGGAGGATTTAGCGGCAACTAGAGGTGAGGTTGCAGATTGCATCCGACTGAACAGCCCTGCGCTCACCCCTCCCGTTCCAAGCACGGAGAGAACTATGGTGGCCTCATAGTAACACAACACCAAAAGGCTCTCTCTAGAGCCAGTGTTTGGTTTGTCCCTTCTGGGCCACTATAGAAACGATAACAAGTCGATGTCATCGATGACAGGCGATGTAGATATGAAGCAAACAAAAACGCAACGATTCTTACTTTCAGGTGATTATACACCGAAGATAGTTTTTTATTCCATTTCTGCCAATAGCCTCCACCCACATAATCCGAGTACAGAGGTTTCAAATGGTTTCCCTTAACATTTCTCACTATTAATTTACATACAACTCCAGTATAAAGCCTAGCATTGTGTTGGGTGTGTATCTGTGCGTGGGAGTGCTTCTATGAGTCTGAATGCATACGGCTCAGACACACTTAATGCCAAGACATCGTAACTGCTGCGGCTGCCGGTCCATCTGTGTTGAACGTGAAAGACGGCTCCCTCTACCATGATCAGTTCACGGCTCGGCTCCGTGCCCTCCTCCTTCCCCCTGCCGCCCATAAAACCCAGAACAGTCCCGGCCAGCAGCCTGGCCAGACTCAAGTTAATGCCCGCAGGTCTGTTATTTAGACTAACTGCGAGGAAAGTATTCCAGGACTCCCGGAGGATCCCGCTAATGATGCAGCGACATGAACAGGGCCGAGGCCCCCGACCCGGTCCAGCTCACGAGGCCCCACATTGTGTACAAGACGCTGCATTGTTTTGTTTGCGCATCGCTGGCCGTGTGAACAGCGACAGTGATGACAGTAAACGAGCTATTGTGGGTTTTCACTGTGCAACACATTGTGGTGAAGACTGCCGTCTCAGGGCTGCGCTTGTTTTTCGGTGGAAGTACAAGTAGAGGTTGCCATGTTCCAGGGAAGACACACACACACACACACACACACACACACAGACAGAGACTCAGAGGAGGACTCGGGTTTCAGTGCAGCTTATTGAAAGAGACAGGCATGCCCCTGAGTGCCACACGTGGGCAACCGGGTGGTCAGAGGAGAACAGAGGTTGGCAGGGCCCAACCTTTCACTGCCCGAGCTTTCACTATGGCGAGAAATCACCAGCCGGGGCTTCAGCAGGGCCCTGCCATGGCCGGCCCGCACGCTCACCTCTCCGTGAGCAAAGTGCAGACTGCGCCGTGTGGAAACTGCTCTCTCGCACGTGTGTGCACGCACGCACGCACGTGTGTTTTTCTTCTTTTTTCTCTGTCTTGCACAGGGGACAGAACAGCTGGTTCCAGAAGGGAGGGCCGGGCCATTGTCAACAGGAACACAGACTTTGCATGTTTGTCCGTGAAAAACAAAGGCCGTCTGTAGTCTTGTTGAGTTCCACGCCGGGTTCTTGGCGGCGTAGAGGAAGAATGTGCATTCGGTATTGGCACAACAACACAGCGCTGCGTGGACATCTGCAGCGCAACAGAAGCCGGCGGGCGCTCCTCCGATCGGTCCATCTTATTTTATTTTCTCTCGCTTGTTTCTTTTGCTCTCCAACGGTGTGGCGAGATTTGCTTTGCGTAATTTAGTGTCCACATTTGCACAAGCAGTCACCCGGAGAGCATCGGAGGAGAGACGTGAAGGGGGGGCAAGAGGATGGGAGGGCCTGCAGCCTCCAATCCAGGTATCCATGTATAAATAAATGAGTGAAAGGGGAGAGTGAGATATGGAGTGGGTGTGTAGGTGTGTGTGTGTGTGTGTGTGTGTGTGTGTGTCATGTGCTTCTTGGGCAGCCTCCTCCATATTCATGTGTTTCCCTGGGGACCGGCAGATAGGCTATTGTGGGAGAGCGAGAGTGAAAGAGACGAAGACAGTTAGAGAGGAGAGGGAGAGAAGGTGTGTGTGTGTGTGTGTGTGCGTGGTTTAGGGGCTTGTGTAGGAAGGGGTTGTCTCTGCTGAAGTCTGGCTGGTCCCTGAGGACCTTGGGGCCACGGAGCAGAGCAGGTGGAGGGAGGAGAGGGGGAGGGGTGGAGGCATAGGGGTTGTATCCTCGGACAGGTACAGGAATGCCCAGTGGGCAGTCTTCCAGTGAGCGCACACACACACACACACACACACACACACACTCACACACTCTCTCTCTTTCCTGTAAAATCCACCATTAAAGTGGGTCTGTTTGAGAACCGTTGTTGTTTCCTGTGAGAAGTTCTGCGTTTGTGGGAAACCCCTGTTGCATGTTGCAGGTGTCAAACATACACAGTCTCTCCCCGTCGCTCTGGTGGAGGACAGCGGATAAAGACGGGTGGACGGGGGGGTGGTGGACGGGGACGGGAATTAAAAACACAAGTCGGCTCTGTTTCAGATCGTTCTCAGCTGTACTTCCTGTTTCGCCCTGCTGCTTTGGAGACACAAGCGGACGCATTCACGCGGCCGTGATGCCGTGGTGACAGAGAGTTCAAGGCGATGAGCTTGCCCCCCCCCTCCTGTCCCCCCCGGGCTCACATGAGAAGATCCAACCAATCGATTTATTTTCACAAAACCGCCTCGACGCCTTTAGCCAGAGATTTGCTGCTGAAGAACATAAAGATGTATCGTTTCGAACAATAAATGCAACCCGCTCGCTACTTTTGTGCTTCTAGTTTTCTCAGTTTCTACTCGTTGGAGTTATTGAGCCGGGCCCAAAATTAACAGACAACCTCTTAGCATAACTTTCTCCATGTTGTCATTATGCATGTGGGCCCTTTTAACTTGAAATGTGAACGAAAACCTTCGCCGTTGGTTTCAAACGCAGCAGTTGAACCAGTGTGAGCACATTGATTTGTACTATATTCTTACACACACAGTAAGCCTGCTGGCAAAAATAGCAACTCAACACCACAGCAGCATCTTTCAGAAGCTAAGCAGAATAGTGGTGCAACTTTCTCAACACACAGAGAAGTATGAAAATCCTTTAACAGCAGTTTTTTTTTTTTACATGACAAGAGCAACACGTAACATCTTGAATTGATTGCTTTCAAGGCTGCAACAAAACATTAGTTCTATTGTCGATGAAATAGTGATTTTTTTGGAGTAATTGTTTGGTAAGAAAATACACATTGCAGCGTCCCAGAGTCACAAAACAATGTCTTCAAATTTTATCGGACCAACCATCGAACACCAGGCGGTAACCTTCTGGTCTGAAAAGGCAAGCCAACGAAAGTCCCTTAAACTTGCATTCTCTCTACTGGCCATCAGGGGGCAAGCCCTCCAGTCGGAAAAAGAAGTCTGGTTGTATAGAAGTCTATAAGAAAATGACTCTACTTCTCTCTTGATTTATCACCTCAGTAAAAATGTAAAATGTAAACATGAGTTTAGGGTCTCCATCTCTAGTTTTCAGTCTTCTTCAATACAGAAAGATGTTCATTTAGTAAATTATTGTCCATTTAGAGTCAAATAGACCAAGAGGAGTATGACTTAGGGGCGTGGCTACCTTGTGATTGTTAGTTTTGGGTCGCCAAAAATTGGTATTCACTTGCACTCAGCTCCTCCCTCTCCTGTCACTTCTGGTTGCAAAAAAACAAGATGCCAACAACCAAGATGTGTAACTTGAGGCTTCAGAGCGGCAGTCCACAAATCAATGGCCGTCCACTTATTATATCCAGTCTATGTTGAAAACCCAGAATTTCAGTTTACCCTGATACCCTGTAATACTTACCCTCCATGTTCAGAATGAATCTCCTATTTGACGATGTTTTATTTTCATTGGATTCTGGTACTTCTCTGCCGTGAGAGGATTCTGCAGTTTGATTACCATTTGTGTTGTTGGCGAGCGCTCGTACTGTCTGTGTTCCTGTGAGTAATGAAGATCACTAATCGGTAGCATGTGCCGCAGTGGGATCTTTCTACAAGTACCCAAAATGGATTAGACCAGAAATCTGTCACCGAGCTCTGAGAAAGGAGCAGCAATGACGACGGAATTATCACCAGCAGCCGAGGAACAGTTGTTGCGCGTCAAATTAATTGGCGATGAGTCATCGCTTTGGTCTTTGTTTTGGAACCTGTTGGACTTCCCAAATTATATCATAATCCAGGAGTCACTTCATGGATGAAGTCAGAATGTAAACATCTGCCTCATCTGCTAGATGTCTGAACGCTGAGTGTTTCCACTGTAAATCCTGTCTCTCCACACACACACACACACACACACACACACACACACACACACACACACACAGGACCTCATATTCCAGCCCGTTGTCATTCCCATATCTGATACTGACGCACAAAGCATCTGTTAACATCTGTATGAGACAAACGGGGCCTTCAAGTAATTACAATGTAAACCCACCCGCGTCATTATTAGAGGCTCAGAAGAAATGCTCCTGGAGTGTGATGATGTGTAGTATAAAGTTTAGTTTAGTTGTTTTGAGAAGGGTTTGTTTGCTTTACTTTCTTTACATCTCCTGAACCAAGTGGATCTGTTCGGAAGCTGCACTGATCCCAACATCGGGTCGACACCGGGCCGCGGTGACAATCCTCCCATTTGGTATCGGGTACCATGATTTTAATGAATAACAATTCCGTGCATGTCTCTCTATGTATCAATTTGTTACATTTAGTTTGACAAAGGACAGGTGGATGTGTCCATTTGCCCAGAAGAATGATCCCAGTCACGTTCACACAGTGAGACCTACAGGTTATTAATGAAACACTGGAAACCGATACTCGGTATCAGCCGATACCCAAAGCACAGGTATCTCTAAGGGCCTCGTCAGGGTTAATGCCCCGGGGCGTTTGCAAAGTGACCAGTTGCAACGAGAACGATGTTGGTCTTCGATGCCTGTCTGTTCGAATCAGGGCAAGACTCCATAATCATTTTTTTAACTCGCGGTTTCCCCTTCCGCTTCATGAATACACTTCTTTGTCAAAATGTTGCAGTTTTGACATTACGTTGCATAGCGATATTTAGAGAGAGTCCACTTCATATCGGACCCGTGTGCTCATTTCCTGTACAGCTTCAGATTGGCAATACGCCAAGAGCAACAGGTGATCTCTGTGTGTGTGTGTGTGTGTGTGTGTGTGTGTGTGGGTGGTTTATCTTTTCTGTAATTGTGTGTATTTGTGGAGTCCCGCGTGCATAAGCGCGCATCTCGATCGCGTACGTGCACATTCTGAGTCGGCATTTTGACAAATCGTGCTTCGGTGGGAGAGGAAGTGGGTTGTGTGTGCGTTGGAGACGGTTCACTGGAGGGCCTGTCTGCCCCCCCATCCCCCCCTTCAGCCTCCTAACTCTCCTCCACATCACTCCTCTCTTCTAGTAGAGAGGAGTCTCACTGCCGTTGCTTCTTCTCCTTTCTTGCGTGTGCGTGTATCGCCGTGTGAAAAGGACAACACCATCTACCACAACCCTACCTTATTTTTGCTTCCTTCCGCTTGTGTGTGTGTGTGTGTGTGTGTGCGCGCGCGCGCGCGCGTGTTCAACGTTATATTCAGAGAAGTGAGACGAGAGCACATTCTAAGATTTGCCTCAGATATGACAACAGCGCTACACTGCAAATATATACTCAAAGTGCAAGTCTGGCGTGCAAAAAGTACACGCGTGCACGCGCACACCTTGCCACAGGGGGTGTTCACAGTCGGAAGTGACACACGTGCACAACCCACGGCGATATTGACTGGTTAATGGAGAGGGAATGTATCGATGACAGGAATAACTCAGTCATTAACCTCGTTGAGATAAAAACCCTCCTTCACCCCTTGCGTCCATGATGGATGAACGTGGAGGAGAACAGCAGCCTCGTTACCTCATCGGCTCCCTGTGGGTTCCTGTAGGCGGCGCTGCACTGCCACCTGCTGGCAGAGCGGCTGCTCCACAACCTTGTGGTGTGTGTGGTGTGTATCCAGTGCACAGGGAATGAGGAACGCACTTGTTTTATACCAACACGAACTCTCACAAGAACACTTACAACAATTTGGCTTCCAGCCCAAAAAAATAACCACAATTTTGTTATTTATTTATAATTTTTTTTATTACAATAAATGCAGTATCAATGTTGTCTTTAAAGTAGTTTGCATATTGTTGCATTGTGATGCCCTGCAGTGTTTGTCACAAAGCAATATGTTTCCGTCAGCTTTGTTGTACTAAACTAATGTCAACGGGGCTTTTTAAAGGCAAGCTGCCGACTAAAGACAAAACTAACTTCTAACTAACTAAACTTCCTGCTTTTGGAGCTGCTCCATCTCACTCACCTCCTGTGTGGAGAGAGCAGTGTCTGCCATCAGCACATTCACGACATGCTCTCAGTATGCTTTCATCCCCTCCCTGTCTCAATGCACTGTTTCTTGTCTCCTGTTGCAGCTCCATGTCTCCGTTCAGTATCGACAGCATACGGCGCCCCCGGAGGTCAGAGTCACCCGATTCCAAAAAGAGGAGAATTCACAGATGTGACTTCGAGGGCTGCAATAAGGTTTACACCAAAAGCTCCCATTTAAAAGCACACCGGAGGACACATACAGGTCAGTAGGTCTCAGTGTGAGTGGTTTAACAGCGTGATTACGATGTCCAACAGGAACGGCGTTTGAATGCTCACCGCAACACGGTGTTCTCATGTGAGTTTGCATCCAGTGAGGTGTAACCCTATTGTACATCTGTCTGCATCCTGCTCATCAATTCAATTCAATTCAGTTTATTTTGTATAGCACAATATCACAAATTACAAATTAGCCTCAGAGGGCTTTACAATCTGTAAACATACGACATCCCTGTCCCAGGACCTCACATCGAATCAGGAAAAACTCCCCAAAAATAACCTTTGACAGGGAAAAAAGGGAAGAAACCTTCAGGAGAGCAACAGAGGAGGATCCCTCTCCCCGGATGGACAGAAGCAATAGATGCCATGTGTACAGAATGAACAGCATTTACAAAGTTACATAAACACATTACATGAATATGACAATGTATGAATGGAAGAGGAGGGGGGGCGGGGCGCATCAGCAGGGCCAACGCGGGAGGCCGACTCACCAGCATCAGACACCTCCAGGTCCAATGGACCCTATGAGACGTGAAGTCACAACGACTCCGGGGAGGAAGCAGAGTGTGACAGAGAGTCAACACCTGTGAAGCACCGGCTCTGGAGAGGCACGTCTTTGCGTAGGCCGCCGTAGTCCCCCTACATCAGGGGTCACTAATAGGTGGGCCACACCGCGTTGTCCTCGGACATGGGGCTATATGCGTCCAAATCATTTAATTTGGACGCAGCGCTATTTTTTCTTCTAGCCTTTACGAAACTTGTTCCACGGTCCAGGAAACCCTCTAGACCAATGACGTGCGTTGTAAATCCTCTCACTACTCAGCCAATCACATGTGTGTATTACGATAAGCATCGACTCAAGTGCGATATTCACACACAGGAGACACGTACCCCGACACGTACCGACACATACTGACACGTACTTACACGTACCCCGACACGTACCCTGACAAATACCGACACGTACCGACACGTACCCTGACATGTACCGACACGTACCCCGACATCTACCCCGACACTTTCCCCGTTCATGTACCGACACGTACCCGACACGTACCCTGACACGTACCCCGACACGTTCTCCTACACCTACCCCGACAAGTACTGACACGTACCCCGACATGTACCCTGACACGTACCCGACACGTACTCCGAAACGTACCCGACACGTACTCCGACAAGTACCGACACGTACTCCGACAAGTACCGACACGTACTCCGACAAGTACCGACACGTACCCCGACATGTACCCTGACACGTACCCGACACGTACTCCGAAACGTACCCGACACGTACTCCGACAAGTACCGACACGTACTCCGACAAGTACCGACACGTACTCCGACAAGTACCGACACGTACCCCGACATGTACCCTGACACATACCCGACACGTACTCCGAAACGTACCCGACACGTACTCCGACAAGTACCGACACGTACCCCGACATGTACCCTGACACGTACCCGACATGTACTCCGAAACGTACCCGACACGTACCCCGACATGTACCGACACGTACCGACAGCCACGTACCGACACGTACCCCGACATGTACCGACACGTACCGACAGACACGTACCGACACGTACCGACACGTACCGACAGACACGTACCGACACGTACCCCGACACGTACCGACACTACCCCAACACGTACAGACACGTACCCTAACAAGTACCGACACGTACCCCGACACGTACCGACACTACCCCGACACGTACAGACACGTACCCCGACACGTACCGACACTACCCCGACACGTACAGACACTACCCCGACACGTACCGACACTACCCCGACACGTACAGACACGTACCCACACTACCCCGACACGTACAGACACTACCCCGACACGTACCGACACTACCCCGACACGTACAGACACGTACCCACACTACCCCGACACGTACAGACACTACCCCGACACGTACCGACACTACCCCGACACGTACAGACACGTACCCACACTACCTCGACACGTACAGACACTACCCCGGCACGTACCGACACTACCCCGACACGTACAGACACTACCCCGGCACGTACCGACACTACCCCGACACGTACAGACACGTACCCACACTACCCCGACACGTACAGACACGTACCCACATTACCCCGACACGTACAGACACTACCCCGGCACGTACCGACACTACCCCGACACGTACAGACACGTACCGACACTACCCCGACACGTACAGACACGTACCCACACTACCCCGACACGTACAGACACTACCCCGACACGTACCGACACTACCCCGACACGTACAGACACGTACCCACACTACCCCGACACGTACAGACACTACCCCGGCACGTACCGACACTACCCCGACACGTACAGACACGTACCCACACTACCCCGACACGTACAGACACTACCCCGACACGTACAGACACGTACCCACACTACCCCGACACGTACAGACACGTACCCCGACACGTACAGACACGTACAGACACGTACCGACACGTACCGACACGTACCCCGACACGTACCCACACTACCCCGACACGTACCGACACGTACCCACACTACCCCGACACGTACAGACACTACCCCGACACGTACAGACACTACCCCGACACGTACAGACACTACCCCGACACGTACAGACACTACCCCGACACGTACAGACACGTACCCACACTACCCCGACACGTACAGACACGTACCCCGACACGTACAGACACGTACAGACACGTACCGACACGTACCGACACGTACCCCGACACGTACCCACACTACCCCGACACGTACCGACACGTACCCACACTACCCCGACACGTACAGACACTACCCCGACATGTACCCCGACACAGTTCATAACCAGTGTGTCTCATATGTTCAGAGAGTGTGGGGATTATTAAAAACAGCTTTGCGAAGCGTCGCACAACTCTTAAGCAAACGTACCCACTCACATCCAAAATGAAGGAAATAAAACTAATATGATTAGAATCCTAACAGAACATTTTTTACTGTCCAACAATGATGTTCACAGAGAGGAGAATATAGCTTAAAGAAGTGGTTTCAATAGCCACAGATAAAGTCCCTTCCACACAAATTAATGTGAGAATAATATGGATATCTTGGCTTTTTTTTTATTGACATCACACTTGAATTAAATGAATATAAAGCTGCGGTGACAGTTTTCGAAAATAAAGATTTTTGTTACGTATTAAATGTTTTTATTGCTTATTTTACTTGAAATGAGAGAATAACTTTGAGTATATATTATTTATAATTCATCCAGTTCAATTTTAAATCTGACAATAAATATTCTGCTATTATTCAATTGAACTTTCTATATTTTAAATCACATAGTTGACTTCATACAGACGTTAATACAACTGTTGGCTCAAAGTGCAAATTAGACATTATTGTGATATTCCAGACCTTTGCATGAGGACATTCTCTCTAACTGGACCTCTTTGAATTGGAAGTGAATACCTCCTTTTAAATTTCTGTCGACTGCAGTGTGCGAACTTACCACTAGATGTCGCCAAATCGCAACCCGGAACAGAGCACACAGAAACACACTAATGACGCTGCATCAGTGTTGCTGAGCATATCAAATAGTGCACAGTGGTGTCTTATAACAGCAGTCACGAGGCATTATGTGTGGTCATATATACTTTTAAAAGTTTCTCTTAATCTCTCTTATGAACATCATGGTTTCTTTCTGTCACCATCGTGTGGTTACGGCTGCCAGGAGGCCGTCCCGGTGGCTCATTATCTTCTTTAAACAAAAGACGACATTTAAAATTAGCACATTCTTCAACCATATCATGACTGACAACTTCCTGTCGACTTCTACCCTCCACTCGTGGATCACCCTTGAACCCACATTCACAACCTTAGAGAAGTGCCTACCCATGATGAGCTGGACAGTCCACTGGCACTTCTTTGGGGATCATGCTCAAAAATGAGAAAAAAACGTTTGAAAATTGCATCTATGCAATCTGTGGCATGCATTAGAGAAATTGCGGGGGAAAAAAACAGTTGCGTATACTTTAATATGACTTTAAGGCGTTTGAGCTCCTAGTGTGCCTAACGAGCGTGGAAGTAGGAAAGGAAAGCCCCAAAATGTTCACAAGCAAACGATTTCTGTGCAAGCAATTGTGATTATTTGTGAACTAGGCGATGCCTTCTGATTGTTTCAATGAGCTGAACGTGTGATTTGCTAGCTCCTGAGTAGTTCTCCTTTCTCCCCCTGCAGGGGAAAAGCCATACAAATGCACCTGGGACGGCTGCACGTGGAAGTTCGCCCGCTCCGACGAGCTGACGAGGCACTACAGGAAGCACACGGGGGTGAAGCCCTTCAAGTGTGCAGACTGTGACCGCAGCTTCTCCAGATCCGACCACCTGGCCCTGCACCGGCGGAGACACATGCTGGTGTGACTCGGTACTCGGACAGAGAGGCCAAGAAGAGAGGGAGGGAGAGAGAGAGAGAGAGAGAGAGAGAGATCAATGGAACAGACACACATGTACACACGCACACACACACACACACACACACACACAGACACAGACACAGACATAGGCAGTCGGGGGAGCGGGATCTCCCTATGAATGTTTTTCAGCTGGCCTGGACGCACACATGCATGCACACACACACACACACACACACGCACACGCACGCGCACACGCACTCTCATCCGTCACCAGGAAAGGAGATGGCGACGTGCACAGGGCTTGTGGAGCACTAACCAGGGTCACTTCTGGACCCCCTTTGGGTTGGAAGGAATGGACGGCAGGATCTGTTATTGTAATTCTTTGGAGTATAACAGGGAACTGTCTTTTACAGCACTGTTTGTAAATGTTTCACTTTGATTTTTAAAGAAGAACTCGCACTCTATTCTGAGAAAAAACAATATATATATATATATATATATATATATATATATCTCTCTATATATATATATATACATATATACAAGGGCAACGGTCTCCTTTTTTTCTTATTTTTTGTTGTTGGTATCTTTCTTTTCTTTATTGCTGCTTATTCCAGCACTCATAATGTGAAAGCCCCCGACCACGGTGTGTGGAATGGATTTCCTGTGTGAGCAGAAAGAAGTTAGGCCCGGACCGGAGGCCCAGTCGGAGTTACAGGCAGTATTGTAGAGGGCGCCATTTCACCACAGATGGTTTTCTTTGCCTGCCGTAGTCTGCTGTTACCCCCCTCCCTTTATAGTATGGAAGCTCAAACAGGACCCGGACTGTCATCCGTCTCATCGCCAGCAAACAGGACCATTACGGCCACAATCTGAATGGATCAACCTCATCAACCACTTTTACAGACATTCATTGCTGTATTTCCAAACGGTGGAAACCGGAGACGCGTATCATCACACCAGCAATGACCCCGCCGACAGGGCCGGGCAACTCTCCAAATCCCATGAGTGCTATTCTTTATGTTGAGCCTCTTAAAAAGCATTTCCTTAAAAAAAACAAAAGAATTCCCAAAAAAATCGTTGGTGGAATTTGTGCTGTGATTAGCAATCAGTTAAGTGCAATCTTAAAAGATAAATATACTTTCAGTATGACAACGTTTTGTTTATTGAATTTTCCTTCTTTTGTTTTTGATTTTTATGCCTGCTTATTGCTTATGTTGGACTCTGAAAAAAAACACAACCCCTCATGTACAGTGAACTTTGAAAACAATCAGAGGAGATTTCCAGTATGTGAAAAAAAGAAAAAAATAGAGGCACCTTACACTCTTTCATTCTGTCCCGATTGATCTTTTTTTTAAATTTTTTTTTAAAATGACTACATTTATTTCTTCATTCAGTGTTGTCAGCTGCGTTTGACAGCAAAAGGAACTTGGCGTTGTGGTTTTGCACAGCGGAAACGGAAAACCCAAACCGCTAATCGGCGCTCTCCGCCTGCTGTACGATACAAAGAGCAATACACACCTGGCAAAATGGCTGCGACGGACCCCCGCCGCCACTTTGCTACGCTTGCCGATGTCAATATGGCGTGAGACGTTTCTAACTCGGGCCGACGCCGCTCTCTTTGATCGGTTTCGCAGATCCGGCACGAGGATCCATTTCTGATCTCATCACCTTTTATTTTCTTCTTTTATTTCGTTTGTCTCAAATACAGAAAGTCACTTGAAAATGTTCTCACCTCAGACCAGATATGTGTTCTCTGGGTGACCTGAGATTTGGCTACCGAAAATGCTGAAAAATGCAGGAATAGCATATGCATACACATATAGTACACATATATATATATATATATATATATATATATATATATATATATATATATATATATATATATACACATACATACATACATACATATATATATGTATATAAAAATGCACACAGGAATACATTATGTATGTACATTAAGACTACATTTTAGATGCTGTCACTGGCACGATCTCTCTTAGAGAACACCTCTGGACCTTAATCAGGAAATGTAATTAAAAAGTGCATTTTTATAGTCGTAGTAACAGATATTTTTAAAGGTATTTCCGATACTCCTCGTGGCTGTGAGACCTGCAACATGAACTCTGAGAATCAGGCTGTACCATAATATTCGATAGTGCTGCTAAATGCATTTATTGGACCGAAGCCAGTAAAAACAAGTGGCAACCCTGAAAACCACACACACACACACACACACACACACACACATCCTCACTTCTCAGTAAAGTAGCCAAAGCCAGGATGTCGCTTCCACGCGCTCGCCCAACGTATGTGACACCCACTCGATGTAACAGAGAATGGTAATGTGTGGTATCATAATTTATGCACATTGTTTGCGCACATGTCATTATGCCCAGTTGTATTATTTTGGCAAAAGCATATCAGCACCTTGTTTGTCTCTTAGTTTGATTTTCAAATTATTATTATTTTATTTCAGATGTCAATATATAAACGAAATAATCTTTGGCGCATTTTATCCTCCATATGATCTATAAGAGCATTTTATTACTGAGGGGCACTTTCTTTTTTTTTTTTTTTTGCATATAACTTTCTTCTTTTTTCTGTAAAAAGGATCTTTTGAAATGTTGTAATATATGTGACGGTGAAGATGAAACTTATTACAAAGTTCTGCAGCCTGTATATACGTTGGAAGAATAGGGCTTTTGATTAGTAGACGCAGGAAATACATTTATACGTGTAAAGTCTTTGTTCTTTTTGTTCTTCTTTTCTTTTCCAGAGACGGTAATTTATCTAATTTGATATCCAGTGAATTGGGGCTAACGGTGTCCGTCTTGTAAATGATCACGCGTGACGTCACAGAGCAGTTTGCTTTTCTTTTGGCTTGTGGTTCAATAACTTCATGATCAAATCATTTGTACTCCCAGAAGGCTGAACCAGTGTTTGCTATAATCAACACATTATTTATATACACATTGACCGTATTTAAGGTACTCTATTCCCTGTGTTTGCTATTTTGCTATCCCCGGACAGGAAATGATATTGATGAAGCACATATCAACGACTCGCTGGTATTCAGTGTACGACGTTGCACGCCTTAACGCGCCACCTTCTTTTGCTTTTTCCTTCTCCGCCCGATTCGATTGGACTTGAACACGGACAGGGTGTGTGTGATATATATTTCCCTCCAGCTCTCTCCTCATTTCAAAGCATAATTTTGTAACGGTAACCAGGGTCAAAGTTATGCAATAATAATGAATAGTGCCTCATATTGCAAAACTTGTAATATCAGCTGCTCTGGGCAGAGGTTATATTTTTTTCATTTTTTTTTTTCAATGCGCGTGCTCAAATTAATAAACATCCAATGGGGGAAGGAAAAAAAAAAAAAAAAAAAGCAGACATTTTGGACGAAAGAAACTAAAGCACAGACGACATTATGCAAGTGGGACCTTTAATGTTGGACTTTCTCCTCGCACTGAGCCGTACGCCATTGAGTCGGACGCAGCATCCTCCCGGGACACGCTCACAGTGTTATTGCTTTGCTCGCAATAAGTCACTTCCTCTTAGGGGAGCGGCTCCGAGTGACGAAGGCCTCTCGCCGCTTCAGCTCCATCCCATGAATTCAACATGAAGGATGGCGAGGGGAAACCTGCAGAGCGGCGCCTTCGTTTGCGAACACACACACACACACACACACACACACACACTTCTCTATCGGTTCAATATCTACTTTGACTTTGTTGTTAAATCTGCTTCTGATTTGCTGGTTTTTGAAGATTTAAGTAGTGGAGCCTGTTTTCTTTCCAAGTTTGCTGATATTACGTACAGTAATCGTTGTTCCTGTATTTATGTAAAGTGAGTGTAGTGTAAATATATTCAGATCTTTTCATTCTTACCGGAAAATAAATACAAAATTCATAAAAAAACAAATATGATAATGCTCAGCGTCGCTTCAAAAAGGAGATTCTGCTCACGGAATTCCACATCTGTAA